>NC_081300.1:44770250-45079333 GCF_030435805.1 Mustela lutreola
GCCATGGTGCCCAAGCAAATGCCCAGATGTCAGACTGTCGGCCCACTCCCTCCTGCAGGCTCACAGCTGCAGGTGACACTCGACTGGCCTTTGGACTGTCCCCCCTCACTGGGCTCCAGCTCCCGCTTTGCCACCGACATTTCACGGGCATTAGTTTTCTCTTCTGTAAAATGATGTGCTTGTTCCAAGCTCTCTGAAGTTCTTTCAAGTATTCATGTGTCTAATTCCACCCCCTCAAAACTCTGTAAAGGGTTATTTTATAGGTAAGTCTCGGATGAATGATGACCCTTACAGAGCCCAAGAAAGATATTTTAAAGTATAAGATGGATTTATGAATCAAATAGGAAATTCATGGGGGTCAGCCCCCAAGATTGTAATTGTACACTTTTTTCAGAATCATAATCTCAATGTAACCTACACAGCTCATCTACGCAGTCGGCCTCGAGTGCCGCAGTTATCTGTTATTGCTGAGAATGCTGCAATTACTTTTATCATCGTGGATGAAAAACTTGGGGGGCCCAAGGCATTCTGATGCAAGTCAAAATGGAAATTTAAAATGTCAAAGATGGGGGAGAATTTTCTTACAAATGCAACAAGCTTTACTACCCTCTCCTAAGAGAGGAAGGCCAGGTAGAGAAAACTGCCAAGCCTTGGCCCCTCTCACTGGAAGAGTGGTGGTGTTTCTCTTTGGCAGACAATCCTTGTAACTTTTCTCCAACCCTCCATGGCATTGACCGCTTTGGATACAGTTAATAGATGTAGCTAGCTAAGTCACTCGTTACTTTAACTTTAGACCCAGTATTTGCCTTAGAAACTGACACAGCACTGCCAGCTTGCATAAGAAAATATATTTTTATATTACCAGTGTCCCTAGAAAATGCTGCATAATTAAGTTCATTCAAGTGTCATGGTTTCCAGGCAAATCACCTCATCTCTCTGGGCTTCCCTGTCTTATTCTGAAATCTGACTGTATGGCTAAGGTTCAGTACAGCCATAAAATTCCCAAGCCTGGATCTGATCTGACCCAGAGGGGTATGAAGTTTTAAGCAAACCTAATAGAAAAGACCAGATTTACTAAAAATATCAATGAGAGAGTTGGTAGTGTCGTGAGATGTGATGTATTGTACGATCCCAAGTCTCCCGGGCATCTGGTAAAGTGCAGATTCTGACCCAGCAGCTCTGGGGGAGGGGCCAAAGTTCTGCATCCAACAAGTTCCTGGTGATGCCCATGCTGCTGCTGGTTCACCCGCCGCACTTTGAGCGACAAGGGTGTAGAATATCTGCAGTGCCAAAGCCTCCCTCTAACAAAACCGCCAAGGGCACTTTCTTGCACGAGATTTGTCTTGTTTTCTACCTGTCACACTGGCCATGCCAGCCACAGCTGTCTGCATTAGCCCCTGACACTGGAGAAGCCATCTATAGGCTGGCCAGAACCTATGAGGTAGTTCAGCACAAAACTCACATCCAATAAGGATGTATATCCAAGAGGAAGAACATTTAATAGACCTAACCACTTCCTCTCTCAGGTTTGAATGTGATGCACAGAGAGAGAATTGTGCCCAGATGCAAACATGTCCAAGAAGGCAGTATAAAGAGAGAACAAAAACAGTAGCAGAAACATTAGTAGGAGAAGCAGGGGTGGCGTGGCTGGGGCACTGCCCCATCGGAAGCACTGGAGTTGAGAGAAGGGGATTCTGACGTCGAGAAGACAAGATGACAGGGATGCCAGAGTTTGTGCTGAATGGCGAATCATTTTTTCAGTTCTCCTAGCAGCATGGTTCAGGGTGCTGTATACGGACTTTTCCTGTCGGCTTTGATTAAATCTCATGAATGCAGACACCTTGAACATTCCTATGTAGCTTGTGACCCTCGTGGTGATTCTTCTTTTAAGATTTTTATCTATTTATTTGACAGAGAGAGATAGGACACGAGCAGGGGGAGCAACAGGTGAGGCAGAGGGAGAAGCAGGCTCTCCTCTGAGCAGGGAGCCTAATGCGGGGCTCGATCTCAGGGCCCTAGGATCAAGACCGGAGCCGAAAGCAGATGCTTAATTAAGCCACCCAGTCGACTGATTCTTCCATTCAAAGCCATCCTTTACTTCACCTAGGACTTTACTGCAGCAAACACCCCGAGGCATTATTAATGTATCATTTATGCCCACATTTCTCATACCGTTAAGGTTCCACCTCAGCTCATCCTACTAGAGCCAGATGATCAACTCTGCCAAAAAGTGATGGCAGAAGAGGGGAGGGAAGGGTGTACTAGTTAGCCTGACTGCCATAACAAAGTATCACAAAATGGGGGGCTGAAGCAACAGAAATCTATTTTTTTATGATCCTGGGGCCAAGTCCAAGATTGAGATGGCAGCAGGGCTGGGTTCTTCTGAGGCCCTCTCCTTAGCTTGTAGATGATGTAGATGGTGCCTTCTTGCTGTGTCCTCACATGGTTTTCTTGCTGTACTCATACAGGGTCCTACTCTCCTCCTCTAAGGACAGCAGTCATATTGGATTAGGGCCACTCCAAAGACTTCATTTTAGTTTAACTACATCTTTAAAGACCCTGTATTCAAATATACATTCTGAAGTACTTTGGGTGGGGGAACACCCCCAAAATAGATTTCTGTTGTTTCCACCTCCCGTTGTGTGGATCTTCCAAACCATTATTAGGCTCTTCTTCCGAGAAGGCAGCTGGGCTGGCTAAGCACAGGCTAGGTGGTGAGTAACACCGAGCGCATTCTCCGGAGTTGCTCATGGAAGCACTATGAACTCGGCAGTGGCGTGATCGATCTGATACAGGCACAGCTGGCTGTGGAGTGCTATCAGAGCAGGTTAATGGTCTGATGTTGGAGGGAAGCAACATGCTTCACAGTTTTATAGTGGGTCCTATCCTAGTCAGCACATGGTAGGCAACTCGAATGAATTCATAAAGTGTGCTTAGGAAACGAGTGGGTGACACAGGCTGAGAGGGATAATGATATCGTTGATTTATTAACTTGAACTCAAATGTCCTCCGTACATCACAGAATCAAAATTTAAATGACTGTGGCTAGAACCAACAGGCCAAAACAGAAGGAAGCATGGCAGAACATATGAGGTTTTCTCTTCAGGTTGATAAAGGCAATCAGAGCAGTGCTTCTCCAGCTTCCGGGAGCCGAGGAATCATCTGGGGATCTTGCTAAAATACAGGTTCTGATTCAGTAGGTCAGGATGGGCCTTGACATACCATGTTCCTAACTAATTCCTAGGTAAGGAGAAGCTGCTGGCCCCCGGCTCCTCTTGGAATCATGAGCATGAAAAAGCCCTGGGGTGAGTCATTAGCCACAACCCTCATACGTCCACAATCTGACTTTGCACCAATAGCACTATGGACTTCTGCCCTAAATAGCAAAGGGGCTTGCAACCCTCCCAACTCTCTAAGCCCAGTGGGCTGTGTTGCGTGGAGTGTGGCAACCACATTTTAATGTGGCTTTTCGTGTGGTGGAATACAGCCAAGGGAACAATTAAAATACTGAGAAATCTAGGCGACCATTGTGAGAATTGAACTGGGTCCCTTCAGTTGCTGACATGAAACATAGGAAAGGAAAGGGAGTTATCCTCACACAGTTAAAGAAAGTTCTATCACATGGATCAGAGATTAGCTCTGAAGCATTAACAAACAAATAAAACAACAAATCCACACCCTTCCCCCCAACGCTGCCCTGGCTCAGTGTAGGAATCAAGCAAGAGTGGAGTTGCTGGGTTTGGAGAAACCTAGGTTCAAATCCCAATTCAACTTTTTTCTCTGTGACTTCCGCTAAATCATTTCCTCTCTTGCCACACCAGTGTCCTTATCTGTGAAGCAGAAATCCTACAAGCAGCAGCTATCTGGAGTGTTAATTCAGCTGTCTGAACTGCGAGAATAGATACACCGTTAGTTGTTTACACATGAGATGTTTATTTCCCACGTGCATATAGGCCAAAATGGTGCTCTTGGTCAACAGGCAGTTTTGCTCCAAGCCACAACTCAGTGAGCCAAGGTTCCTTGTATCTGGTGGCTCTGCCATCTTCAGGCGGGTGGTCTTGGGCCAGATTGGAAATGTTGCACATCACTTTTCCCTACGGGTCTTTGGTCAGACTTCAGACACATGGCCACATTTAACTAAAGGAGACTCATGGTCTAGCTGTGCATGCAGGAGGAAATGGGTCCCTGCCACTCTCTCATGAGGCTGTGTGTGTCGGGGGGTGTGGAGGGGCAGGGTTTAGATAGGACACATGGCCACATTTAACTAAAGGAGACTCATGGTCTAGCTGTGCATGCAGGAGGAAATGGGTCCCTGCCACTCTCTCATGAGGCTGTGTGTCAGGGGGTGTGGAGGGGCAGGGTCTAGATAGCACAGATGGAATGCTTAGTATGGCCCCGTACCTGAAAGTCAGTACTTGAGAAATTGCTACTGTTATGTAATTTAACAGTATAGAAGTGGACCCCAAATACTAAATTACAGGGAGGCAGATTTCAAATTAAACCAAGGCAGAATACAGAAATAACAGGATAATTCAAGTATGGCTCATGTAAGATACTAAGGTCATCACCAAGGGACTATTCAAGTAGAGGACCTGTTTCAGGGATGATGAAGGGAGTTCTTTATTAGATGGGGTTAGATAACCTTTAATAGCCTCGGAAATATCCAGAACTTTGGGCTGCAAACGCATGGCTTGATTTTAAGTGGATTTATACTTAAATGTGGTGGACTAGACCACATAAACATCTTGTTCAACAGACAAGCTCATCTTGGTAACCTAGTCTGTGCCTTAGCAACTGTCACTCGGTAACCTTGCCACAGCTTTAACTGGATAGAGGATGCAACATCTTACTGTCTTGCTTGATTGGTATCTTTCTCTCCTACTCCCCACGCCTGCCTCTGCATCTTCCAAAAAGAGAGATTAAAACTCGATCTTCGAAACCTGAGATTTCAGTCTTCCCTTGAGATAACTGAAGACACTGAGCCATGAAAACAAGTTTTGAGAATCTGCTCAATGATTGTTCCTACGCTAATATTTTAGGCAAAGGCTGCTGTTTTCTGACCTTTACAGACTGCATTCAATAGACTTTCCTGTGGGGCTCTCCCTGGAGTATATGCAGACTTCTAAAGGCCTTTCCCCAAAAGCACTGCCAACCGTCTGCCTGGTTATTTAGTAAATCTGTAATAAAAAAGAGAGGATGGCTTCTTAAAGCTGTAATAGGCAAAATACACATTCTTTTAAAATTAGTTAGGATCTTTTAAATATTCTATCTCAGAAGAAATCTGATAAAAACCTGAACTGCCTATAGTGACCCAAGATGTAAAGGTTTTTTATTTATTGAAAGACAGACATCACAAGTAGGCAGAGAGGCAGCAGGCTCCCCGCCAAGCAGAAAGCCCGATGTGGGGCTTGATCCCAGGACCCTGAGATCTTGACCTGAGCCCCTAAGGCTTGACCCTCTGAGCCACCCAGACACCCCCTAACCCAAGATTTAGAACTCAGTATTAACTCCCAGTTTCAGAGGCTAATGCCCTGTCTGTGATTAGTCAATGAAGCTATTCTTGATGTTTCTCCAGTTTCCAAGTCCCTCCTTGGTGATGGGTCTCTCCCCAGGAATTCTGGACTTTGCTCCTTCCTTTCCTTCCCCCCAAAATATAGGAGACAGATTCACTTGAATACACTACTCTAAACACTAGGACAGCACATCAAAATACATCAAAGATACATTTCTCAGAACAAAGCCACCAAAGGCTTTGCCTGAAGGGGAAGAAAAGAGGGGATAAGGACAGACATCTTGACAGAAGGCAAGCTTCTAAGTCTCCACTGTAAAGAGTTACAAAATCAGCCCTTTCCATTTTAACAACCATTAACTTCTCACTGTTATTGAAGTCAAAGGCAGAAAACAGAAGTATCAGGAATACTTAATCACATATAGGATCCTCCTGCAGTGGGCTGAATAGTGTCATTCTCCCCCACCCAACCCCACCCCAAATTCATGTCCACTTGAAATCTCACAATGGACCCTATTTGGAAATAGTCTTTGCAGATGTTGGTTAAGGGCCAAGATGAGATCATACTGAATTAGAGTAGGCCCTAAATCCAATGGCTAGGTGTCTTTATAAGAAAATAAGGACACAGAAGACACAGAAGCAATGTAAAGATGGAAGCAGACGCTGGCATTCTACTACCGTGGCCAAGGAACATCAAAAGCCACCAGTAGTTGGACAGGCAAGGAAAGCTCTCTCCTAGAGCCCATGGAGGGAACCTGGCCCTTCTAACACCTGGACTTCAGACTTCTGGCCTCCAGAACTGTGAAAAAAATGTTTCTGTTGTTCGAAGTCACCCCATTTGTGGAAATTCATTAAGAAACTTCTACAGCTCAATACAGATGAGTAACAATGCTTGAGTTGTTCTTTGACTGGGGTCTAGCCCAGCACCACCCACTTTTTGATAATGGCAGAAGCCCTGGAAATGACACAATGTACCATTTATCCAACTGTCCTGCTCTCCTCCACGTTAGAGGTGACCACTGTCTACTTCTATAGGAATTAACATTGCTGAGGAGTACCCAGTGAGACATTCATACTGCCATCTGCAGGTTTAAAGGTTCTTTGGAGACCACTAAATACAATGAAGTCAATGCATGTTTTTCTTCAGGAAAGTGAAGGTGTAAGATAGAAGAGTTCATCAAGAAGTCAACCTTTCCCTCATCTTCAGACAAAAGCCTCCACTAAAATTACAAACAGAAGTTATTAGTCCAATAGCCTAAACCTCATGGGTAACATTTCCATACTAGTTTTCAATGTGCTAATAAACAGCTTAGGTAGAATTATGGCAGTTCTCCTTCCTCGTTACCTTATTGTGTAGATGGTGAAAGCAAGCAGTGGTGAGATTAAAAGGTACTTCACTTCACCCCTAAGGACAACAAATTAAAATAATTTTAAACAAATCCAAATGCTATATGAGGAAATGAGAAACATGGCCTTGATAATGGTTTGAAGGGCAGATTTTGAAAGCAAAGTTTTATTCTCCTATTTGTGTTTTTCTTCTCATTTTCTCCCAGCATTTCCAATGGTATGTAGGAAAGAATACCAAGCTGGATTGATAATATTACCAAAACTTCTACAGATTTAACACAGAAAAAAAAAAAAGCATACTGTTAAAAAAAAAAAAAAAAAAGGAAGTGGGGCACCTGGGTAACTCAGTTGGTCGGGAATTTGGCTCTTGGGTTTTGGCTCAGGGCATGATCCTGAGGGCCTGGGATCGAGCCTTCTCGGGTACAGGGTTCCATGCTCAGTGGGGAGTCTGCTGAGGGATTCTCTCCCTCCGACCCTCCTCCCGCTCATGTGTCTGTTTTTTTTTAATAGGAAGAAATGCACCAATAATATTAATGGTTTTTTCATTTTCCTTAGGATCTTTTATTTTCCAGATGAGGACACGAAGGCACAGAAAATTTAAATATTTTGCCCAAGGTCACACAACTGGTAAGAGGCAAGACTGAGATAGGCAGCCAAGGCAGTGTTGCTTCAATACCACCTACAAGAAGAAAACTTAGAAGAGAGTCAACCTGGCATTGTAACTTTAAAGGATAAGAGCTGCCATTAAAACTGCTCTCATGGTCTACCCACAAAGTCAAAATCTTAAAATGAGTTCCTAGGGAGTATTTTCTTCCTACAAATATTCAAAGTGCTAGGTCCACATGAATTCTGAACCTTTTACTGTTACAAGTCTGTTCCTCTCACCTACCAGTCGGTGTTCCTGTATACAGTGGTGAACTGTAGGTTGCTTACCTGTATAGCAATGTCCTAATGTTTCCCAAAAGAAAAATATGGCGAAGAAATTCTACTGTGGACCAATTTTTAACTGGTGAAACAACTTCAGAAAAAAAGTAAATGTGTCAATGCAATACAACTGAAATGCCCATAAAATTACAGAGAAGTGGTTAAAAAGTCAGAGAAAAAGATACTGGATCATATGTAAACCACACCCACATTGGGGGGGGGGGGTCCTTTCTGTTCAGGGAGGAGTATGAAAGTACCTGAAAAGATAACATTGCTAACAACAATAAAATAAAAACTAGCTACCAGGTTGTATATAAACATATGATATATTGTACTTTTATTTCATGCAGAGTCACCAAGTATTGTTGAGGTCAGACTTTTAAAAACACAAGTTGGTTCATTATACAACTAAGAATAGAGATAAAGTCCAACTTAATCAGCCTGAGATCTTGATTCCCTGTTTTTCTAAATATGCCCTAATATTACTTGTGTTCTTTGCTGCGACTATGACATAATTAGTATAAATGGCATTAATTCTAAATAAAGTTTGCCAAAATTCTAACAAAACAAAATTCACCTCAAATGCAGGTTTTAAGAAATACAGGCTTTAAAAGAATGTTAAATGTTGCTCTCTTTTAGAAGGATCTTGGATCTTAAAGATACTCAAGAGGAAACAATTTAAAAGGTCAGTCACATTAAACATAAATGGATGGAATATAGCAGAATTTTATATTTATATATAAAGTATATCTCCATATAGTTGATTAAAAAAGAAAAGGGTAAGAGAGTTTCCAGTACTTTACTCTTACTGATCATCACCCAAGATAAAAATTGAAGGCAGAGGATCACAAACTTCAATACTTAAAGAGTTCAGACAAGGGAAGGTAAACTTATGCCCCCAAGTCTAAAGTTAGTAGGTACTAGATGGTTCCAGAGGATTACCATACACAAGGATATACCTAATGATTCCAAACCTTCTGAGTTTTCAAAAGAAGTGGAAATATAGATTTTTGTAAATTAAAACATGGGAGGCACTGTATAAGTCACAGAGAATGCATGTATAGATCGAATCTACCCCAAGGCCACCATTTTGCAAACTGAGCAGAAGAATACTTTGGATACACCATATTTGTTCTTTGGTGGGTAAAATACACTTCATAACACAAAGTTTAAATAATATATATTAAAAATAAATTTTGAAAAAGAATACTTTAATAAGAAAACCCCAGTGGCCCAAGAAAAGCTTTTATAATGACTACGCTTAGCTTTCTTTGTGAGTCAAATAGCATGCAAATCTAGAACTATTCCAAAGAAAGTGATACAGTAACTTGGATTTGAAGTCAGGTTCTAATGCTGATACTCCAAAGTAAGTAACAATCAAAGCCAAGAAAGAGCCACTGCCAGGCCCCCAGCTGTGGGGGCTTACTACTAAAGATACTGGTTTTCAAAGTCAGGGAATGAGCAAAGTTATTCTTATAGTAAAATAATTATTTTAATGAAGTATTTGAAATAATTTTAAGCATCTGATCAATAAGATTATACACAAATATGGGAATATGCTGCACTTTACAAAAAATAAAGCTAAGCATTTAAATATACAAAAACAACTTTGGGTATAGATCTCTTCTGAAAGTATTCTTTTAACATATACATAATTTATAGCATTTTACACAATAACTTGCTGAAACAAAAAAATGTGGACAATTTAGCATTTACTACCATATAGAACATGGCCGTAACAGTCCTGATGGGAAGAACAGGATGAGGAGTAACATACTAGAGGTGTATTTTTCCCCCTGAATTCTTTTCCTAAAAAGCAGCTATCTTGTTTTGTTTTAAAACCTTCCTGGAGGATTTACTGGTTCTTTCTTATGTGATTCTAAATATAGCTATTACTTCACAGCTACATGCCACAACGGTGGAATTAAAAAAAAAATAAAGAGGGTTTGCTTTACAAAACATCAGCTTCCTTCTCAGATGAATATATATATACTTCATATATATATATTTCATATATATATATATATATGTATATATATATATATATATATATATATATATATATCACATGCTTCTCTTCATACATTTAAAGACAAGAGCTCCAACAATGCAATGCTGACATTATCTTTTGAGTACTGAATCCAAAATGGAGTCCTATTGTTAAAAATTTCTAATCATCAATTAGCGTTTTTTAAATGCAACAAGATGCTTAAAACTTGCAGTAACGAAAAAGATTTCACAAAACTATCCTTTGTGAGATTTAAAACAATACACAAAACAAAAAAATAACTTCTTCCTTTTGAAATACTACAAATTTGAAAATGTTTGTTACATTTTCCTTTTTGGTTGGACTGTGATTTTGTCCTGTCAACAAAACCTATACCAGCTGTGTTGGGAGTGCCAATCTCACCCCCAGAATGGAGGGGGCACCGCAGCACACTTCCCACTCTGGGATTCCAATTTCACTTTCCCCTCGTCAGGCGAAATGCAATGCCCCTTCATTCCTTCCAATACTTCCCACCTTTCCCAGTTTCCAGTGAGGTATATCAGCAGTTCCTGTTTTACAGTTTCCCAGACAAGAATGTCCCCTCACTCGGTATCAGAAGCAGTATATGGTAATGAGCCAGAGAACCGCAACCTCAGGCACAAACTATTCCCATTTGCCTCAGTTTTGACAATACTGGGATGCAGCTGATCAAAGTCACCACAAACCCTATTCTGTGGCTCATCACCTGCAACTACAGAAGGTGACTGTCAGAATCAGCTATGCAACTTCTGATCCCAGCCCAGAAAACCTAACACCTTGAGACAGGTTTAGTAGAGGACGAAATTCAGTTTGCTTGGTAAGGAGTTATTCTTCCTTTCTTTCCCTTGCATCTTAATGCTGGCGGTATTAGGGAAATCACCTCACCTGTTAACAGTTTGGCAAATGAAGCAGGTGGTACCAAACAGGGCCTTGACTTGCTGTAATTAAATGTACAGGTAGGCAGAAGCCTATGTCTGTATAAACTGTGTTTCATTAACCAATTTCCAGAAGACAAAGTTGAATTCTAATCATTAAGAACCCCATGGGATGTATAAATAAGATTTAATAAAAGTTTATAGCTGTAAACAATGGTCTTCCCTACTGGTGATTATTTTCCGGAAACTGAAACTTCAGGAGGGTGCAACAGTGCTCTTTATGTCTTCTTTGGCAGTAAACAGCAAGGATCTGGATGGAGAGTGCAGTGGTCACTTCAGAAGGGCAAGGTATAGAGCTCGAGAATACCTCATCTCCCTTTCCTGTTCCATACAGAATATCAAGTCCCTGAGACAGATTCTTGTGATTCTTGGACGAAGCAACTGTTTGGTGGCTGTCAGGCTGGATGTCCCAGAAGCAAGAAGATTGTCTTTCAAGCCCTAAACAGAATAAATAGAAATAAAAGTTTAAAGAAAGTGATCTCTCATAAAGAGAAAAGCTGTCTTCAGAATGAAGAGCTGACTAGCTTCTGGCCACTGAGTTAGGTGCTGGAGAGACTACAGTGATGCAGCAGTCTCTACCCTGTCCCCCAGCAGCCCCACCTCATGGGGGAAGGCCAACTGCCACACCAGTTCATGACCTCATTCATTCTCTCTCTCACCTGGACCATGGAGACAGGCTCTTAACTGATTTCTCCCCTTCTAGGCTTGACTTCACCCCATTCTTCGCTGTGTACCGAAGGCCAGACCTTCCTCTTTAAAGGTCTTAGATAAAACTTTTGGGAGTGATGGATGTGGTCATTATTTTAGTTGCAGTGATGACTTCATAGGTGTATGTAAAGAAACCTACCAGACTGTGTGCAGTCTCTTGTGTATCAATTATAAAAACAAAAAGCACCCTACGCGGCTCACATCCCACCGTTCTGTTGTTCAGAAATCTCTGACGGCTCACCACTACCCAGAGCAGTTACCTGAGCACTTGTTAAACTGGCAACTATGGGACTCACCTCCCACGCATGATCCCTTTGCTTTCATTTAACACTGCAGCACATTGCATGGGTGCTGTCTCCATTTATCAAATGAGAAAACTGTGCTGAGACAGGTCACGCAACCTGTATAAAGTCACACAGCAGAACTGAACTCTGACTCAATTTCTAATTGGATCTGAAGTGAGTGCTCTTAGTCACTGGACTATATTATCTACCAAATCAGGTACAAACTCATTACCTGGCATCCCTACAGGCTCACTTCCCACTGCTCCTTTACAAAGCATCTTAACTCTGGCCAATAGATAAAGATTTGCAAAAGGCCATTCCAGACCAATCTACTCATCTTTTCTTTTCTTTTTTTTTTTTTTTTCATTTATTTATTTGAGAGAGAGAGACAGCAAGAGAGAGCATGAGTGAGGAGAAGGTCAGAGGAAGAAGCAGACTCCCCGTGGAACTAGGAGCCCAATGTGGGACTCGATTCCAGGACTCCAGGATCATGACCTGAGTTGAAGGCAGTTGCTTAACCAACTGAGCCACACAGGCGCCCCTCTTGCCTCCCCCCCCACCAAAGGAATTCTCACCGTAGCAATTACCTTATATAGTATTACAGTAATTTGTATATGCTACCATCACTACTACATATCCACTAGATCATAAGCTTTTTGAAGATAGGGACTATCAACCAATGTAGGATCTAAATGGCATTCAAAAATGAATGAAACCCAATACACCTATACTAAGACAGTTTTCTAAATATTAGTGTCTACACAACAGTATTAAAACAAACAAAGAAAAAAACTGGAAAAAGAAATGAAAAATACAGAATTTTCAAGCAAAGGATAATTTTTCTTTAAAAGATATTATTTATTTCAATCTCAAGTAGGTGGAGAGGCAGGCAAAGAGAGAGAGAGAGGAGGAAGCAGGCTCCTCACTGAGCAGAGAGCCTGATGCGGGGCTCGATCCCAGGATCCTGAGATCATGACCTGAGCCAAAGGCAGAGGTTTAACCCACTGAGCCATCCAGGCGCCCCTAAACAAAGGATAATTTTTAAAGATTTTATTTATTTGGTAGAGAGTGAGTGAATGAGAGAGAGAGAGAGAGAGAGAGCGCACAAGCAAGGGGAGCAGCAGGCAGAGGGAAAGAGAGAAACAGGCTTCCTGCTGAGCAAGAGGCCCTACCTGGGGTTGGTTCCAGGGCCGTGGGATCATGACCTGAGCAGGAAGGCAGCCTAACCAACTGAGCCACCCTGATACCCCCAAAGGATAATTCTATAAAGGTGAAATCCTTTATTTTCCTACTTTTTAAAAACCATACTTTGTTTCCAAAAACATCTTGATAGGGTTGGTAACCCTCCTTTCACCCTCCAAAAGACTTATATAAGAAAAGATATTTACCTTACATAGAAAGCAAATCTGGTTCCATAACCACCCTTTTATAACTATCAAATTTTAATTATTTCCTCTACATTTTTGTTTTGCTTTGCTTTGTTTTAATGAAGGAAAAGAAATCCTTTTTAAGGTATCCAATAACACCATGGTCAAACCAAGTCAACTTAATTCCGTGCATGTTCCACAAATGACTGAGGGGCACTTTATCTGATGGTCAAATAAAATTTCCTTGAAAGATGCCTTGCAATTTGGAGGGAATATGATATCACAATCAAATTTCTATACTCATTAACGTTGCCACCTAGGGGTGGTATAACATAGACGTAACCTTAACTACTGTAAACTATCACTATCACAATATTTTCATAACATTTTTAAGAAGGGATGCCTCAGCTCAGGTAATGAACCTGGGATCAAGTCCCACATCAGGGTCCTTCCTCAGAAGGGAGCCTGCTTCTCCCTCTGCCCGACACTCCTCCTGCTTATATGCACTCTTTGTTACAAATAAATAAACAAAAATCTTAAGTAAAAAAAAGATTTTTGCAGGAATGGACCAAGAACTCAGCTTTGGAAAACTGGATTAAAAAAAACACACATTAGGAAGAGAGTTAATAAAACACATCATGGGCAGTGAGTGGCAATTTTGTTGTATACAGGAATTATCTGTTTAAAACTACAGTACACTTATTTTATTTTTAAACTATAGTACCATTAAGTAGAGGCACTTTTCTTAGCCAAAAATTAGATGTAATATGCTAAAGCTGAATCGACAGTTGTTTATAAATTTTCAAGTACTAAGAGTTTACCTAAAAATCAGTCATTTAGTGCTTTATGTGAATTTAGAAATTAAAAGGCTAGCTGGATACACGATGTCTTGGCAATTCCATTTCTATGTAAGTACCCAGAACTGTATCATATGTTCACCAAAAAACATGTATGAGAACATTTAGCGCTATTATTCATAAGAGCCCTCAATAAGACACAATCCAAATGCCCATTTGGCAGAGGTAAGTTGTGGACTACTTATCCAAATGGAATACTACACAGCAGTAACAAGTATCATGGATGAATACTGCAAAAATTGAAATGAAAGGTTCCAGATGTAAAGGAATACAAAGAGTTTGATTCCATTTCTATGAAGTTCAGAGCTACAGAAATTAGGACAATTATTCCCCTTGGGGGGAGAGGAGCAGTGCCCAGAAGGAGATAGGAGAGGGTTATCTGGGGTTCTGGTGATGTTCTCTGTCTAGACTGCAGTATTGTCTACATGAGTGTGCATGTGCCGTGAAAATTCAGTGAGCTCTGATTTGTGTGCTTTTCTGCATCAGTATTATACTTTAATAAAAAACCTAAAATACTCCCAAAACACCCCAATAACCCTTGTCTAGGTAGGAAGTAAAAAAGGGAGCAAAGAGGGAAAAAGAGGAAAGGAAATAAGGCAAAAATGTTAAACAGAAAAAAATTAAAGAAACCAAATCATCTGGGTGAAGAACAAAGGGGTCACAGTTCATGTTTGTCATGTGACAAGCCTACAAGATTCAGGAGAAAGAGCCATATTACAGCTGCCAGCACGGGGTTGAAAAGAAGGTCATTCCAACAGGATGTAGCAGAAGGCCTGAGGCAATGTTATAAATGAAACAAACCTCAAGGGACATTCAGTAACCCAACAGAAATGTCTTTCATAATTCACAACTTTACAAAGGTGATAGCATCCTCTTCTCCCAAACAGTGACACACTTAAGAAAGTCAATCTTTCTTGAACATGGATATATATATATATAGCCTTTTTATTCCTATGCTTACGGTATGGGGATAACTACAGTCTGACTTGTCAGTTTCACAATGACCTGGCCAGAATAATCAGCTAAGCTCTCAATTATCCATGGTTAAGAGAGTGGCTAATGCATGCCTAACTTAAAGCCATTTAAAAAAAAAAAAAAAAAAAAAAAAAACCAAAAACCAAAAATCAACCAAACAAAAAAAACCAGACCCTGTCACAACGTACTGTTTATTTCTGAAATAGGGTGTTTCCCCAATCATCTTTCTATATGAGGATATTCTTTAACTTGGATTCTTCACGTGGATAAAAAGCAGGTAAAAAGGAAGAGAAAGGTTGAAAAAGATGAAAGAAATAATTCACTTACCAAGTATACAACAAATGTTCTTAAAAATCATAATAAGACCTAAATGTTCATATACTCTACTACTGCTAGGTCAACTAAAGTTGGCCTTCACTACTGTTCAATTGCATTTTGAGGAATTCTTCTAATAAGAAAAAACTGAATATCATAAAGTTACCAATTTCAAAAAAATTGCACCATTTTAAGAATAACACTAATTAAAAATAACCCATTATCTAAACTTTTATTCCCTCAAGTTAATGGAGTGGGTGCTGTGCCTTTAAAAGTTTGTTTACTTCTTTTTCCACATTTCCTTAAATTCTATTACTGCTATACTAATTGAAAAGCAAATATAACATCTTTATGAGCCCAGGGGCTTCAAGAATCCTGCTAAAGTTCTCAGTGACTCCGTACGGGCTTCTGTTTCTAAAAGCTGCCATTCATGGCAAATTAACTTCATGCTAGTTCAAATTTAAAAGTTACCTGGGTTACTGGCCATCTGCTATGGGCAAGGGCCTGTGCTAAGCAGCATAAGATATACAGGAGGATTGAACAGTAGTGAGCACTTATTGTCTCCTCCATAAGCAACCTCACACAAATTACTTAAGTTTTCTTGTGCCTCAGTTTTCTAATCTGCAAAATAGAGATAGTAACAGTGATTATCTTGTAGTGTTGTCTTGAGGATTAAATGAGAACAATGCCTGGCACACAATATACATTCTGTAAGTGTTAACCCTTCTAATAATAAATTAAATCATTAGTCAGTTGGGAGGTTTGAAGGTTTATAAACAGGAAATAGTGTAACTCTAGTTCCTGAACTTTTCTGACATCCCCTCGTTAAAACTAATTTTAATAAACTTCCTGCCTATGTCCTATTCTGTTAAGTCCTAACTAACTTAAATAGTTTCTCCTACCACATTTACTTTGTAAAAAGTAGACTAATAGGCACTTCAGGTGTGTGGCAGGTGGACAAAGGATATATCCCAGGACAGGAAGTATTCATCGGCTCCTCCAATCAAATACTGGAGGAGCCTGATGCTCTACAGACCCAACCAAGTTTATCAATATTGTTTCTAGAAGCTAACATCAACTTCTTCCATTCTATTCCCTGGATCAGAAGATTAATAAAACACCAATGTGTCCCTGAATCTTAATAATTAACAAGAAGCAAAAAAAATTTTTTTTTAATAGAGACAAAGATTCATTACATTTTCAGGCTCTGCACCCGATTTTATCTTAACCCCATATACCATGGCAGCTTGTAAGGTGAGGACTCCAGTCTTATACTTCAGGGAGGAAACAAGGAATGAAGACTGGCTCCAAGAAAAAAATCAAGTATCTTCTAAGTCCTGGAAGCAAGGATAAATAAAAGGATCCTGGATGCCTGGCCTTGTGTAAGAAGAACACTAAAAACCTGTATTCCAAGGACCTGAGCTTCTAGGCCTTAAGGGCAGCAGAGAGCAAAAAATACTGAGCTTCAGGATTGAGTGCCCTCTGCCGGTCAATGAGAAGAACTTTAGAAGCCACAGAGCTGCTTTTATCATCTTCATTTTCACTCCTTTTATTTCAGAATATTGACAACTCTACATGTTTTCTTCTGCCCTAAAATCCTGTTACTTCTATGTATACATTTCAACAGTATTTTATAGAAAAAATATCTCTGTCATTAGAAGAAATATATAAAGTTAAGTCTGGTTCGTCTGTGCTAATATGACAATCCCCCTCCTTTATCTCTGAAAGTATTCTCCAAAAGTATCCTTTCTTAAAATCCACACCTCATTATTTCCTAATAAAGTCTCCAACTTAATGTATCCTAAATTCCTCATGTTTCAAACTGTTAGTCCTCTTTTCTCCTCTTCTTTCTTATTTAAAGAATGGTAATACCATTCACCTCCAATGCCCAAGCCCGAAAATTGGGCAAAATCATCCTCAACCCCTTTTTCCTCTACATTCCATCTGTCACTTATCAGTTCTACCTCTTAACGATTTCCAAATCATCTGCTTCTTTCTATATTTTCTATATTATCTTTATTTTCTATATTTTCACAGTCATTATCTTTTGCCTAGGTTACCTCAACAACCTTCTTAAGCAACTTCCTTAGCTCCAGTATTAATATTGCTCACACTGGAGTGGAAATGATCTTTCTAAAATAATAATCAGATGACACTGTTTTCCTGCTCAAGATGCTCCAATAGCTAAAAATCTGTAGGACCCTGTCCAAGTATCCAAGCATGACATAAGAGTCACCACGAGCATACCAAAGCCTCTCCCCAGTGTCATCTCGTTTTTTTATTCCTGTCCCAAACTACTGAACATGCCACAGAGTACTTTTTTCCTCTGCTCCAAGACAGGTAATTCTTTCCTCCTGAACTCAATCTCTCTATCCCATCCTTGTATCACATCATCTTACCAAGTTCTTTAAAACTCAGCTCAGGTACCTGTTTCCCCAGTGCTACAAATCCAAACTTACGCCAGGTCAGGATCAGGTGCAAGTCCTGTGTACTTCAGTAGTATGCTCAATTTCATTTTACTGTCACATGCATTCAGCACAATGCAGCTACCTCTTTAATTTTCTCACTTGCTAGAAGGGAGGGATTTTGGAGCTGTGAATATTTTATACAGCATTTAGCACTTAGCTGATATGCATTCAATGCTGTAGTATGATTATGTGTCTAGTGCCACTCAGTAACATCACTTGTGTGAATTAACAATAAAAATGAGCCATATTATGGCTTTATAATCAAGATCCTGTGGTCATTCTTAGCTTTAAGCCAAATAAATCTGGGAGAAAATATAAAGTCCTTTGATGGCCTGTTCATAAGCATTATTCAGCCTTCTAACAACTTATCTCACCCACTCATCCCCACCAAGCTGCCACCAGATGAATTTGCTCCGAAGGCTATTTTTTTGCCACTCTTTCCAAAAAGAAAATGCTTCAGCCCACCAAATAATATAACACACAAGAACAGAAGATTACCAAATAAATAGTTAAACTCTAAAATGTAGCAACTTTCCTTTTAACACTATAGTTATTTTCTTTAACCTTTAGTTAAGACATTTACAAAGTCCTCTGAAAACTCAAACCATGTCCAAAGATAAATTTTACCTATTACTTTATGAAAACTTCAAAGGACTGCCAGTTAACTTTTTTTTTCTTCTTACAGAACCAGCTTTGATTTTACCCTTGGAGAACCTTAATGTTAAGAAAAGCTATAATAATATCAGTAAAGGTGGTTGTGCCTCACAACTAAAGGTAAATTTACAATATATTTTAGAAATTCTAGTGATACCTGGGTGGCTCAGTCGGTTAAGCATCTGCGTTTGGCTTAGGTCATGATCCCAGGGTGCAGGGATCCTTGTTCAGCAGGAGCCTGCTTCTCCCTCTGCTCACCACTCTCCCTGCTTATGCTCTCTTCCCCCCTCTCTGACAAATAAGTGAAATCTTTTATAAATAAATAAATAAATAAATAAACAAACTCTGGTAATTCTAGAGTTGGTAAGTTGCATAGGATTGATGGAAAGTGATACTACAAAGAAACTAAATTTATAGGAAAAAAAAGCACTACAAGTGGTAAATATAAAAACCATTTTTATTTTCATAAACTATTTAAAAGACTATGACCAAGTAACAACAATGTACTAGAGTTAAAAACATATGTAGAGAAGTGCCTGGGTGGCTCAGTGGGTTAAACCCTCTGCCTTCAGCTCAGGTCATGATCCCAGGGTCCTGGGATCGAGGCCCGCATCAGGTCTCTGCTCAGCAGGAAGCCTGCTTCCCCCCCACTCCACCTGCATCTCTGCCTACTTGTGATCTGTCTGTCAAATAAATAAATAAAATCTTAAAAAATATATGTTGAAGTAAAAAGGTGATATAATAGCACAAAGGATGGGAGGGACTTAAGTAACAGAATTATAAAGTTAAAAGATTTTCACATCTTATATGACGTATTAATTAATTAATTTCACATCTTATATGATGTATTAATTTGACATCTTATATGATGTATATGAGTGTAATCTGTTAAGGATATCTACTATGCCTGTCAATGGATACATACAACAACCATTAAAAAAAAAAAGAGGAGTATAGTTAAAAGTCAACAGAGGATACAGAACATCACTTTAAATACTATATAATTCACTCAAATTATGGAAAGGAGAAACAAAATAACAGAGGGGACAAAAGAAAATAAATGGTCAGATGACAGACCCAAATTCAATCACAGTGACATTATATTAAATGTAAACAGACTAAACACTTCAAATACATTTTCAGACTGGACACAAATCGCAAACTCAATTATATGCTATTCATAAGAATCAGCTTTAAATAAAGACATGGGCTGAAAGTAAAAGGATAGAAAAAGATAAACCATGCAAATACTAAGGATAATAGTATTTGATGTGGCTATAATATTAAACAAAATAAGACTTTAAGGAATATTACTACAAATGAAAATAATTTCACAATGACAAAAGGGGGAAATTCATCAGAAAGACAATGTGTTTATGCCTAATAACCATCAAATAAAAGAAGCAAAGACTGATAAGTAGAAACAGACAAATGTACAACCATAGTTTTAAAAAAAGAAAACAACTTACTAACCTCTCTCAGTAACCCATGTAACAAGGAGCCACAAAAAAACTGATAAGGATATAGAAGACTTATATAGACACTTACTCAATACTAAAGAACACACATTCTTGTCAAGTGCACAGAGAATATTCCCTAAGATACACCATAGGTCTCCAAGATAGGTATCAAAAAATTTAAAAGGATTGAAATCACAGAATATGTTCTCTAACCACAATGAAAACACCAAATATTTAAAATTAACACACTTCTGAAACAGTCTGGATTTCAAAGAAGATACCAAAAAAGGAAACTAGGAAATTTTTTTAAATATTATGATAATAAAAACACAACATATCCAACATATCAGCTTTTCTACTTTTGCTTCACTCCTACAAACTAACAAATTTATAGCATTAAATGTTTATATTAGAATAAAAAAGTATACCCAACCTTCATCTCGACCAAGAAGTGGAAAAAGAAAATATTAAACTCAATGGAAGTAGAAGAAAGGAAATAAAAGGAGTGGAAATCAATAACATAGGAAATAAGACAAATATTTTTTAAAAAGAAATAAAGCCATAAGTTAGTTTTTGGAGAATATTAATAAAACACACGAAGCCTTATCTAGACTAATCAGGAAGAAAGAGAATACAAAACTGATCAATATTAGGAATGAAATTAAAGATAACACCACAGACATTAAAAGATAACGAGATACAAAGAATAATTTTAGATGAATGTCTTTAACAACCTAGGCAAATGCAAAAACTCACTGAGAAACACAACTTTCACACATTAAGAAACACAAAAAGAGAAAATCTAGTATTGAGTTTTCTTCACATGGAGAACTTCTGGCTCATGTGGTTTCATTGGTAAATTCAATCAAACATTTAAGGAGGAAATAAGACCTATCTTAGACACTTAAACACTTAAAAAAAAAAGGTGGTGGTGGGGGAAGAACACTGGCATAACTCAAACCAAACTAACAAGGACACTACAACAAACTAAAATTACAGGCTATTATCATTCATGAACACAGAAGCAAAAATACTAAACAAAATGAATGAAGAGCAAATAGAATCCAGCAACATGTATAATCAATTTTATATTGTGACCAGTTGGGATTTATTCCAGGATTAAAAAGCTGGCTAAAATTTAAAAACAAATACAAATTACCAAATTAAGAGAATAAAGGAGAAAACTCATATGATAATCAGAAAAATTCAGATAAGTTTTGGCAAAATTCCACACCCACTACTGTAAAAGGTCTCAGCCAACTAGGAAGAGACAAATTTCCTCTATGAAAAACTTACAGCCAGAATGATACTAAAAGTTTAAATACTGAGTGCTTTTTCCCTAAGATCAGAACAAGGCAAGGATGTCCACCCTCACCATTTCTATTCCACACAGTACTAGGGATGCTAGCAGGTGTTCTGAGGCGAGAAAAAATAAATTAAAAGCTGTAAGACTGTAAAGAAAGAAGTATTCTATTTTGATTTGTAAACATGATTGTTTAGCAAATCTTTAGGAATTTACACCATAAACTACCAGAAGTGTTAAGTAAATTTAGCAGGCTGGACGATACAAGATTTGCTATAATTAGCAACAAACTGGAAAGCAGCATTTTAAAAATACCATTTCAATAGCATCAAGAAAATAGTATCTATGTACAAAAATAATAAAAGACATGGACTTTTAAAAAAAGATATATATAGCAACAAACTGCAAGACAAGAAACAAATTTATTTGTCAGAGAGAAAGAGAGAGAGCATGCAAGAGCACAAGCAGGGGGAGCAACAGGCAGAGGGAGTAGCAGGCTCTCTGCTGAGCAAGGAGCCCAATGTGGGACTTGATACCAGGACCCTGCGATCACGACCTGAACTGAAGGAAGATGCTTAACCAACTGAGCCACCCAGGCATCCCAACATGGAAGAGTTCTAAATAGAAAGCTAAAACATTGCAGAGAAATTAAAGATGATATATATAAATGTAAGAATATACAAAGCTCATATTGCCTCAAGATAGTTAAGATGTCAGTTCTTTGAAAACTGATCTATAGATTCAATACCATCCTAACATACTTATACACATTTTTGTAAAAATGACAAGATGATTCTGAAATTAATATGAAAATGCAAAGGACCCAGAATTGTCAAAAACATTCTTGAAAAAGGACAGAGTTGGGGGATTTCGATTAATGGATTTCAAAATTAAGTATAGAAAAACAGATCAACAGAATAAAGTATGAATATGTACTTTTATATACACAGTAAATTGATTTTAAATAGAAGCCACAATAAATGGAGTAAGTCTTTTTAATAAATGGGATGGAGTAACAAGATACCTGTATATAAAAATTAATTGGCCTGAATCCCTAACTTCAGATCAGACATAAAAATTAGAAGATCAAACACTTAAAATGTAAAATATAGAGATTCTAAGAAAAAAATCTTCAAAATCATGGGTACACAAAGTTTTTTTAGGCTATACAAAGCAGTGATTATAAAAGAAAAAAATTATAAATTACACTTCATCAAAGTTAAAACCTCCTGTTCTTCCCAAAGACACCATCATGAAAATAAAAGTACACTGCTAAAGGAAATGTGAAATGGCACAACCACTTAAAAAACTTTAAAGTTCCTTATAAAATTAAACCTACATCTATCTTAGGATTCAGCAGTTGCATTCCTAAGTATTTATCTAAGAGAAATAAAACCATATGCCCACAAAATGACTTTTACAGGGATGCTGATCGCTGCTGTATTTGTACTTGCCAAAAAATTACAAAGAGCCTAAGTATCCAATGAATAAACAAATTATGGAGCATTTACACAACGGAATACTACTCAACCCTAAAAAGCTGGCATGTGCAATGTGAATAAATTTCAAAAACATGTAATGCAGAGTGAAAATTTAAAAACAAAAAAGTAGGGGCGCCTGGGTGGCTTAGTGGATTAAAGCCTCTACCTTTGGCTAGGTCATGATCCCAGGGTCCTGGGATCCATCCCCGCATCGGGCTCTCTGCTCAGCGGGGAGCTTGCTTCCCCTTCTCTCTCTCTCTGCCTCTCTGCCTACTTGTGATCTCTGTCTGTTAAATAAATAAATTTTTTTAAAAAGTACACTGCCATATGATTCCCAATTACACAAAATTCTAAAACAGGCAAGACTAAGCTATAGTAACAGAAATTGGAGCAGTGACTGTGAATAAAAGGTTGGATGGCAGTGGTATTGACTGAAAAGATATGACAGAACTTTCTGCAGTCATAAAAATATTTTGTATCTTGATTTAGGATGGAGGTTATAATTAAAACCAGCACAACTTACTGAAGTAAGTTACACACCTTGATCTTAAACCAAGTACAAAGTTCCTTGGAAGTTTTAAAAGTCATCCCTCCCTCAGACTTACCCCAAAGCAGATGGAAAAGAGAAGGGAGTTGAGGGAAATTGGAAGGGTAGGTGAACCATGAGAGACTATGGACTCTGAAAAACAATCTGAGAGTTTTGAAGGGGCAGGGGTTGGGAGGTTGGGGGAACCAGGTGATGGGTATTAGAGAGGGCACGGATTGCATGAAGCACTGGGGGTGGTGCAAAAACAATGAATACTGTTACGCTGAAAAGAAATAAAAAAATTATAAAAAAAAAAAAAAAGGACTATGGTTACTCTTCCCCACTGTCTAGTGTGCTTTGGTATAAAAGTTTGAGAGGTACTGTGATGTTAGAATTCTATCCTCACAAATATTATGACAGGAACAGAGAATGTAGACAAAGAAATGTTTATTCTAACATTATGTGGGAAGTTGTTTGTAAATAAAAAAACTACCCAGAATATACTGTAAGACTCTAGAATATATTCGCCTCAAGAAATTTTAAGTATTATTGAAGTGCTTGAAAAATTTACATGTCACATTGAAAAAATGTTCATCATCACTAGCCATCAAGGAGATTCAATTAAAACCACATTGAGATATCACCTTACACCAGTTAGAATGGCCAAAATTAACAAGACAGGAAACAACATGTGTTGGAGGGGAAGTGGAGAAAGGAGAACCCTCTTCCACTGTTGGTGGGATTGCAAGTTGGTGCAGCCTCTTTGGAGAACAGTGTGGAGATTCCTCAAGAAATTAAAAATAGAACTTCCCTATGACCCTGCCATTGCACTCCTGGGTATTTACCCCAAAGATACAGATGTAGTGAAAAGAAGGGCCGTCTGTACCCCAATGTTTATAGCAGCAATGGCAACAGTCGCTGAACTGTGGAAAGAACCAAGATGCCCTTCAACGGATGAATGGATAAGGAAGATGTGGTCCATATACACTATGGAGTATTATGCCTCCATCAGAAAGGATGACTACCCAACTTCTATAGCAACATGGACGGGACTGGAAGAGATTATGCTGAGTGAAATAAGTCAAGCAGAGAGAGTCAATTATCATATGGTTTCACTTATTTGTGGAGCATAACAAATAGCATGGAGGACATGGGGAGTTAGAGAGGAGAAGGGAGTTGGGGTAAATTGGAAGGGGAGGTGAACCATGAGAGACTATGGACTCTGAAAAACAATCTGAGGGGTTTGAAGCAGCGGGGGGTGGGAGGTTGGGGGAACCAGGTGGTGGGTATTAGAGAGGGCACGGATTACATGGAGCACTGGGTGTGGTGAAAAAATAATGAATACTGTTATGCTGAAAATAAATAAAAAATAAATTAAAAAAAAAAAAGAACACTCCGAAAAAAAAATTTAAGTTTCAGCATTTCTCAATGGGATGTTATTAGAATTCTGAGTAAGTCTGACTGGGCGGGTCTGCCTCTCATATTGCATAATGTTTAGTATCACTGGCACCCTGCCACTAAATGCTAGTAGCACAGTCCTAACTCTTGAGTGACTGTCAGAACAACAATATTCCACACATTTCTAAGCACTCCACAGGAGTAGGTACTGTCCTCAGTTGAGAATCACTAGTCTACAAGCTAATGGCCAAAAGCATATGCAAGCAGCATGAAAAATCATCCACTTAATAGACTTAATCTACCATACCATTTTAATTCCAAAGCTGATAATTTAACTAATGACTACCTTTACTTAGTCTCCAAAAGAAAAAAAAGTTCATGCTTTTATGTGTTATATATAAGAACCAACTTGGGAGAATAAAGAACAACTGATTCTGTTGAAATCTTTAATTAAGGAAACCAAACACAACCACTGACAACACTGTCAATAGTAACAAACTGTAAGACAAAGAAATAACATTAGAAACCAAACTACTAAATGGATTGATAAATCCAGAAGATGATTCAGCCTGGTCAGAACCCTACAAATGGCCCATGAATATGCAACCTCAGACTTAGAAAAAAAAAAAAATAAGGATAATCCCAAGGTATTCTTTGTGGCAGAAAATTATCAAACATTCTAAGCTAAGTCAGGCAAATATTAACTAATTTGCTTTATAGTTTCAATATTGAAACTTGCTTTTCATCTTGTAATCAAAACACAACATAATCATTTAATGACAAGAAAGGTTTGTTAGGATACTATCATTTTACTGACATATGTGAATTCACGAATGGATACTGAGAACAAGACTAAACCTAGAAAATGGATATAAGGCCACCTACATGCCCAGTACTAAGAAGAGAAAGATGAATTAAATGCCACATGGTCCTATAACAAGAGACTGAAATAGTGATTAAAATTCTCTCTGGGGTTCAGGCATTTAAGTGTCTTAACTCTTGATTTCGGTTCAGAACATAATCTGTTTTGTGAGATCAAGGTCTGTGATGGGCTCTGCACTGGAATGTGGAGACTACTTAAGATTCTCTCTCTCCTTCCCTCTCTGCTGCTCCCCTCCGCCATGGAAGTACTACTCAAAATGATCTATAAATTTAATGTTATCTGTATCAAAATTCCAGCTACCTTTTTTGCAAGCATTGAAAAAATGATCCTAAAATACAGATGTAAATGTAAGGGACCCAGCATAGCCAAAACATCTTGAAAACAAAGAATCAAGTTGGAAAAATCATTTCTGATTTCAAAACTTACTGCAGAACTATAGTAATCAAGACACTGTGGTATTTGTATAAGGGCAGAACAGACACACAGACCAACAGAATAGAGTCCAGAAATAAGCCCATACATCTATGATTAATTTATTTTCAACAAGGGTACTAAGACTAGTCAATGGGAAAGGAAAGTCTTTTAAAAAAAACCTGTGCCAGGGACAACTGGATATCTACATGCAAAAGAATGAATTTTAATCTATCTCATACCACATACAAAAATGAACTCAGAAAGGATCAAAAATGTAAATAAATATAAGAGCTAAAACTGTAACACTCTTAGATACAAATCTTGTGGCACTGGTTTAGGCAATGCTTTCTTGGATATGGCACCTACAGCAAAATCAAGAAAAGAAAAGGGTTGACTGGACTTCATTCCTACAAAGTAAATATACAAATGACCAACAGGGACATGAAAAGATGTCCAACATTATTAGTCATTAGAGAATTACAAAATAAAACCATAATGAGATACCACTTCATACCCACTGAAATGACTACTAAAAAAATCCCAAACCAAAACCAGACAATAACTGTTGACCATTACGTGGAGAAATTAGAACCTTTATTCATTGCAAGTAGGAATGTAAAATGGTACAGCCGCTATGCAAGGTGGTTTGACAGTTCCTCAAAAAGTCAGAGAGTTACCATATGACCCAGCAATTCCATTCCTAGAAATAAAACTTGAATATGAATGTTCATAACAGCATTATTTGTAATAACCAAGTATATAAACAATCAGCTGATGAGCGGATAAACAAAATGTGGCATATCCACACAATTTATGGATAATGGAATATTACTCGGCCATATATAGGAATGAAGTACTGATAACATGCTACAACTTGGATGGACCTTGCACACATCATGTGAAGTCAAAGAAGTTAGACACAAAAGGCCACATATCATATAATTCCATTTATATGAATGATCAGAATAGGTAAATCCATAAAGACAGAAAGCAGATCAATGGTTGCAAGGGGCTGGGAGGGAGTGCCTGCTGATGGCTATGGAGATACTTTTTGAAGTGATGAAAATGTTCTGGGATTAAATAATGGAGATAGTTGTATAGCCATGGGAATATACTAAAAACTACTGAACTGTTTACTTTAAAATGTTGAATTTTATGGTATGTGAATTATATCTGAAAGACTGGCAGTCTGATAAGTCAAACAAACAAATTCAAATAAACATTTTGAAAGCAACTTATACTTACTGTTTTCAATACTCTGTGGAATTCTTACGGAAAATGCACAAACAGGAATTCAACAATGTACTCTAAATGTTATCAGAAAGAACTGCTGCAGTGTCTAAGGCAGATATATTGCTTTCCAGGTAAACCTGGGTTTTCACTGTGATATTTATTGACAATCTGAACATCTTCTTTGGGAAAATTTCACAGAGAAATTAACTGTCATTTAAACTATGGGGGACGCCTGGGTGGCTCAGTTGGTTGGATGACTGCCTTCGGCTCAGGTCATCGAGTCCTGCATCAAGGCGCCCAGCTCCATGGGGAGTCTGCTTCTCCCTCTGACCTTCTCCTCGCTCATGCTCTTTCTCACTGTCTCTCTCTCAAATAAATAAATTAAAAAAAAAAAAAGATTTAAACTATGGAAAGATAAGCTTAGCAAAGGAATCACCAACCACTTTTCCCACAAACATTAGTTTGTTGTTAATTAGCACTCATCTATCACTTTGGAAAACCCTCTAAGGCCTGGTATTTACTACAGGCAGCCCTACATCACAGAGGCGATTCTTGCTCTTCACTAAAACTGGAGCCAAACAGCTGATACAAGGCTAAGACAAAGAGCTACTAATACATTGGAGAATAAGGATAACAATATAACTGGTCATGTGAGAATACTACAATTTAAGAAATCTGAGGAGAACAACCACTAAGCTAAATTACAGAAGCGGCATGCATAAGGACATGCTTTCAAAAACTTCTTAGAAGCCTGACAACTTACAGGAATCATCTTAAGGCTTGATAAGTTAAAAAAATAATCTTTCTTAGCATAAACCCATTATTATGCTAACTATAAATAAAGTGCTTTAAAGGAAAAAAAAAACGCTTATAAAGCCTCAAATATTACATATAAAACATCACGAAAACACTATTTTTGCCCCCGGGGAGGAATGGTGAGCAAAATACTTAATGGAACAGAGGAATGTAACAATAAAAACACTTGAGGAGAAGAAATGGGGATCTTAAAGATTTACCAACAACTCTTCCCAGATAATTTGTTATTTTATATACATTATACTAATTTCCAATTTAACCACAAGTATCCATGGCCAACTGCCAAAAGGCCCACCATGTTAACAAGGTTCATCATTGGTGTCCTGCCATGTTCAGTTATAAGGCAGAATAGGCCAGACGAGCATATATACAGCACAGCTGCCATAAAAAAAACTAACTTTTTCAGACTATAAATTTCAACTAGTAGAGACCTAGTTCTATTCTTCTCACCACTGTACCTAGCACAGTTGGGTGAATGAATAAATGAGTAAGTGAATACAAACGCCATTTCTTCTAAAGAGAGAATAGAAAGGGCTTTGATTAACCAAAAGCAAAGAGGTAACACATGGCATTAAGCTTTGAAAATATCAGGGGTGCCTGGGTAGCTCAGTTGGTTAAGCATTTTCCTTCGAATCAGGTCATGATCCCCAGTGCTGGGATCAAACCCCACGTTGGGCTCCTTGCTCAGTGGGGAGTCGGTTTTCCCTCTATTCCTCCCCTGCCCCTTCTCTCTCAAATAAATAAAATCTTTTTAAAAAAAGGTTTTAAAATAACAATATCCAGTACTGACTGAGATACTAATAAATACACACTTTCATATACTGTTGGTAGAAATATAAACTAGTTCAATTTTGGCAGACAGCATAGCAGTAAACATTTAAAAGGAATTTTAATAATAAATATCTCATTTGACCTTGCAACTCTTATTCTGGAAAACAAAACCCATGGGGCACCTGGGTGGCTCAGTAGGTTAAGTGTCTGCCTTCAACACAGGTCATGATCCCACGGTCCTGGGACTGAGCCCCACTTTGGGCTCTCTGTCAGACGGGAGTCTGCTTCTCCCTCTTCCTCTGCTCCTCCCTGTTGCTTGTACTCTCACCCTTTCTCTCTCTCAAGTAAGTAAATAAATAAAATCTTAAAAAGAAAAGAAAAATCCATTCTAGCATTCTCATCTCCTTAAACCTTTGGATAATTTCCTCTACAGTATATAAATAAAGCTCTAGGATCTATCTCAATTTTACTTAGTTTAGGTCACCTTTTAGTGTAGTCTTCAGTCAACCAGTCAAGCAAACTGTTAGAACCACTCACAGCCCTCTGACTTAATACTTTGTCTGGAATCTTTGCTTAGTGAGGCCTTATCAATAAATTCAGCCTGATACAATTTTATATTCCTTTCCCTCTATTCTATTCCCACTCTCCAGGTAACTGCAGGCAAAATCATTCACACTTCTAATGGGTAACATCTAGTAGGTAGGTACCTCATACTCTGGGAGCTGTTGGAAGTTAAGTGGGGTTACAGAGGTATAAAAGCAATTAGAAGTGGTGAGAGTTAGGTCCTGAAGAAGATCAGCAGTCTCTTAAAAAGCAACAACCTTAAGAGAAGGCATTACAGATTCCCCAGGAGACCAACCTTCCTCAAACAGGGATAGGACTGATAAAGGTGGATAGGCAGATTAAGGAATCCAAGTACTCAGCTTCACTGGAATCTGTCCATATTTCCCACCCCATTTTTCAGTTTTCCATTCTTTCCCAACGTAACCTTAACACAAGAGACACAAAACTAGAAACTCAATTTGTATCGTAACTCAGCCACCTGCAGGATTAGACTTTGGGTTTAGTTTTCAGAAATCGCTGCCTTTGGCTACAAGAGATAAGGGTTTCTTTTAGAGGAATCACAGAGGCTTTCACTCCCTTACATGGATTTTGAGCTCAGAATCCAAAGCCTTTTCCTTCCCTTAAGTTCCCCAGTGTACTTTGAAGGGCCCATAATTCTTATTTTCATGTTAAAACTTTCTGTGGCAGTAAATACTTGGTCTCCCAAAGCCTTACCTTCTATGGGCACTCGATTACTAGTGTAAAACAGCTGATAAAGTAACTGTTTCGCTACAGCTTGCATGGATCACTGGTGTCTCCTTTGTCACTTGAAACCGGGCCATTAATGCTTTTAAATCTAATTAGAACAGAAAACCCATTTTGGAAAACCTAGAGCAAATTTAGGAACCCATCATTATATTACTATTCCTCTACAACTAAATATGATACAGATGTCTGTATCAGTCAGCATTTGAACAGAGAACACTAGGAATGATATAGAATATGGCATTTATAATGGAGAACTGGCCCTAAGTAATTATGAACCTGATCGGTTTATGTCCAGCTGTTGACTTTGGTGCTGGGCCTGGCCCAGAGTTTAGAGAAGCCAACAGAGAGGATATGGGGGAAGATGGGGAGCCCTGAGGTTCTCCCATGCCAAGAACGTTTGTGAGCTGCAGTAGCTCCCAGTGTCCCTACACCGACCTTCTGAGAATTAAGAATATGGCTGCAGTTTCCTTTCCACCTTGCAAAATAAAAACACCCCATTGCTCACAGTAACTGGGAGCCATGCAAGAAAAGGAATTCTGGGAAATGTAGCTCAGCTTAGCAAATCAGACAGAACACAAATCCACCATACCATCTTTGTCTTTTTAAAATTCTAACCCTTCTATCATTGTTTATTTCTGCTCTCATACTTTCAATTTCCAAAGGTCTCATTTTTTTCCAGTCATTGTTAAAAACAGCTTTCTATTCTTGTTCCATGGTTGTAATACATTCTGCTGCTTTTTAATTTTTTTTCCAGTTTCCTACTGCTTCGTGCCTTTTTTCCCACATTCTCCTTTTAATCTTTTATGTAAGAGGTTTCCCTTACATATCTGGTTATCCTTGCCAACATGTTCGTATTTAAAAGGCACTTAACTATGAATATTTAAGGCCTCTTCTTTTGGTTACTTTTTTTTTTCAGAAAGAATGCATCTAGTCTGTAGTCAATTTCAACTACTAAACACTCTTACTGCTGTTTTCTACTCTCATCTATAGTCTTGTGTATTTATGATGTTTGCTCCTTTATTAACATTTAAGGTGAATTTGTGAAGAAGGAAAGATAAACCATAATGTGCAATTCAACATATTTCATAGGAAGTTCCTGAACATAGCTGACAAAGAGTCAAACTTTAAATCCCTGGAAAATTTAAAAGATTTGACTATTAAAAAAAAAAAGATTTGACTACAATTTAGATTTATGTTTAAGTTATTTATGAAAAAGTGTCGGATCTATTTATAGAAATGTGAACTAAAGATCTCAGAATATAAGGAGCTGCTTCTTTATCCTAAGTAATAACATACTCTAAATTCCAGTGAATCTATATGTTATTTATAGAAAATGTTAGATGACAATAAGTATGTTTAAATCTCTGGGACACCAGGGTGGCTCAGTCAGGTAAGCATCTCCCTTCGGCTCAGGTCATGATCCCAGGTCCTGGTATCAAGCCCTGCCATCAGGCTCCCTGCTAAGCAGGGAGTCCGCTTCTTCCCCGCCCCCCCCTCACCCCACCCGCCTGCTGCTCCCCTGCCTGCACTCTCTCTCACACACTCTCTCTCTCTAGCAAATGAAGAAATAAAATCTTTAAAACCAATCAATCAATTAATCTCTACTAAGTCAGCTATAATAGATAACAATGCTTCAGAAAGTTATGGTTCCCCTGTAGCCTGGCAAAAAAGGAAGGAGGTAAAGAACAGCACTATCTGTGCCCCCAAGAGCATAAAGATTAAAGCTGTGCCCTTTCACATCAATAACCTTAATTTTTATTTCAATCAAATTTTCTAATTTATTGCTAACCAAATTTTCATAAAAGTCCTTTCTCTTCTTACTTCAAGAGTTAAAATCTTATAGGGTAGGACTCTATCCTGCTTCTAGACAGAAAGAGCATATGTAATTCACTTGATAATTTTTTTCATTCTGGTTAGCAAATGAACTCTATTTTAAGCAACATATACCAGACACATCAATACTGTAAGCACCAGGTAGCTGATCTGGTACTGTAACCACTTAATTTCAAAAGAAATATCAGCATGGGGTAACTGGGTGATGGACACTGAGGAGGGCACGTTGATGTAATGAGCACTGGGTGTTACTTTCCTAGCTCCAAAGTAGCTTTTATGTATAAAGATGCGATTTTTTAGATATATTATGAAGTCAAAATAACACCTATCTTTATATTAAACAAAAATTAAGAAATATCATTATGAATGTTGGATGATTAATAAGCTACATGAACTTTATCTGAAAATATTGCTAGTAGGAAAAAAGATCCTTTCTAGCCCAAGTACCTAAAATTAACACAGGAAATAAAGTTATTCTATGTTTTAATATTCCCAAGGACCACAAACAGATCACCTAAACAATATACATAAATAATAAAAATATGGGGATGCCTGGGTGGCTCAGTTGGTTAAGCAGCTGCCTTCAGCTCAGGTCATGATCCCAGCGTCCTGGGATGGAGTCCCGCATCAGGCTCCTTGCTTGGCGGGGGGCCTGCTTCTCCCTCTGCCTCTGTCTGCCTGTGCTCACTCTTGCTCCTCTCTCTCTGACAAATAAATAAATAAAATCTTTAAAAAAAATTTAATTTAAAAAAATATGCAAACACTCTATATCTTAAAGTAGGTCCTAATTTACTGTATAAGTATCTGTACAGCCTGTTATTAATTTAAAAGTTAATATATATGTAAATCAAATCAGAGCTGTAAATTAAGGACAAATTCAAATACTCCCAAGTAGTAAAATTTAACAATTTTCTTTTCTTCTTAATGTAAATAGGTTTATGGTACAAATATTTGATCCAAAATGTATTTGGTACTTGTTGCTTTTTGCTATGGTAATACAAGGAGACAGCAGCTGATGCTATTCAACTTTTTCAAGACTTCTGAGAGTATCAAATATAAATCTATTAGAGGCCAGTTTAATATATAAGTTGCACAAATAGAAAGACCTTTTAAGGGTAAGAGGCATTTTCCCTTTATTTTACATAAGAAAAAATACTAAAGGACAAAAGTCTAAAACTAATTTCTCCAAGTTTATTATTATTGTTGATTTATTATCAAAAAATGGTAATCTATAAGTACAAAGGTAGTAAGCTTAGTTTTCTGAATTTTTAGTGGACAAAACAATTGCATTTGAATTAAGAAGTTGCTCTTTAAAGAACCAGACTCACTCCCCTCTGGAATTATATGCTTATTCTTATTAGAATAAGATTTATTTACTTGTATTTTATTTATTAATTTAAAACTAACAGGTAAGATTTCAGGTTCCCATCTATAAAGAAAGACAAAAAGGAAAGCCTCAGCTTCCAAGGTATAGAATATTAAAAATATAAATGTTTCATAAGTAATTTTTGTGTTATTTGTGAGGGAGTAAAACAAATGAATAAAGGGTTTTAAATAACCCCAATTAGGGAGCCTGGTGGCTCAGTCAGTTAAGCATCTGCCTTCAAGCTTGGGTCATATTCCGAGGGTCCTGGGATTGGGCCCTATGTCTGGCTCCAACTCTGCAAGGAGTCTTTTGCCTCTCCCTCTCTCCCTTGCTCGTGCTCTCTCTTGCCCATGCTCTCTCACCATGCTCTCCCCTATGCTCTCTCTCACATAAATAAAATCTTTAAAACAAACAAACAAACAAACAAACAATCCCAATTGATGCTATTTAAGTTACTGGAAGGGCAAACACATCAGCAATAAATATCAGAAGAACATACTATATGGTCTTCTCTTGTTTCACATTTTTAAAAGAAAATTGCTTTTAAAGTTAAAAACACTACAAATAGAAATCAACAAAAATGAAAGTAGTCTTTAGCTAATTTCAAAATAAGGATCTACATAAATACTAAAACATCATTAACTCATTAAAATGGATATTTTCAATTTAAGTTAGTATTACTTCAAGTACTGGCTGTTATATATTACAGTAAAATTTGACAACTACCTAAACTTGAAGTCCAAGAAATACAGGGGAAAATTCTCAAAACTAAAAAAGCACCAAGCAAACAGATTATTCAATATATCTATATCTAAGGATGTATCTGAGACTTAAAAGTTAATAATTTTACATTTTAATGCCAATAAATAAATCATATAAACTGGGTTTATCTGTTTGAACACCAAAAGTACATTTTCCCCTGACCCTTAACCTGGGACCTTTCTCAGATTCAAACATAGAAGAAAAGAAAAAGACACTTAAAAATCTCTGACGACTGGGGAGTCATGGGATCACGTCCCACATTGGGCTCCCTGCTCAGCAGGAAGTGTGCTTCTCCCTCTGCCTTTCACCCTGCTTGTGCTCTCTCTTGCTTGCTCTCTCTCTCGAATAAATTTAAAAAATCTCTAAAAATAAAAGAAAATAAGATAAAATAAAGTAACCTGAAAGACAAAAAACTTACCTGAGGGAGGTGGTGCAGATATAAATAAAGACTGGGAATAAATTGATAATAGGTATAACAGGGTGGTAGGTATATGGAGATTCATTATACTACTCTATCATTGTGCATTTCGATTTTAATAAAAAGTTATTCCTACCATGCACAGCCTTTAAACCAGGAATTCCATTTTTAGAATTTAGCCTATAGTTACATTGGACAAACATAACAATGTCAGTATAAGAACGTTCTGCAAAAAAGCCTAAATTTCCATTAAAGGATAGGTTGATAAATTGTGTTTATCTAAACATAGTAATGTCCTATATCTTTAAAAATTATGGAGGTCAATGAGGGAGATTGTGGAAAAAGATCCAGGAAAAAAGAAAAACATCAAGGGCAGAACAAGAACTCTAGTTTGAACATATTTAAGTAAACAAAATCAAACGTTGATTTATGAACACCCATGAGATACATGTCCATATTCATGACAAATTTTTGGATGGCTATTTCAAAATCTTAATAATGTATATGTCTGGTTGGGCAGGAGATGGGGAACCAGAAATCTGTGAGAAGGAAACATTTATTTTGCAAACATTTTTTTATACTGTGATTTTTGGTGGGGGGCATGTGAACACATTATGTTTACTACATTTATAATGAAAAATAACTGATGTTTTAAATCCTTTTTCTACTGAGATGATTGTCATTCATTTAAGAACTGTCTGTGTTCAGGGTCAGTGCTAGGGAGGAAGGAGCTTGTCTCAAGCAAAACAGATGAGCCGTGACACTCTTACTGCTGATCCTATCTTGGGGCCCTTACTGTACCTCTATCTCATCCTGATGACTGATCGATAAATGCACCATTACATCAAATATTTGTTCTAAAGACGTAAGTAAGATCCTTCCTTGGTGCGAGTCAAACAATTAACAATTTTTAATGAGATATAAGTGCCTGGTTCTGTGGGGGAATACAAATGAATAGGATTATAGTCTTGCTCAAAATGTTTAAAATCTTACAAAGAAAAAATATGCATCCTATGTGGAACAGAGACTAATTTGCCATGCAAACACATTATGCATTAAGACAAGAAGAAGTCAATGAGGAAATGAATAGTGGTTCATTCATGCAGGAAATAAAGAGGGCAGATCTGATCTTAAGAGATGAGCTAGATTTAGATATACAGCAGAAACAGAATTACATAAGTCACTGAAAAGAATGTACAGAAATAAAAAATTGAGACAGTGGACTAAAGATGGAAGACAGGAGGAAGTATAAAATAAGTGATCAGCAGGAGTAAAGTTCAAGGTGATATATATCCAAAAAACCAGGAAAAATTAAGATTTTGTAAAACAGGCAGAGTTTTAACAAGCATTTGGCAGCACTAGCGTGCTAGATAGGGTAAATTATCTACACGTGTTTGCTTCCTTTTGGCTTGCTTTCTTGACATGAAAAATAAAATAACAAACATTACTTCAATACCTCACTTCCAGACCCAGATTCTAGTGGTCTCTTCTTTCTTGGTCCAATAGCAGCAAGAGCTGTGAGGTTAGCATCTCTATGCTGTATCTGTGCAAGCTCCAACTGTTGTAACTAGAAGATGAAATAAAAGAAAAAAAACAATATTTACACACAATCATGCTAAGAGGAGGAAAGAAACTGATCACTAAGCCTACTTCTGTGTTCTTCACCAAATAAGTTATAGTACAAAATAAATATCAGATTCCCCTAATAACCAAGAGCACATCATTTCCTGCCTTTACTCCAACATAATCTTTAGTCCTCAATCTATAAATAGAAGAGATAGAAATTAGGTAAAAAAGAAGTATAGAATAGAAGAAAAACAAGAAAAGAAAGGCATCTAGAGCTTAATCTTTTCTTACTTTAACCACAGGGAAGAAATGCTTGAAAAATAAATTGAACAGCAAATTGGAGAGATATTAACCAAACCATAGTCAACTTCTCCAGATTAAAAGAAAATTACTTGAAAATAAGGACAGTTTTTGTGTGTTATAGGGAACAGTTCTGTTATATGATTTACAAACTACCTTGTTAAAAATTAACTCATTTAACTCTCACAACCACATTGAAAAGGATATATTAATTACTATAATAGGATATGAAAATTATACATGTATTCATCCTTTTTTTTTTTTTTTTTAACCAAGGAAGACATGCTCTAAGAGCTTAGGAAAACTTCCTAAAGGTCACATAAATAATAAGTAGTGGAAACAGAACTCAGAGCCAAGTATTCTTGTTACAAACCCTTTCTACATATCACACTTTCACATGGATTTATTCTATATTTATCTTCATGCCAAAAATTGAAAGTATTCCTCAGCAAAGTAGGGATAAAGGGAACATATCTCAATATCAAAAAGCCTTATATGAGAAAAACTCACAGTTAATATCATTCTCAATGGGGAAAAACTGAGAATTTTTCCTCTAGAGTCAGAAACAAGACAGGGATGTCTACTGTCTACTGTCACCATTGTTATGTAACATAGCACTGGAAGTCCTAGCCTCAGCAATCACACAATAAAAAGAAATAAAATGCATCCAAACTGGCAAGAAAGAAGTAAAACTTTCACTATTCACAGATGACATGACAATCTAGTAAAAAACCCAAAAGACTCTGCCCCAAAATTGCTACAACTCATTCAGGAATTCAGCAAAGTGGCAGAATATAGAGCCAATGCATAGAAATCAGTTTTATTTCTATATACTGAGACAGAAGAAAGAGAAATTAAGGAGTCAATGCCATCTACAACTGCACCAAAAACCATAAGATACCTAGGAATAAACCTAACCCAAGAGGCAAAGAATCTATACTCAGAAAACACTCATGAAAGAAACTGAGGAAGACACAAATTTCATGCTCATGGATCGGAAGAGCAAATATTGTTAAAATGTCTCTGTTACCTAGAGCAATCTATACATTCAATGCAATCCCTATCAAAATACCACCAACTTTTCTCACAGAGGACAAACAATCCTAAAATCTGTATGGAACCAGGAAAGAGCCCGAATAGCCAAAGGAACATCGAAAAAGAAAATGAAAGCTGGTAGCATCACAATTCTGGATGTCAAGCTCTATTGCAAAGCTGTAATCACTAAGACAGTATGGTACTGGCACAAAAACAGACACACAGATCAATGGAACAGAATAGAGAACCCAGAAATGGACCCACAAGCATATGGTCAGTTAACCTTTAACAAAGAAGGAAACATTATCCAATGGAAAAAAGATGTCTCTTCAACAACTTGTATTGGGGAAACTGGACAGCCACATGCAGAATAATGAAAGCGAACCACTTTCTTACATCATACACAAAAATAAATTCAAAATGGATGAAAAACCTAAAGGTTCCTAAAGGAACCTAAAGAAAGCCATCAAAATTCTAGAGAAAACAGGTAGCAATCTTTTTGACCTTGGCTATAATAACTTCTTACTAGATATGCCTCTGGAAGCAAGGAAAACAAAAGCAAAAATGAGCTGGAAGGACTTCATTAAGATAAAAAAGCTTCTGCACAACAAAGGAGACAATCGATAAAACTGAAAGGTAACTGATAAAATGGGAGAAAATATTTTCAAATGACATATCTGATAAAGGGTTAGTATCCAAAATCTATAAAGAACTTAAATTCAACACCCCCCAAAATAAATAATCCAGTTAAGAAATGGGCAGAAGACATGAACATTTTTCCTAAGAATATACAGAGATGGCTAACAGACACATGAGAAGATGTTCAGCATAAGCCATCATCAGGGAAATACAAATCAAAACCACAAGGAAATACTACCTCACATCTGTCAAAATGGCTAAAATTAACAACACAGGAAACAACAGATGTTGGCGAGAATGTAGAAAAAGGGGAACACTCTTACATTGTTGGTGCGAATACAAGCTGGTACAGCCATTCTGGAAAACAGCATAGACGTTATTTAAAAAACTTAAAAACAAAGGATTGCCTGGGTGGCTCAGTCAGTTAAACGTCTGCCTTTGGCTCAAGTCATGATCTTAAGGTCCAGGGATCGAGTCCTGCATTGGGCTCCCTGCTTAGCAGGAGTTTTCTTCTTTCTTTCCCCCTCCCCCTTGCTCATACTTGCTCTCTTTCTTTTTCAAATAATAAAATCTCTTTTAAAAAATGTTAAAAATAGGACTACCGTACGACCCAGCAGTTGCACTGCTATGTATTTCCCCAAAGGATACAAAAAAATAGATTCAAAGGAGCACATGGATCCCAATGTTTATAGCAGCATTATCAACAACAGATAACCTATGAAAAGAGCCCTAATGTCCATTCATTGATGATGAATAAAGATGACATGGGAGGGGTGTGTCTGAGTGTGTGTGTGTGTGTGTGTGTGTAATGGAGTATTACTCAGCCATAAAAAGAATGAAATCTTGCCATTTGCAGTGACATGGGTGGAGCTAGAATGTATTATGCTAAGAAAAATACATCAGTCAGAGATAGTCAAATACCATATAATTTCACTCTTATGTGGAATTTAAGAAACAAAACAGATGAATATAGGGGAAGAGAAAAAGAGAGACAAGGAAACAAACCATAAGAGACTCTTAACTAGAGAACAAACCGAGAGGTAATGGAGGGGAGGTGGATGGGGGCGATAGGCTAAATGGGTGATGGGTATTAAGGAGTTTGACTGTTTTGATGAGTACTGGGTGTTATATGTAAGTGATGAATCACTAAATTCTATACCTGATACCAATTTTACTCTATATGTTAACCTGAATTTAAACAAAAGCTTGAAATTCAGAAGAAAAATAGAGAGGGTCAGCATTTGCTCTCTTAAGTTTTTAAAATGAAAATTAAAAAACTGAAAGAATTATTTTGCTGTAGTTTTTATCATAATTCACCCAGAATACCCAAATCTACAAATCATAATTATTTAATATGTGGATACTAAACTATATAGTGAGACACATGAAAGATCCCCCATTAAAAGGCAAATAAGACATTAATACTGCAAAATAAATGCATGAAACAGAGTATCATTCATGAAGGCAGATGAGTGTCAAATGGTATTCATTAAAAAAATAATAATAATAACCAAGTTGAAATGAAATATCACTACATGAATCCTTAACATCCTCCAGAAGAGGAAGAACGTTCAATTACCTTCAAAATCTTATTACTATAGAGGGAAAGGAAGGAAGAACCTGGCACTGGTTGCTAGACAAATATTCAAACAAGAAGGCTCCAAGATAGCCAAGTGAAAGTAACCTATTGAGGAACTTGACACACACACATAAACACATACTGAAAATATTCTTTTAAAAAGAGCACTGACAAAATTTTGAACCTATTGAAACAAGAACGGGATAAAAATAGGAAATAATTTGTGGTGAAATAGGCAGTCTCAAGGACATAAAATAAACATCACTTTCAGATTACTTTATAATATTAGAGGAAAGATAAAAAAAAAAAAAAGCCATAGATAACTAAGTCTTTAGCAAGGAAGAAAACACAACTTAAAAAAAAAAAGAAAATTCTCCACTTGTTTCACAAATTATAGGGCAGAAATTCATCTTTTAAATTGTGGACTCACTTATATATAAACTGCTAGAAAACTTTTCAGGAGTTAGAAATCGTCTTTTGTTGATGCTGGCCTTTTAAACAGAATATATCTAGTGTTAGAATCTGATGCTGTCACAGTCTGGAAATTCTAGATGACAAAATACAATTTTAGTTAATCTACCCAGCAGCACAAATCAAACAACAAGCTATATTTTAAAATCTTTCCCTGGAGAAAAATGGCATCTGCATTTTTCTCATAGTTACAACAAATAAAAAGTTTTTAAATTGACCTCTGTCATCAATTTTCCACACCTATGTAGTAAAACACTTTCTCCCACTCTGCAAATTATACTTTGTTTTTCTGAAATCTCACATACAATATTGTAAAATTTTGCAAAGCTTTAACAAAAATTAAAACTGACCATAGTTTTGGTTTGCCCCATGTTCCAACAAACTTTCATAAAAATAATGTATCTTGGTCAGTACAATAGAGAAAAACTAGGCATTTTTAACCAGAAGAACATTCTAGGCATTAATGCAGATTTGGCATACACAAGTGGGGAAGATGATATGTAAGTCGAGTTCAGTAAAGACAGCCAGGCACCAAGTTAGAGGCTTGTGGGTAGAAACAGGATTGAAAGTGACATGATTATCTACACAGAAAACCTCAAGTAAGCTATAAAAACAAAAACAAAAATCCTCCTAGGACTAACAAATGCATTTAGCAAGGTTGCAAGATGCAAGGTGAATGCACCCAATAATCATTTCTAAATACTATTAAGGTACAATTAGAAACTTAGGTATAAACCTAAAACTAACGGATATTTGTATGTGATAAATCATAAAAGGTAGATGAAAGAAATATAACACAAATGGAAAGACATGTATGTGTTCATGGACTGCAACAAGACTCAACAGTGTAAACATTTCAATTTTCTCAAGATTTTAATAGATTTTTGAAAAACATTTTATTTATTTATTTATTTGACAGAGAGAGAGAGAGAGAGATACAGTGAGAGAGGGAACACAAATGGGGGTAGTGGGAGGGGCGCCTGGGTTGTTCAGTGGGTTAAAGCCTCTGCCTTCAGCTCAGGTCATGATTCCAGGGTCCTGGGATCGAGCCCCACGTCGGGTTCTCTGCTCAGCAGGGAGCCTGCTTCCTCCTCTCTCTCTGCCTACTTGTGATCTCTGTCTGTCAAATAAATAAATAAATAAAATCTTTAAACAAAACAAAACAGGGGTAGTGGGAGAGGGAGAAGGAGGCTCCCCAGTGAGCAGGGACCCCGATGCAGGGCTTGATCCCAGGACCACGAGATCATGACCTGAGCCAAAATGCAGATGTGTAGCTGACTGAGCCACCCAGGTGCCCCCAAATTTTTGCATATTTAATACAATTCCAATAATTTTTTTTTAACAGATATGGATAAGCTGATTCTAAAATTTTTATGGAGGGACCTGGGTGGCTTGATTAGATAAGCAGCTCACTCCTGATCTCAGCTCTGGTCTTCATCTCACGGTTGTGAGTTCAAGCCCCATTTTGGAGTGGAAACCACTTACAAAAAAATAAATAAGGGGTAACTGGGTGGCTCAGTTGTTAAGCATCTGCTTTTGGCTCAGGTCATGATCCTGGGGTCCTGGAATCAAGCCCTACCTTGGGCTCCCTGCTCAGTGGGGAGCCTGCTTCTCCCTTTCCCTGTACCCCTTTACCCTGCTTATGCTCTCTCTCACTCTCTTTCAAATAAATAAATAAACCTGGATGAATGAATGAATGAAGTCAAATTTATACGCAAAAAGGCAAAGGAACCAGTAAAGCTAAATCAATTTTGAAAAAAACAGGAACAAAATTGAAAGAATTACACCATGTGATTTTAGGAATTATTTCTAGAGGGCAACAGTTATTAAAATAATGTGGTACTGATAAAGGAACAGACACACAGAATAATGAGACAGAATAAAGAATCAAGAAACAAATCCATATAAATATGGCTAATTGATTTTTGACCAGGGTGGAAAACAACGCAATCGAGAAAGCATAAAGCATAGTGTTTTCAACAAATGTTGGAGCAACAGGACATCACATGTGAAAAAATAATCTTGGTATTAAACCTCACACTTTATACAAGAATTAACTCAAAATATAAGAGAAAAAAAATCTTTGTGACTTAGGGCCTAGCAAAGAGTTAAGATATGGCTCCCAAAGCAGGTCCATTAAAAAAAACAAAAACAAAAACAAAAAAACCCTGACAAATTAGACTTGATATAAATTAGAAAAGTTTGGGGTGCCTGGGTGGCTCAGTGGGATAAAGCCTCTGCCTTCGGGCTTGGGTCATGATCCCAGAGTCCTGGGATGGAGCCTCTCATCAAGCTCTCTGCTCAGCGGGGAGCCTGCTTCTTCCTCTCTCTCTGCCTGCTTCTTTGCGTACTTATGATCTCCGTCTGTCAAATAAATAAATAAAATCTTTTTTTAAAAAATTAGAAAAGTTTGCACTATAAAAGACATAGTTAAGAGAACAGAAACCCCACACTATTTTTCTGTCTCCAAAGTCTATATGCCTTTTCTTTTTCTTGCTTTATTGTACAGGCAATATAACACAGAGTAACAGAGATGGAAGCATACATCTTTGCCTTTTTCCTAATCTTTGGAAGAAAACATTTGGTCACTTCACCATTAAGAATACTATTAATTGTAGGTTTTAAATAGCTGTCCTTTATCAAACTGAGGAGGTCCCTTCTATTCCTTGATTCTTGAGAGTTATTCTTATTAATAATGTTGAAATCTAATGTATTTCTGCATCAATTGACATGATCTTTCTTAGACTATCAATATGGTAGATCATATTCACTGATTTTTGAATATTATTAATCCAGCTTTGTAATCCTGGGGTAAACTCTACTTGGTCATGATATATTGTTTTTATATATTACTAGATTTGATTTACTAATATTTTTTGAAAATGTTTACATCTATGTTCATGAAGGATATGGAAATGTAGTTTTCCTATTTTGTAATGTCTTTCTGGTTTATTAGAGTAATGCTGGTCTCATAAAATGAACTGGAGGAATTTTTAACTCTTTTTTGTGTTCTGACAAATTGTGTAGATGTGGTATTATTAATTCATCTGTAAATGTTTGGGAGAATTCACTAAGTAAAATCATCTGTGCCTGGAGATTTCTTTAGTGAAAAGTTTTAACTATAAATTTAATTAATTTAATAATCATAGAACTACTGTAGTTAGCTACTTCACTTGGCTAAATTTTGATAGCTTGTGTTTTTCAAGAAACTGCTTTTTTTTTTTTTAAGATTTTATTTATTTATTTGACAGAGAGGGATAGTGAGAGAGGGAACACAAGCAGGGGAGTGGGAGAGAGAAGCAGGCTTCCCGCTGAGCAGGAAGCCCAATGTGGGGCTTGATCCCAGGGTCCTGGGATCATGACCTGAGCCAAAGGCAGATGCTTAACAACTGAGCCACCCATGTACCCTGAAACTGGTTATTTCATCTAAGCTGTCAAACTACTTGCATAGTTGTTCATTGTAAAGCTAAATCTGCAGTGATTTTCGACATCTGCAGGGTCTGCAGTGATTTTCCATCTTTTCTCCTGATATTGGTGACTTATATCTTCTTTTTTTGTCAGTCTTACTAGAAATTTATCGGTTTTGCTGATCAAAGAACCAGCTTTTGGTTTTATTGATTTTCTCTATTTTTTTCTTCTGCTGGTTGAAGTCATTGATTTTTGCTTTTATTTTTATTATTTCTTTTCTTCTGCTGGATTTGGTTGTATATTGCTCTTCTTTAACCAGTTTAAGGCAAAAGCTTAAATTATTGATTTGAGATCTTTCTTCTCTAAGATAAGCATTTTTTTCCCTATCATTTTACTTTAACCTATCTACATCATTACATTTGAAGTGAGTTTCTTGTAGAGAGATACAGGTTAGTCAGAGTTTTCAAATCCATTCTGACAATCTCTCTCTTTTAATTGGTATATTTTGACCATTTACACTTAATATAATGACTCAGCCATGTTTCGATTTAGGCCTACCATTTTATTATTTGTTTCCTGTTTGTTCCATTTTTCATTTTTTTTCCTTTCCCTACTTCTTTTGCATTATTCAAACATTTTAAATATTTCAACTTATCTTTTTTTTTTTACTATATCTTTAGTTTTTTAAATTTTATTTTAGTGGTGGCTCTAGAGATTACAATACACTTACTTAAATTTTCAGTCTACTAAGAATCAATATTTTACCATATCAAGTGGCATACAGACACCTTATGATGTCCCTTTTACTCTATATTTTGTTACAGTTGCTTTACACACACACACACACACACATAGAAAATTCCTGAAAATGTAGTAATTTTTGCTTTTAATATTTTAAAAAGCTCAAAAGCAGAAAATGAGTCTATTATACCATTTCTGTTGCTCTTTCTTCATTCCTGATGTTCAAAGTTACCCTTTGGTATCACTTCATTTCATTCTGAAGAACTTCAACCTCCTTAAACAATTCTTTTAGAGCAGGTCTGCTGGCAACAGATTCTATTCTTATTCCTTCATCTGACAATGTCTTTATTTCACTTTCCTTCCTACAGGGTATTTTCATAGGATATAGCATTCTGGGTTGGTTGACAGTTCTTTTCTTACTGCACTTTAAAAACATGTTGCTACTTTCTTTTTGGTCTCCATGGTTTCTGATAAGAACTGTACTATCATTTTAATTGCTGTTCCCTTATTGGAAAAGTGTACATTTCTCTGGCTAGTTTCAAGAATTTTTTCTCTATCTTTTGTTTTCTAAGACGAGATGTGACTGAACCTGAATTTTTCTGTGATTATCCTGTTTGGAGTTTACTGAGCTTCTAGAATCTTTAGGTTTGTCCCTCTCTAAATTTGGAGGATTGTTAGCCATTTCTTTTTCAAATAAATTTTTAGCATTTTACTCTTTCTCTTCTGAGAACTTCAGTAACATTAATGCCAGACCTTTGGTCATTGGCCCTGAGGACAATGTCTCTGAGGCTCCATTTTTCTGATTTTTGCTTTTGATCCATTTCCCCTCTGTTACTTTAGATTAGATCCTATTCATCCATCTTCAAGTTCATTGACTCTTTCGTCTTTCACCTATTTTTGTATCTAGCCCATCCAACAAGTGTTTTATTTTGATTACTGTCATCTTTAGTTCTAAAATTTACATTTTAGAAATTTATGGCTGGGTTTTCAAGCCAAATAATTTTAAACAGTAGCCTAAATATTTTAAATATTATGTTATAAAACTCCGGGTCTTCTTTAAATCTTTTGGAGTATGATATTTTTGTTTTAGCATGCAAAACAGGCCACCAGATTTAGGCCACAAATTCCAGTGTGTCTTCTGTGTGCTTAGGCTCCAACATCAGTTCAGTTTTCAAAACCTCTGTTGTGCTCCTTGAATCTGTCCCAAATATGTATTACTCAGTGGTCAGTCTAGGACCTAGCAGGGCTCTGTTTGTTCCATTCTTAAAGGTGTTATGTACGCTGACTAGAATCAGATTCACATAAGACAAATGTGTAGCTCAAGAGCAAGCCCCGAAGTTTAAAATATAATACATAGTTGCCTTCCTGAGCTCTCCCTATTCCACAATCTTCCCAGTAATTTTTTATTCCCCACACTCCTCTTTTTGTCCTCTGGCCAGAAAGCTGGGACTTTAGTTACTCTGCTTTGCCACACATTTCTGTGATTGTATTCATGTCTATAGTAAGCAGAAAGAATAGGAGTGGGGAGGTGAAAGAGCAATGGCAACCACACTGCTGGTTTAGTGGTATTTTGGATTCTCATCTTCTTCCCCAATTTATTTACTATTTACTTTTCAAAGTCTTCAAATAGCTTCTCTGTGCATTCTGTTCAAATTGTATAGCTGCATTCAGTGGGAGAGACAGTGTGGAGTGTTTTTACTCCATCAACTGGAACCTTTAAAAGCTGGCTTAACCAGAATTCTGACAATAGGTTTCAGTTAAGCTATATTCCTACTACATTTTGTTTCATAAACTTAAGCCTGCTTGTTCACTTACACCAGCAGCACACACTTTGGTCCAAAAAGACCTAACAGGCTTGGCAGGTTCTCTTTTAAGAGTATCCTCACTCTTTCCTTATGGCTAATGAAAAAGGCAGAAACCTTCATTTCCCTTATCACAGTCTCTCTGATATCAAGCAGAGGTCCCCTAAAACTCAAGTCGGTATCTTAGAGAGCAATAGAGCAATAATAGTTGAAGGTTATTTTATTCCTGATGTTTAGTACTTGTGTCTGTTCATTTTTAAGTACAGCTATGGTAATAGTCACTTTAATCAAGTCCAAAACACCTTAACAGATTACCTTAAAGATCATACAACCTCTCAGAGTAAAGTTCAACAGAGGTACTTCTTTATGCTAAGTACATAATTTTGAAGGACAAAAGATAAGGAAAAATAAAAATTAACGAAAACAGAATCCAAAACGTTAGGCAGGATTACAGGAGCTGAAGAATGAATAAATCAAGTATTCTACAGCCAAGTTCCTCCACAAATACAGGGACATATTAACAGAAAGAACTAAATTATTTAGATAATTGTGATACTGATACTATGGGAAATTCAAAAATGTGTTTCTTTTTTGTGCTTAAGGAAGGCAAGGCATTAAATATATATATATATATATATATATATATATATATATATATATATATATATACTGCAAGTACAAAAGACAACAGCCGAGCTGTCTGTCCTTTATAACAAATGATCCAAAAATAAGAAGTGCTGTCATCTTCAGTCTGATCTTGCTATGAGCTTTTGGAAAGTGATAGTAAGGTATAAAGCAAAGGCGAAGTTGAGAGGTAAGTTAATGTCTCCCAAAGCTTATGTGTGCTGTCTAGCAAAACCTACATTAGGAGCAATGAAAACAGTTAATGCTATAGTAATATTTGAAAGAATATAAAAAAAAATAAGAGAAATAAGGTACATTACCTGGTTTTGAGTTCAGCAAAGAATTAAGAATAATGTCCTGCTTAGAACTCACAATTAATGTTAAGTGTATATAAAAATAACAATAAAACCTTACCACCAAACAAAAAATGTTTTTTAAATAGTAAAAATTTAAACAGAATTTTAGATATGTTTTGTAAAGATTAATTGACCAAACTCTAAAATTCTCAAAAATGCTTATAATCACTTCTAAATCACTGCAAGTTACTGGGGGCAAAACAAGGTTAATTCCTAAACTATCATACCACAAAAGTAGTAAACAATATCATACTAAATAGTATTACTGGGTATATCCTAGACCAAAGGAACCAACAAAGCAAGTTACAAAAAAATAACTACCCCCACCTCATCTAAAATTCAGGGATACCACAATAGAAACACAAGATCCCTTTCAAACTTTCAAAGAAAATTATTAGGCAGGCATTCCACCAAACCCAACAATATATGGTCTGATTATTTTTTTTCTCCCAATAACACTAGTTCTTATGTCAAGACACTGTCCAGAACACCTGAAATACTTGGAATCTAGAACATAGAGTCCAATGCCTTGCTAGTCAGCCCTTCTAATCCATCCCATTCAGGAAAATAACACGTTCCACATAATCTCAATTAGATACTTTCTTCTTTGACTTAAACATTATAATTGATTTACGTACTGTTTAATACAAATGCAATTTGTATTAGATTACAGAACTTCCTTCCCCCTACATCTTCCCCTTACATTTTTTTTCTTTTCAACCTTCTTTCCAGTCTTCTTGAAATTAAAACACACACACACACACACACAACTAACATGTTCCTGGATCAATCTCAAGCTTACGTATTTGAGTAAGATGGCATCTATCTTAAATGTTTCTAAAGCTTATGTTCTTAAGTTATTATTTTTTCCTTTTATACCTGACCTTTCCCTAAATTATGATAGCTCTGTAACATAAGCAGAACATGGACTGTTACATTCACAGTTGTTCCTTGAACAACATGGGTTTGAACTGTGTGGTCCACTTATAGGTAACATTTGTCAATACAGTGTACTACTGTAAATCTATTTTTTCTTCCTTACGATTTTCTTAACTTTTTCTTTTCTCTAGCTTACTTTAGTGTGAAAATACAGTACATAATATACAGAATATACAACTTATGTTTTAATCAACTCTTTATGTTACCAGTAAGGTTTCCCATCAACAGAGGATTGTGAGTAGATTCATTTGGGGAAAGTTGAAAGTTGTGTGTGGGGCACCTGGGTGGCTCAGTTGGTTAAGTGTTTGACTTTGCTCAGGTCATGATCTCAGGGTTCTGGGATTGAGCCCCACATTGGGCTCCTGCTGAATGAGCTCTGCTTGCCCCTCTGCCCCTCCCCTTGCTCATGTGCACTCTCTTTCTCAAATACATAAACTCTTTAAAAAAAAAAATCTTAAAACCTTAAAAAAATTTCTTAAAAAAAGTTTTATGTGGATTTTTGACTGCATAGGGGGATCAGTGACCCTAACCCATGCGTTGTTCAAGGACTGACTGTAGAAGGAAATGGGAGTAAGTCTGAAGGAGTAAAGTAACTTTCCCAAAGTGAGATGCAGAAAATTGCAGGTTAGATCTAAAACAGAAGACTCCTGACTTCTAGTCTGGCGCTATTTCATTTATAATATGTACCTCTTCTACCAAAAGGACAGAACTTTTCTCAAGCTATACAAATCCAATACTTCAAAATTAATGCATGTAACCTCCTGATGAAGCTCTAAACAAAATATTATCTTTTCTATGCAAGGTATACCAATCAAGAGATACAACGAATAAAATGTCTCTTATGAAAAGTATCCACTGAAAAAACGAGTGTAGCTTCTCTGCCTCCACGAGAGAACTTATTGAATGGTAATAGGACTATGCCAGCTCAAGATGCCAACTCTCAGATTCTCAAACCACAGTATTTTGTTTGACTTTTTATGACCATTTAATCAAAAGGAAAAAAAAAAGTGATGGATTTTAAAGGTCCTCTTCCTTCCCCTCCTAGACCAATGGTTTCAAGTATGATCTCCAGAACAGCAGCAGCAATAAAAAATCACCTGGATACCTGTTAAAAATGCAAACTCTCAGTCCTCACCAAGATCCACAGTATCAAAAACTCTAGGGATGGGGCCCAGCAGTTTGTGTTTTAACAGACCCTCCAGATAATTCTCATGTATACCAGAGTTTGAAAACCATGGTCCTAGACTGTCAATGCTTTGAAATATTTGTGTCTGTTTCTCTATGTACACAAGCTTTCCACAATTTGTCATTTTAAGAATGCCTTCTCCGTACTAAATTAATTGAACTGCTAGAATATATTTTTAATGACAAGTTTCATTTCATCCTGCCCAGTATTCCATGAGTTTTGGCTCATGCAGAACAAGCATAAAACTTTAAATACAAACTGCTATAATTTAATAGTTAAATTTTCACATTTCATTGACTCCATACCTATACAAATTCCATTTAATAATCTTGTCTTTCTCATAATGAAATATTTTCTGATTAGTAACAAGCCTTATGATACAGTATTTTATTTCTTACACAATAATACTTTGTATGTGGAGAATTATACTACTTTTTATGTCCTATGTTTTCTATAAGCAAAAGTCCTAAATACTTGAGGGTACAAGTTTTCTAATCTGTCATGCATTTTAATCATTTAATTCTTATTCTTTTGCCCAGTTTCTGCAGGTTGCACTGTGGAGCTAATGTGCCAGAAGGTACAGGTCTTGCATTTCTTTTTCTTTCTTCTATTGTCTGATAACAAATGTAAGTGGGAATGCTAGGAATGGTTAAAAGGAAGTAAATGAATTCTTTGTCTCACTCTGCACAGATGTGCTGAATTCACATTTCCCAAAGGAGAAAGAAGATATTCAAAAGGAAATAAGGGTCACAGTATATACAACAAATGTTTAAGGAATCAGGATATATGAACTACAAGGTCAGGTGGCTTGCTCCTTAGAATTCTGGATGATGTGGTAAGAAAGGAAAATGTTGAAGGCTAGATGATAATCTAGGACACACGGTACATATTTCGACAAGTCTACAGCTGCATTAAACAAAGATGTGTCTACTTGTTTGAAGTTAGAATTTGGCAATTAGTAATCTATTTAAAACCTTTCAAAAATAGGTGGTAAAAATGAAAGAAAGCCAGTACTTAACATTTTAGGAAAAGTATCTAGGAAAATTTTTTAAAATAAGAATTTAAAGATATCAATATTTAAAACATAAAGTTAACAACAGAGAGAAAATGCTTATAATATTGTGGGGTGTTTTTTTCCCCAGGCAAAAACAGAAAAAGGGCAGGGGGAACAGCCCCAAAGTTGAAACTAAAATGTCTGAATTATAGAGATATCCATAGACATTTTAGCCTGACAACAATAAGGTTTTCAAACAGACAGATAACCTGTCAGGTCAATAAGAACAGTATGCAGCAGGAGCCACTTCAATGGACTGAGACTAGACTGGAGGCAAATCCCACAGGCAGCCTATTTTTTTAAGTGCCAAATAAGAATGACAAAATTGTAATAAGTATATAGGAAGGATGAAAATAAATTATTAGACACCTTTATAAAAACCTGCTTGATTTAACACAGTATGTCATTATACCCAGAATGCAAAGAAGAAATGAATAGACTCTAAAATAGTATTAGAGAGAAGAAAATGCACAGGAGAAAAGATCAAGATCAAAACTCTAGTTACTAACAACTGAAACCACGATGGATTATAAAATTATGTATTGGGGGTTCGAGTTATGATTTAATATTTATATGACAAACATCATTGTTAAAACATTTCCCAAATCAATAAAGCCTACAACTTCTCTACAGTTCCTTGGAGTTCTGCACTTATTTAAGGTACTGTCTTTACTCTATTTCCTATGACCAGCTTGGTAGGTACGTAGTCACCTGGAAAAGGAAAGCAAGCCAATTTCAAATCGAGCAACTGAAAGGAATCTGTGCTAATTTTCACAACTAACAAAGAAAACTTCCCAGAGAACCAAATACCAAAAAATCACTAACAAAAGCTTTATAGTTTATACCAGTGTGATAACAATTAGCATATCCCAATGATAAACTTACAAATACTAAGCTTACAAGAGAACAGTTCAAGTCTATATTAAGATAAGGTCATTGATTTTTGCATACCCCTGTATGTATGATTCTAAATTAGAGTCCCTTAGAATATTAAAGTTATTAAAAGCTCTAGGGGACAGAGGAATGATACAAATGACAATATTGTAGTTTCATCAAACATTTGCAACTAATACACAGTGGCTCTATTCTTGGAATGAAGCCAGTGTATTTGATTTTTTTTTTTAACAGAAAGATTTAGGATAGTAACCAACTAGCAAACTTTTAAAATATTTTAGAAAGAAATTACACAATCCTTTGAATCTTGCTAGGAAAAAGAAATAAATGGAGGTGCAACAAGGGGGAAAAACCAAGTTTGCTACCATCTGCTCTCATTGAGGTATTATTTTTTCCACATTTATTTTAACAATTTTCTTTGAAAAATACTGTCCACCTATTCATCCTTTAGAGAATAATTGAGCACAATATTAAAAGAAAACAAACCATCCTATACAAACCTCAAGGAAATTATTAATTGGTCCAGATGTTTAAGAAGATTTATGAAAGAGAAACAGATGGGATATAATTTTTAAAGATAAAAGAGCAGGCTTTTTGATATATCTTTTCCCAAAAGTGGGTAGAATTAGAAGATAAGCATCTAATCAGTCCTTAATTAAAACAAAGAGGAATGCCCGTGATTCAGAGCAATAATAGGCTGCCCATTCCTAAATAACCTATGAAACCAGGCTTGCTTAAAGAGTGTAATTGGTAAGGTTCTCATACTAATTTTTTAGATAATATCTTTAGATACATTTTCCACTGAAAAAGAAATGAGTATGAGAAGTGTTCTGTTGTTGAAATGAAATGTTTCTGGCTTCAGTTCTTTCTAATGTTCTCCCTTTCCAGTTCTCCTCATCTCAATCCAGAAACCTCTCCATCCAGAGTTCATGCATTTTCCTTCTCTATTTTAGTGAAAACATACCACATTGATTGTAAGAATCTTACTAGATTTCCATTTGTTTTGCCTCAGCTCCTACATTAATCCAAACAATAAGGGCCTTTAAAACATTCATAAATAACCTGCTGCTGCTGGCACCTAGGAGCCGAGTGCCGCAGTGTTAAGCAACAACAAATTTCATAGTTCAAGAGGCACAGTTAAGGAAAAAGGTTGCTCAGGAAATCACTCTTATTTAGCACAAAGATCCTTAAAAATTGCATGAAATCAGTCAAGTAACTATAGAAACCAATTTCTTCAGCTCCATATCACACGTCTCACACCTCAATTGTCTTTATTATCGTCTGCTGTCAGATCCTTAATCAGAAATGTGAACAGGCTTGATGATTTATTCAGCAGGGAAAAGAATCTGTAGGTCAAGTGAAAAATTTCACACACACACCCAAACACACATCACATCTTCAACCTTAGGTACTTTCATTTCCTTCTGTTCTCAGCAGCTCTGGGGGCAACTCCAGTGAGATCCAATATTAAGGCTCAATTAAAATAAGCTCCAATTAGTGGAGCTTTTTTCTCTGGGGCTAGAAAAGTCAGGAAATGGATATTGGGAAATGTAAAAAGTCAGCTACTGAGAGGAGGCTGCAGACATAAATGAACTTATTTGTTGATTTCTACAGTTGCTATGCAGAGGCCTCTGGGAGTAAAAGCTTAACCAGTCTAAGCTATAAACTAAAACCCCTGCAGCTAAACATGAACTGTGTGAAACAAGGGCTCCATTCCAGAACAGAAAACTGCTGGGCCCAGAAAATTAAAAGCCAGAGGCGTTTTCCATTTAAAACTAAATCCCAGTACCACCTCCCAGCCAAAGAATTATAAGCAGTATCAGATTTACAAAACGAACAATTACCCTGGAAAAATGTAGCCTATTGTACAGTCCCAGATGCTAAATCTCAGAAGTTTCTTTTCTTTCTTTCTTTTTTTTTAATCCCACATTATATTCCTCCAAGTACACTGCTGTAGTTTACAAAGAGCCATTTCTAGACAGGCCTAAGCTTTGAAAATAAATTTTAAAAAGAGAGCACATAACTCATTGACCTCATTTGAAGTACTGCCCTTGCCTTCAGCAGTTCCTGTCCTTCCCCAAGGCTTCTGCAAATGGTATGCAACAGCAAAATAAACCCTGACCTAATTGCCAGGAGAGAGCTGCCAACCTTCCCTCCAACACAAAGACAAGCATGGTAACTTGAAAGTCCTACCTCTTTGGCTTTCTGCTTTAATCTCAGCTGTTCTGGATCTTCTTTGTTGGAACGACTCTATCAAAGGAAAAGAAAATTTTAATAGAAATTACTAGCATCTAAACACTATAGTTGTCATTAAATATTTAATAAATGACAATTTTCTCTTGTGATTGAAAACCTTAGCTCCAGGGGAAAATGCCTCAATCCAGTCTGGTGCACTCCCTCCTTTACGCCCCCTCCCTCTCATCATCTGGGCCTGCTGTTGCAGTTCTACCCTGGAGGAAGCTTATACTGAAAATGATGCTAACAATGTCAGTCAGGTCCAGTTGAGGCATGACGTTGTTCTTGTTAGAACACTAAAAACTAAAAAAAACGGATGGTACAGATGAAGGAAAAGAAAAGAAGGATAATCGCTGGCTCAAAGAAGGAAAGCAATCAACATTGGCTTATCTTCAGATAAAGCCATTTTGGAAAAACATGGTATTTCAAGGACTATTAAAATCAAGAATCTCACAGAGTGATGTATGAAATTGTTGAAAAACTATCTTGTATACATGAAACTACTATTAACACCGTATGTTAACTGGAATTAAAATAAAAATAAATAAAATTGGGAGCCTGACTTTGAACCATATCAATCTCTTTAAAAGTAGAATTTTTAAAAACTAAGTAGGAAATACATTCCAATGTTTTCATTAGAGTATCTCATCATCTTTGGGTCCTCCATTGCATTTAATTGAATGCTGTGCACAAGTAAAAGTCCAATAACTGTTTATTCAATATTGTATTCCATACTGATTCAGTTCAACATTCAAAAATAAACAATCTTACAGGACTGCTAGAAGGAGAGAGCTATCTTCTATACGCAATGCTATAATGAAACAAGTGGTAAGAAACTTCATTTCTGACACTATGAACTCTTGTCCAGCACCTATGCTCAGAAGCATTCTTTTTTCTCATTCTAGCACAAAGTTATCTAACTCCTTATAAATCTGAATATTTGTTCTATAAAAGGCAACATCAGCTAAATACAGCTAGTAAAATAAAAGCTAAAAGTATTTTCTTATTATTAAGTTTACTTGATTTTTTTTAAAAGATTTTATTTATTTATTTGACAGAGAGAGAGAGGGAGAGAGAGATCACAAGTAGGTAGAGAGGCAGGCAGAGAGAGAAGAGGAAGCAAGTTCCCTGCCAAACAGAGAGCCCGATGTGGGGCTTGATCCCAGGATCCTGGGATCACGACCTGCACCAAAGGCAGAGGTTTTAACCCCCTGAGCCACCCAGGTGCCCTACTTATGTTCTACTGATTTTGTTAAAGGGAAGTACAAGAAAAACCATTTAGATTTAAGAGTGTCTTGTAATTTTTTTTACAGTTCTATTTATTTGAGAGAGACAGAGCACAAATGAGGGTGGGGAGGAGTGGGAGAGGTACAAGCAGACTCCCCACTGAGCGGGGAGCATAACACAGGGCGCAATCTCAGGACCCTGGGATCATGACCTATGCCGAAGGCAGCCACTTAAGCAACTGAGCTACCCAGGTGCCCCAAGAGTGCCTTGTAATTTTAAACACATGAAGTGTCTACCTACATAAGGCTACCAAAAGCTAGTAACTTTTTTCTTCATTTTTTCCCCTATCTACTAAAACAACTTAACCCAAACTAAGATAAACTCCTTTATTATTCCACCTATAATATCAGGAAACAATAAGCATATATATATGTACTTATTTTAAGAAGGTGTATGTATGTATACATACGTATACATAGGTATGTATATATACATATTTGTGAGTTTATGATTTTTGCCCCGCTATGAAATGGACACATTTGAATATCTTTATTACTTAAACAATATTTATTGATTATTCACATATGAATAATCAATATTGATTTATATCATGATTGAATATCTTTATTACTCAACCAATATTTATTGATTATTCATAGATAAATTCTACACTGTGTGCCTCTGAGTCTGGAAATACAGTAATGAAATAGCAAGACAAAGTCTCTGCTTTTGAGTGACTTACATTTTAAGAAAAGAAAATCATAAAACAAAAAAATTTATAAAAATTAAATAGTTATGATATATAAAACATTTATGATGGGGAAAAATAAAAAACAATTACTGATAGTGATAAATGCTATAAAGAAAATTGGACATTGTGATAGAGAGAAGGAGTGTGTGTGGGGGGGGTACTACTTTAGCGAGGACAGGAGGAGAGAAGACATCTGAGAAGTGACATTCAAGTAGAGCTCTAAATGACAAGAAGGAGGCACCCATGCAAAATTCTGGGGGAAGAATACTCTAACCTAAAGGCACAGTCATTGCAAAAGCCTTACAATGGGAACAAGCTTGGTAAAATTGAGCAAAGGAGGAAGGCCCGTGTGGCTAGACCATGGAGAAAAGTTTTAAGAGGTAAGATTAGAGACCATGGAGGCCAAGATACAGAGCTGAGGTTTAATTCTAGTTATAACTTTTTTTTTTAAAAAAGCCACTAAAGGGCTTGGAGAACAGAAGTGAGATGCACTGCTCTGACACTTTAGAAAGATCACTCTGGCTGCTATGTAGTGAATGTAGCACTAAAGGGATCCGATATTAGATCAGGCTTATAGCTCTCAGGAGACTGCTCTAAACAACTATGGTTTTAGGAAAAGAGAAGGGAAACTTGGGCTAATGTCATAGCAGGTAAGATTAGGTTGAAATATATTTTGGAGGCAGGGCCAACTGGATTTATTGATAGACTGGACGTAGAGTATGAAGTAAAGAGGAGAATCGAAGATGATTTCCTAGGATTCTTGCCTAGTGCTCACTTCAGCAGCACATAATAGGATTCTTGCCTAAGCAACTGGCAAGATGAGAATGCCAACTTTCTAAGACAGTAAAGAGCAAAGGCAGGTGTAAGACATAAGATGTAGGACCTTAACTTTCAGGTTGAGACGCCTAATTAGCAGTCTATCATGCACATCTGGCACCCTCAAAGAAGGTCAGTGTGACTGGAGCAGAGCTAGTAAAGAAGGGAGGGATATGACAGGTAGACAATAACCTTTTAAAATCTGGTAGGGGGGCCGCCTGGGTGGCGCAGAGGGTTGGGGCTCTGCCTTCGGCTTGGGTCATGGTCTCAGGGTACTGGGATCGAGCCCCGCATCGGGCTCTCTGCTTGGTGGGGAGCCTGCTTTCCCCTCTCTCTGCCTACTTGTGATCCCTCTCTCTGTCGAATGGATAAATAAAATCTTAAAAAAAAAATCTGGTAGGAAGTTTGGATTTTATTTTAAGTGCAAGACGATGTCACTGAAGGTTTTCAAGTAACAGAGACACTCATGATTTGTTATGAAAACATTATTCTGACAAGAGTATGAAAAATGGATTGTAGAAGGAGAAGATCAGTTAAGAGACATGGTAAAAGTCCACTGAAAGATGATTTAGACCAAAGTGGTGACAACGGTGATGAAGAGAAGATGATGAATACATCTGGGAAACATAACAGGAAGTGAACTGCATGTAAGGAGAGAGGACTCCTAGGTTTTCTGGCTTGAACATCTGGGCAAATAGTGTCATTTACTAAGTTAAAAAAACCTACTAAGAGTAAAACATATTTTGTCGGTGGATGAAAATCAGAAATTGTTTTGGACACATGATAACTGAGATTCCTATTGCCAAACCGCATGGAGACTTCAGGTAGGCAGTTAGCTATGACTCCAGAGTTCCACAAGGTAGGCAGACTTGGAAATACAAATTTAAGAGGGAGACAGAGAAGAAGCCCTAGGACTGAACCCAGACACTCCAATATTTAGAAGTCTGGTAAAGGAAGAAAAACCATGAGAGAGTAAGAGTACAATATATCCAATAATAACTAAACAAGTATTTAATAGTTTATGATCTTATTTAGAGCTTAGTAATTGGAAATAAAATACCAATAAACCACCTCATTACATTCACTGTGTGCTTGTTTATAATACTTGACAGCTCAAGCTAAGAGCATCTTCCTATCCCAGCTGTCCCTGCCAGTACAAGAGGGGTCAGGATGGAGACTGAGACTGTGGGCCAGAGCAGCACAGTGACAAGGGTGTGGTGTACCACGTCCTTGTTGGGGCTTAGGGCACATGAAGGTATAGACCAGTGGCCAAGAATGAGGGTGATGAAGGGCTGGAAAGACTGACCAAGGCATGGGCCAGTGGGCATGGCTTCCAATTACATAGACAATGAAATGAGGGTAGGGGAAACAGTGGTAGCAGATAGAGGAGGCAGCCAGCATGGCTCTTTTGGAGATCAGTTACACTGAGAAAAGTGTAAATTTTAAGTAATTACTCAATTAAGTAAATTGAGGACATAAGTAAATATATCAAGGATAATGACAGTCAAGTTTCAGACTATGGAAAAAGTATAAACAGGAAAATGTTTAGGCTAGAAAAGCCCTAAGATACTAGAGTTGGAGGTATCCATATAAACTATGGTTTTAGAATAAATATACACAGAGAAATAGTTATAAATATTCATGTGTGTATATATACACACAGACGTACATACACATACATCATACATATATTTCTTAGATCTATCCATTTGAGAAGGTCTACATGTAATGAAGCCCCATTAGCAATGAGCATACTTTATGGTCTACTCTCGGTTCCTGTTTCTGAATAACATCCTCAACTAAAAATATGCAGGATTCCTTGGGGGAAATGGCTGATTCTAGGACTGAGGAAGGACAAGGAAAAGCTGGGTCTGGAAAAAATTGTGCCGGAAAGTAAGGGTAAAGGTACCTGGGTGGCTCAGCTGATTAAGCGGCTGCCTTTGGCTCAGGTCATGATCCCAGGGCCCTGGGATCGAGCCCACTTTGGGATCCCTCTTAGTAGGGAGTCTGCTTCTCCCTCTCTCCCCAGCTTGTACTCTCTCTAATAAATAAAATAAAATAAAATAAAATAAAATAAAATAAAATAAAATAAGCAAATAAATAAAAACTTGAAAAGAAGGGAGGGAGGAAGGATGAATAAGCTCAGTGAACGATGGAAACATGAGTAACAGGCAGATGTGCCAGCTGGAAGGGTCTCCCACTCAGGAGGACTTTGAGCATCAAAATAAATAATGATAGTAATGGATTACAACCTATTGAATCAAATAGAAATACAAAGCACATTCTTGTATCAATGAATACAAGAATGAATGAATGAAGGAGAAAGGATAGCTCTTCCACATATAATGCTAGTAAATGCAGAAGATGATGAGAATTTAAAAATTACCATTTATATTTACCCATCATAGAGGTGGCTGATTCAGGTAGCTATCATTTATGGGCACTAAAGTTGATACATGGAGGGTTGGTAAGGAAGGGATATTGGTATAATCTTGAAATATCTTCCTGTGAAAAACGGATTGATTACAAAAGGGAAAATGGTAAATTTGAAATGAAGAGAACTGGAAGACACCCACATAGCTGGGTGATCAAGGTTGACCTTTGACAGGATCAGCTGAGAAGAATGTATATATTCCTGCCATGAATTCCTTACCTAAGTCATGGGGAACTATCAGATGAACCCAGGAATTATCAGTTACCCTACAGATAGTGAGACCTGTTAAAAGCTGTCAAAGACATGAAAGTAGAAGCATAAAATTTGACTAAAGGAGTCTGAAAAGAGATGACAACTGAATGAAACACACATTGCTGAATAGGAAAACAGACCAAGAAGGAAAAGGGCTTGAGACAGTTGGTAAAATCTGAATGGGGTCTGTGGAATACATGGCAATATTATCTTGTTCACACCCTGACTTGGTAGGATTATATAGCAGAAGGTCCTGTTTTCACAAATACATGCTACGATGTTTAGAAGTGGTGGGACATCAGGGCTGAAGCTTACTTTCAAAAGGTTCAGGCAAAGGCTAATTAGAGATGATGGCTGTACAACTTATAAATATACAAAAAACCTCTGAATTAAAAAAAACAAGGAGAACAAAGGGATGAAAGAGAATAATAATAACGGAGTGTGTGTGTGTGTGTGTGTGTGTGTGTGTTTAAATGTAGAGATGGAAGAAATGCAGTAACGTTAAAAATGGGGGCATCTGAGAAAAAGGAGATGATTCTTTATATTGTTCTGACAACATTCCTGTACTAAATACTTCAAATTAAATTAAGTTTTTTAAAAGAGTGATTAGTATATGAAATACTCTAAAAGGGGAGGCTGCCAAAAACAGCACAAATTAAAACTAAGGAGTTTAAAACAGGTGTTTTTGTTTAAAACCAAAAAAATCAGTCTAATGCCCAACCTTCATGACTCCTAGCAAAGGCCTTATGCCTATGGTAAAATGTGAAGCAAAAGGCAAACTACAGTGAAACCAGTTTTCACTCCATCTGATACTAATAGTCCAAGACAATGTTTCAATAAAGAAGAAAGAAAATAAATATATTTATACATATGTATAAGATAAATATCTTTCTTCTTACCTGTTCTTTTATTCTCTAACCCATTTCTAACCATCCTATATTTCATTCCATATAATCCTAATTTTACCCATAAATTTCCAAACTTTCCTCTCTCCAATTTAACTTGGCACACATCAAACTATATCCCTAAAAAGACCTTGGATATTTTAAAAAACATTTTTTACCTGGGTGTGTGTGTGGGGGGGTGGTTTATTAGGTTAAGTGACAAGATTCTTGATTTCAGCTCAGATCATGATCTCAGGGTCTTGGGATCAAGCTCCACCTTGGGCAGGGGTGGGGGTGGGGTGGGGGGAATCCATGCTCCGTGGGGAGTCTGCTTGATATTCTCTCTCTTATTCTTTCTCTGCTCCCTCACTGCCCCCCTTTAACTCTTTAAACTAAGAAACAATTTTTACTTGGGGGTGGTAGGTATGATCCTAGGCACACAGGAACTTAGAATGAGGAGACAAACAGATTTTATGTTATTAATTAACTGAAAGTCACTATATCACACCATCCTGGCTGTGAGAGAGTTTATTAGTAATTTCATTTAAAGAAATCCTTCAGAGAAATCTAAAAGCCTAATAAAAACAAGACAGTTGCCCAACAATAAGGCCAATTCTAACCTTGCAAGGTCAAGTTCAATCATAAATCAGGTAGGCTCTTACCTTGGCTACCCTAAGTAACATTTCTCTTTCCTCTAAATCCTTTCTCTGCTTCTCCAATTGATCTAGCTTTTCGAGAAATTTGAGCTGTGATCTGGTATCACTAGACAGGATGTAATTTTCACTGGCCTGGGGAAAAAAAAAAGAAAGTCTTATGATTGTCCTAGCCAACACATTCCACATTAGATCTTCTGAATCAGCTAATGACAATACCAACATACATAAGAAGCTAAATTCTCAGAATGTAATATTTATATTTCTGATAATACAAACAACAAAAAAGAACCTTAATCAACCTTAAAAGTTGAGAGGTAAATAAGCATTTAAATTTCAGAGCTTTCCTAGTAGGCCTCATTCAGAGGGGAAAAAAGGGAAGCCAAGCAGATCCTAAAAATAGGAAATAGAAAGCAAGAGAGTGTAACATGTACTTATAATCTAAATCTTTTTAGTTAAATTACTGTCCATCTCTGCAGACCTTAGTATAATTAATTACATTTTAGGCTTGTGAAAGACAAAACAAAAACAAAAAAACAATCACTTCACTAAAAAAAATACACCAAAGATGAAAGTTATCACTCTTGTTTGCATTGTTGGATTGGTCTAACCTTGACAAGTGAGTACATCTTCAAATCAAAACGTAACATGAGATAAAATGGCAAACATTTAAAATCCTAAACCCTGTTTTGAGGATTCTCTGAAGCTATGAACTTGGGCAGAAATTATAGTCAAAGAAAGTAAGTGTATAATTTATAAATGAGAGCCATAACAGAAGTATAATTATTTTTCTTAATTTGCACCATAAAATGATAAAATTTATAGTTTCATTTATTCTGATATTCTAGAGTATAAGACACTGTTTTCCAGTCTAAATATTTTGTAATTTTCTTCATCTGATAAAACCACCTATCTCTCCTCTCTAATACACAGAAGACGGTGGGGGGGTGGGGTGCAGTGGTGGGCAATCTTCCCAATAAGCATTTAAGACATCCTGTCATCTAGTCATCTCAGTAATTCACACATTTAGGCTATGGGATGGAGACTGGGGGGAGACTGTATAATAGGAAAGCCGAATGTTTTTAAACATTTAGTCCAACAGTCAGTGCCTGGCTTAGAAATCATAGGTATAGTTAAAAAATAAATAAATAAATAAATAAATAAATAATAAATTTAAAAAAAAGAAAAGAAAAGAAATCATAGGTATAGCACCAATTCTATCTTTGTTTTATCCCATGCTTATGGTTGATTCAATTAACTGGGACCAAGAGATTTCATACGCCCAAGATTCCTTCTAAATTAAATTTTTATTATTGGTATTTAATTAGATCAAAAGAGTATTATGTAGTATAACAAACAAGGATGTATAGTGCTACTTATTTTAGTTCATGTTTAATACAAAACAAATTCTCAAATGTTTTCCAAGTTAAATAATACAAGATAGAATATGGAATACATTATAGGCCAACCATGAGGCATAAACATAATAACCAGTGGTTTCTTAAATACTTCATCTTTACCATGTTTGTGCTCAGATACTCTGGAGATATTTTATTGACAGAATTTAATTTTAAAAGGACAACAAACACTAAATTAAAAAGGGGCACAGACTTTGTAAAATTTAACCCAATATCATCCCAGTGCGAAGACCCTTTCTCCTTCTCCCAACTTGGATACAACTGTCTCTGGCTTAATGCATCCTTCCTTTATTCTTACTGATGCTAAACAAATGAGTGCCTCCCCTAGCCCTACTGATTCCCCAACCTTATTTAAACAGTAACTCCACTCTTAAAACACTGCTTCCTATCTACTAAGCTGATCTAACTGAAGTCTTTATATACTCCTAATAAATAGGGTGGTTTAACATTAAAAATATAAGGACTCGGACAAAATGACAAAATCAAGCAAATCCCATCTAAAAAAGCATTACAGCCCCTTTCAACTAGAAAACACTGAAGGGGCACCTGGGTGGCTCAGTCGGTTGAGCATTCAACTCTTGATTTCAGCTCAGGTCATGATCTTAGGGTCCTGGGATGGAACTCCACAACAGGTTCCATGCTCAGTGCGGAGTCTCCTTTAGGATTCTCTCTCTCTTTATCCCTGCACCCCATAGCTTCTGCATGCGTTCTCTCTCTCTCAAAAATAAATAAATTTAAAGAAAAAGAAATGCTGAAGCTTCTCCATAGCCACTGGTGTGCAGAAGACTATACTATGCTTTTAGTGGGAAAACAATTGGCAACAAGATCAAAAGCTTTGTATCACATGAGACACTTTCTACTTCTTAAGTCTGTTTGTGGACTATGATTAATTAGATAATTATACACATACACATGTGAAAGATTATCAAAAGTAGATGGATGTCAAATGCAAAGAGATGGTGGAATTTTGCTTTTGATAAAAGTAAGCTCGCTTTTGTGAAATTTGTGAGGTAAATTTCCCACACTGTACAGATAAAAATAAATCCTATCAGGGATGAACTGAAATATAAGGACAGGGCTAAATCTGTGACACAATGATTATTATAATATCAAAGTGTACAAAAAATAAGTATAATTTTGAACTAGATCCAACTATAACTAAATGATTATTACTTCTGTTTAAAGAAGAATAATAATGTAGCTACAAATTCAGACAGTGGCATTAACTATATTAAGGAATGAGTGTGGGTGGGGAAAGGCAGGCTGGGGAAGACAATCAGGATAGGCAGTGTACAAGACAAAAGGTTAAGGAAGTGTTAGCTTTAGGCTAAGTTACTGAGGTTCCAGGTGGGGAAGATATTACCCACTTTGCCTAGGACAACTAAATCCTTAGAACATATGCTATTGATATACAATAGAACGATTCCGTCTGAAAGCTGGAACACACGATAGAGATTTGGATGACACTTAGAACAGTAAGCTCTACTTGGAAAAGTTCTATTCCATACTAAATTGTGCAGTTACATTTTATATAGAAACTGCCCATTATAAATAAAAGTGTCTTCACATATCTCTTAAAATACACAACTGAAGTGGCAATAGGGGAGAACTAGGTTTGAAAAATTTCTAAGACTTTTAAAAAGTTACAGTAAAAAACTAAAAAGGAAGAAAATTTCCCCCACATCCCAATACTAAAGGAAAACTAATTATCGAGTCAAACTAGATGATTACTATAAATTTAGGATGTTAACTGTAATCCCCAAGGTAACCACCAATAAAATATCTAGAAAAGTATACATAAAAGGAAATGAGAAGGGGATCAAAATAGTACATAACAACAAAAATTAAACCAAAAAGGCAGTAATAATGGAAATGAGGGACAAAAAAACAAAAAACTACTAAGCATACAAAAAAATAGTGAAATAGCACAAGTAAGTTCTTGCTTAACAGTAATCATTTTACATGTAAATGGACTAAACTACCCAATCAAAAGGTAGTGACTAACAACAGAATGCATAAAAAACATGATCAATTATAAGCTGTCTAAAAAAGATTCACTTTGGATGAAAGCACATGAACAGACTAGAAGTGAAAGGGTGGGGGAAAAAAATTCATGTAAATAATAACCAAAAAATGCAGAGGTGGCTATACTAATATCAGGTAAAATAAACTTTAAGTCAAAAATTGTTAAAAGAGAAAGAGATAAACAAAGGGTGCCTGGGTGGCTCAGTCAGTTGAGTGTCTGACTCTTGATCTCCATTCAGGTCATTAGCTCAGGGTCATGGGATAGGGCCCTGTGGTGGGCTCTGTGATAAGTGGGGAGTCTGCTTGAGATTGTTACTCTTCCTCCCTCTGCCTTGGCTCACCCCACTGTGACCCTCTCTCTTTTTCTCTCTAACAAAGAAATAAATCTTTTTTTTTAAAAAGGGATAAACAAGGACATGATATATTGACAAAAGAGTCAATTCATCAAGAAGATATACATAACAGATAACACAGCCCCCAAATATATGAAGCAAACATTGACAGAACTAAAAAGAGAAATACAATTCTACCATAACAGTTGAAGTCTTCAGTACCTCCTTTTCAGTAAGAATATGTACACAGAATATCGAGAAGAAAATAGAGGACTTAAAAAAAGGGGGGGGCACCTGGGTGGCTCAGTGGGTTGAAGCCTCTGCCTTCAGCTCAGGTCATGATCCCAGGGTCTTGGGATCGAGCCCCACTTCGGGCTCTCTGCTCGGCCGGGAGCCTGCTTCCTCCTCTCTCTGCCTGCCTCTCTGCCTACTTGTGATCTCTGTCTGTTAAATAAATAAAATCTTAAAAAAAAAAAAAAAAGATTTTATTTATTTATTTGATAGAGGCAGCGAGAGAGGGAACTCGAGCAGGGGGAGTGGGAGAGGGAGAAGCATACTTCTCACTGAGCGGGGAGCCTGATGTGAGACTCAATCCCAGGACCCTGGGATCATGACCTGAGGAGAAGGAAAACACTTTACTGACTGAACCACCCAGGTGCCCCAAGGACTTAACATTATAACCCAACTAGATCCACCAGACTTTTATTGACATTCCACCCAACAATAGCAGAATACATGTTCTGCTCAAGTGCACATCAAACATTCTCTGAGAGACATCATATGTTAGGCCACAAAACAAGCCTACAGAAATTTAAATTGATTGAATCACATAAAGAATCTCCTCTGCCCATATAGAATGAAGCTAGAAATCAACAATAAAAGAGAAACTGGAAATTTCACAAATATGTGGAAACTAACAAACATACTTTCAAAAATAATGGATGAAGGGTATCTCAAAGGAAATTAGAAAATACTTAGAAGTATGGGACGCCTGGGTGGCTCAGTGGGTTAAGCCGCTGCCTTCGGCTCAGGTCATGATCCCAGCGTCCTGGGATCAAGTCCCACATCGGGCTCCTTGCTTGGCAGGGAGCCTGCTTCTCCCTCTGCCTCTGTCTGCCATTCTGTCCGCCTGTGCTCGCTCTCTCTCCCTTTCTCTCTGACAAGTAAATAAATAAATAAAATATAAAAAAAAAGAAAATACTTAGAAGTAAATGAAAACAAAAACACAATGTACCTAAACTTATAGAATGCAGCGAAAGCAGTGCTCAGAGGGAAATTGATAGCAGTAAACGCCTACATTAAAAAAGGAAGATCTCAAATCAGTAAACTACTTTATACTCAAGGGAACTAAAATGAAAAATGTAAGTGGGATCATTATTACTGACCTTCGAGAAATAAAAAGGTCTGTAAGAAAATACTATAAACAATTGTATACTAACAAAATAGGACCTAGAGGAAATGGACTAATTCTGAAAACACACAAAAAGAAATAAATGATACTGTTTTTTTCCCCACAGCCTTTTCTCTTGATGACCACTTATTTTTAAGCCAGTCCTGCAAATTCTCACAAAGATTTATATAAGTGAGGACCTCAGCAACTGTAAATAGTTCTTCCAAAGTTCTAAATAAAGCAGAAAGTAGAGAAAATAGAATGATTCCTCCAGGGAACTTACTAGTGATGTGGTAGCTGTTATTTCCCTGAGTTTCTTTGGGTAGGACATTGTGACAATGACCATTCTCACAAACTCAAAACCTCATAAGGTTACCCACATACCACGTTGCACAAAATCTAGCTATCAACATTCCTTGGTATGGGGGGGGTTATCTTTTCTCTTTCTCATCTCTCATCACCCAATAAATTCACTCTCCACCAAAACCATATACAGATAAATCAAGTCCTTTCATCATGATGATGGCAAGTGATTTGGTTCATACCACTAGAGACAAGACAGGCTTTCCTTCCATTTAATTTGTTTTAAAAAGCAGGCAATGACCATAATGAGCAGCACCAGCATTAGCACTCAATACAATTGCTTAACTCATTAAAAGGAACAACAGTGTTAACAGAGTACAGAGCATTGAACAGAACATAGCTATCCAGTATTCCATTCTAATATATTCTCCCTGCCAATCAAAATCTGTAGGAAATGTCTCAGGCAGAACAGATGCATATCTCAATCTACACTGACACAGAAGCTTCAGATACAATATTAAATTCTGTGTTAATTTTGTCATATAAGCCTATCTAAATCAGGCAAATTAGGAATGAAACTTTAGTCTACCAATATGAACTATGTCTTGACCATTTCCTTTAAACATATACTTAAAATATTAATCTATACCAAAATATATCTTTAACATGACCAAGAGAAAATAGAAAAGTTTGTACTTCTTCAATGATTTCCTTTACCTTGTAAGTTGTCATTCGATGCTGAGCAATTGTAGTCAGTTTTTCTAGAAGGCCTCGTAATCGCTCCTGTGTTGCATGGGAGATCAAGTTCACAGCATCAGAGTTAAGTTCTGTAATGTCATGCTTTTTACCTGTAGAAGCAGAGAAAATCCATTACGTGTTTTAGTAGTGGCTGATAATTGAAATAATTAGCACAGCAGGTATTCTGTTCCCCCTGGAAGTCATACCCATTATGAATAAAGGTTTGGAGATTATGATTTTCCTGGTGAAGTCACAACTTCAAAGATCTTAGACATTACATTAATAAAACCTAGCCTGGAGCCTCAGAAAATATAGACATTGTTTCACTTAGCCTCTAGAATCATTCTCCTTGCAAGGTCATTTATAGGACAAAGTTAATAAGAACACAAATCAAGTCTAGTGTTCAGGGAGGAAAATGGTAACTGCAGAAATTAGTGCCGTATTCTGTTAATTTTAGTAATTAAAAAAATAGAAAATTACATTTTGCCCTGTTTGACACTGTTAACGATTTACGACATTTATTTCAATGAATTAAGATTGTGGGTCTCTGTTACAGCCTTGTCTACAAGAGATACCTAAACTCCTTTTGCCCATTACCAATCATGCTTATTTTGCACTAACTCATGTTCTGATAAATTGACCTAGTAATTAATTCAAAAGTTGAAATGGGCTCAAAGCCTCATCATTTCACCCATCCATTTGAATGACTTCTCTTTTAATGTACTCCCTTCCATTAATAACCAAACTTCTATTCTTCTTATGGCTAACTAGGAAGATTCAGGAAAACAACTTGTATCACATACCCAAAGGCAGAAGCTCATTTATAAAGCAACCTTATCAGTATTTACATAGCAATTCCTCAGTTCAGTGAAACCAACCTGTATCAACAGAGACCTAACTCTAAAGAGACAGCCAAAGTCTAATTTAAATGAGCTTTTAAGAGTGTTTACTGTGTTTACTTTTAACAAACACAACAGTTTGCTTCTGCACTCTCATCTGAAACATACTCATATACTCATCAAATTATGACTCAGTAGAGCAAAAATAAGTTTTAATTAAAAGCCAACAAATCTTAAATACATTCTTTGACATCATTCCATAATAAATGTTAAACCTCAAAGTGTAGGCTATAGGATATGAGGGCTATCTGGCTGTGACATCTGTCACACCACTGATCACCAGGGTGGATCTGATTGATCTGGTTGAAGGTGCAGTCCCCTTCTTCTCTCATTGTTCCTTGTGCATCCCTCCCAAAGCTGTGTGCTCCCTTGAAAAGAATGACCTTCCTAGATAGAGGAAGGCCATTCTTTGGTCAAGGGTATGTAAGTAGCTGTGTTCCCCTATTAGAACCTCCAAAGAAGCTCTCAAGGTCCATAAGGCAGCTTATGGTAAATCAGACAGGATGAAGATAAAAAATTATTTAGTTTCTTCTAAGCCAAACCTTCAAAATACAACTTGTTAAATGAATTCAAGACTGAATTCATCACCAATTTTAGATTCAAGCAGGGAAAAGACACTACAAAGTCAAATCTACTCTACTACAACTATTAGCATACATAAATAGTGAAGGCCTGCTACATAAGGGACACAATTTCAATACCATCTAATGATTAAAATCACAACTAGACATAGGGTAGTTAACCTGTCAGTTCATGCTTAAAGGAAAGAAAATGAACATTTAAAAATATGTAGTGTTTTGGAGGGAAACTTTGAAAATAATTTCATATGTATTTATAAAATAGTTTATCCTATATAGAAGAAAAATTCGTATTTTAAAAATATTAGAAATAAACAAGGGTAGGGATTTGCAAACAATTTCAGGGTTTAGTGAACAACCAAATGTTCTAATATCTTCACTACACTGCTAATAAAGCATGACAAAGTTACCAAGTTAAAATACTATAAGAAAAATTCCTACTTTTTAAAAAAAAATAAGACTTTATTTATTTATTTGACGTGGGGAGTGGCAGAGGGAGAAGGAGAGAGAGAGAGAGAATCTGAAACAGACACCTTGCTGAGCATGGAGCTCAACCAGGGCTTGATTCCACGACCCCCTGAAATCATGACTTGAGATTAAATTAAGGGTCAGATGCTTAACTGACTGCGTCACCCAGATGCCCTCCCAAATTCCCACTTTTAAATAAAAACACTATTTAAATACACTTTTTAAAAACACTCCAAGTCAATATAACTGATGAAAAAAATCTAGTTGCTGCTTTTAAGCTTGTTATGTGATTTTATAGAAAGTCTGTGTAATTTTATTTAGGTTAATTAGCAAAAAAGGAAGAATATTGGCATGTTTACTCTCCCAGCATTATTCAAGTAGAAAAACCTTCCCCCCCAAAATTCTTTGGGTTAATTTATAATTTCTATGATTAAAGAACAGTCCTGGTTCTGAGCTACTCTGTAAAGATGGAATTTTACTACAAATGAAAACATTCCTAGAAATACATAACTACACTCACTCTATAGTTTTGTTTTTAAAAAAGCTTAGGTATTTCAGAAGTAAGAAATTTTGCAATTTTCCATTTTATTAAACAACAAGTTTGTGCTCAATTATTAAGGACTGAAAATACCAAATAATTAACTCCCAGAATTCTCCTTGAAAGCAGAGGTTGGCAAACTAAATTTGATCTCTTTTTGTATATAAAGTTTGATGGGAATATAGTCTGGCCTATTTGTTTATGTATTCTCTATGGCTGCTCTTGCAATGTAATAGAGTTGAGCAGTAGTGACACAAACCACATGACCCACAAAATGACAAATATTTACTCCCTGGCCTTTTGCAGAAAAAAACTGCCCATCCCTGTCCTAAATGCCTAAATTGTTCTTTCAATGCTAAAAACTTTCCTATCATATAATCAAAGTGTAAGTTAAGCTAGAAATAAAAGTTCTCGGGGGAGGGGTGGTGGTGGGAACTGATAAAGCGAAGTATTTACTTCCACTTTATGAAAGCACTAGATCATTATATGGTTACACAATATGGTTACACGGAGTCAATACCAATAGCTTCCCAAGGAAGCTAGTATAACAGGAAAGTATCATGCTTATTCCAAAATTACGGAACTGGCTCCTGTACAGTACACAATACATATTCAAAGAAAAGACTGAACGAGGAAGTAAGAAAGAGAGGAAAGGAAAAAGGAGGAATGAAGAGGAGGCTGGGGAGAAAAGTCAAACAAGACACCAGCAAACATTTTACTATCAGCTCTTCTGAATTCCTATCCTTTTGGACTGCTTACAAATTTGTTTTTTGTAATAAAAGAAAGATAACAGAGGGGCTCCCGGGTGGCTCAGTCAGTTGAATGTCCGACAACTGACTTTGGCTCAGGTCATGATCTTGAGCCCCACTGCTGGGGTCAGGGCAGAGTCTGCTTGAGATTCTCTCTCCCTTTCTACCACTTACCCCACTCACACACACACATTCTCTTTCTCACTCTAATAAATAAATCTTAAAAAAAAAAAAAAGGAAAGATAACAAATACCCAAGTTAAGTTAAACATTTTAAAAATGGTAATTTGTATAGTATATAGTAGGAGCTCTAACATTTCTTTATTATTCTGTGAAATAGATTTAAAATATGTAATAGTAATGCATTTTGTAGATCTTAAAAATATTATGGGTGTAAATCAGAAATCAGAAACCTTCACATTTTTGTGGTAGGGCTTCAATATAAAATATAAAAATCCTTACTGAAGTATACCCCAAAGTCACTAGTATTGTCCTACCAAATTGATATGGGTGATGAAGAAGGTATTACAAGAAGTCCCAGGGTTAGGACACATGAAATGAGATAATTCACATACAATAATCTCTCTCCAAACTGTCTTGGTTTTCAGTCAATGTGGGAAGAATGTGTTCTTTCATGTTTCTGCAAGGTTTGGTATTAAACAACAAAAAAGCTGTGTGGCTCCAGAACAAAACTGGAAAATTCTCTCCCATTTCCTTCTATATACTGCAGCCACTTAGGAACTACTTGTGGACCTAGGGAGAAACCCAGTATTTAATTTAGTTCTTTTAGGGCAAAGATGAGTTTGAATTTCAGGGTTGAGAGAAGAAAAAAGGGACTTACTCTCTATTTCTATGTTTCACAATACTCGACAGTTTCTAGATTTCATAAACATGAACTTGTAGTGTATGTATGTATTTGTATGCATACGTGCCTAGTCCAACCAAGAAAGGCACAGGACAGGAAAAAAAAGTACATCATATGTACAAATTCAAAGGAGCAGAGTGGCGCAGTGGAAGCGTGCTGGGCCCATAAGTACAAATTCACTTAAAAAGTATATATCTTTCTCCCACTAAGAAATATTAAGTAAATATTAACTTCTATTATCTAAACCAGAAACTACAAGATATGATTTAATTTATATTAATAGTTTTTAAAACAAAATACTTCTTTCTGTAACACCCATGAAACCTTGATTTTTTCCCAGAGCCTTATTTAAGCCCAAGTTCCAGGAAAACCAACCCAGGTTATCTCTTTTGATAACACTTTCCCTAGAACAGACAATCCTCTTAGGTCAATAATCTTAAGTCCAGGGCGCCTGGGTGGCTCAGTGGGTTAAAGACTCTGCCTTGGGCTCAGGTCATGATTCCAGGGTCATGATTCCAAGCCCTGTATCACGCTCTCTGCTCAGCAGGGAGCCTGCTTCCCTCTCTCTTCCCCCTCTCTGCCTGTCTCTCTGCATACTTGAGTTCTCTGTCAATTAAATAAATAAAATCTTTAAAAAAATAGTAATCTTAAGTTTGCACTTACCAATGTCTAAAATTCTCTTTTGCAGAGCTCCGATGAAAAGAAATGGTTCATCTTTACATGACTGTACAAGTGTGCCAACCAGTTCAGAGTTTGATGCTAAGATGCAGGCATTTTCTTCACTTAGGTTGACCCCTGCCATGGAAGTCACATCATTGATGTCATCTTCATCTCTAAGAGAAAAAAAAGACAGCTTTTTGGTGGTGGTGGTGGTTGGTGATGTGTATATATGAATGATTTGGGAGAGCAAAGAATTACAGATCTCTCCTTATAACTAAAGACATTATTTTACTCAATTCATCCAAGCAAGAGAACTGAAGAATAGCTATCTTTCCCTGCATGCCTTTAAAAATTAATTGGTGTGTCTAACCACTAGTGTACATTTAATATCAGAGAGATGAATCAGAAGCAACTTTGTCTTCTAGTGTCCATCTCCCCATCTTTCAGTTTAGTAAATGGATATATCAACAGGGACGTGGGGGTTAAACTAAGTTACCCACAAATGCCCTGCAATGAAAGACAAAGAAACAAAAACAGACTTCTTTGTTTTCATCCAAGATGATTAAAAGCCCATCAGATTTCCCTAGTGCACTCTACTGTTCCATCAAAGATCAGGAAAATCCACTGGTTCTGAAAGATCCGTACTCACATGAAGACCCTTGAGAAGAAACTTTCTTGACTAGTAATTCTGAAACCAAATAGTTAAAACTAGTTTTGATTTTCTGCTTCAGACTTTTGGTGTATTCCATCTGTACCAACTGAATTCATTAAACTCATCCTCAAGCAAATGCCTGCAAAGGATCTACATATAAAATTACATACATACACACACACACACACACTAACATTACGTATATATATACATAAATATATCACAGAATCTGTTTGAGCTCCTTGCATTGCACCAGCAAAATTAGTTGTTTTTATCTAACAGGACTGCTAATGGCTATAGTGATAAGATCAGTATATATGTTTAAGGATAGGGCAGAAAGAAAATACAAAAATTCCCTCATAGCATCCTTATCACCCTATGTAATAACAAGTATGTTATTGATCATAACTTACCTACCAGTGCATAACATGATTTACACAGACATGATTATATAAAAAAAAGATGTTGCTTCTCTTTATTGCATGAGCCAAATGGTATATCATGTGGTCTCATGTCAATAGATTTAAATTATGAAACTTCCTGTGGTAATGCATTTGTGTATGGGAAAGGAAAATAAATTGTAATTGTCAAGCACGCAAGAAATTAAGGTCTCTGGTGTTCCACTTTAAAAAGCAACACATTAAGGGTGAAGGGGAAAGAGTCCACGCTCAAACATATATTAGAGATTAAAAACAAACAAACAAACCCTAAGTAAAAGAAAGAAAGAGCTAGACACAGCAGTTAGGAAGTGAAGAGGTAGAACAATGGTCTTATAATCTGAACAGTGGATTTAAAAGTCTACCATTAAAAGGTGTGTCTTTATGAAGGGGAAAAAATTTTAAATTTAGTAGCTCAAACCACCAAATAAAACATGCAATACAAATAAAGTATACCAAAATGGTTGAACTCCACCATATCAAATGTCACAGAGGAATTGTCAGAAGTATGGATGCTGAAAATGGCTCTAAGAATCATTCTGCCACCTATGTAAATAAAGTATTTCCAGAAACATCTAAACAATGTAAATATCTGGGGCATCTGGGTGGCTCAGTTGGTTAGCAAACTGCCTTCAGCTCAGGACATGATGCTGGAGTCTTGGGATCGAGTCCTACATCAGGCTCTCTCCTCAGTGGGGAGTCTGTTTCTCCCTGACCCTCCCTCCATCTTGTGCTCTCTCTCTCTCATTCTCTCTCTCAAATGAATAAATAAAATCTTTAAAAATAAACAAATGAACGAACAAATCCATGTAAACATCTAAAGTGTAAGAATGGTAAAAACCGTAAACCCAGAGACAGACCAAGATCCAAATTAAAAAAAAAAAAAAAAAAAAGGTCTTAGTAAAAAAAATTTTTTTTACAGATTTTTTTAAAAATTTATTATTTATTTGACAAACAGAGATCACAAGTAGGCAGAGAGACGTGGGTGGGAAGCAGGCTCCCTGCTGAGCAGAGAGTCTGGTGTGAGGCTCAATCCCAGGATCATGACCTGAGCTGAAGGCAGCCTTTAACCCACTGAGCCAACCAGGTGCCACAGTAAAAAGTATTTTCAATAAAACTTGTCTCATGGGCTCCTGTTGAGCTGAGTTGGTAGAGCATGTGACTCTTGATCTGGGGTTGTGTGCTGGAGCCCCATGATGCGGATAGAGATTACTTTAAAAAACAAAAACAAGGGACGCCTGGGTGGCTCAGTTGGTTAAGCAGCTGCCTTCGGCTCAGGTCATGATCCCGGGGTCCTGGGATCGAGTCCCACATCGGGCTCCTTGCCCTCCGCAGGGAGCCTGCTTCTCCCTCTGACTCTGCCTGCCATTCTGTCTGCCTATGCTCGCTCTCGCTCACTCTCTCTCTGACAAATAAATAAATAAAATCTTTAAAAAAAAACAAAAACAAAAACAAAAACAAAAAACAACCCCCACCATGTGTCAACAGAATGAAAAGAAAAGCCACAAACAAGGAGAAAATACTTGCAAAAGTTATCAGATAAAGGACTGTTATCCAAAATATATAAAGAACTCTTAAAACTTGACAGAAAACAAACAAACCAATTAAAAAATGGGCCAAATACCTAATAGAGGCCTCACCAAAGAAAATATACAGATGGCAAATAAGCATATGAAAAGATGCTCCACATCCCTGTCATCAGAGAAATGCAAATTAAAATGAGATACCACTATACATGTATTGGAAAGGCCAAAATCCTAAACACTGACATCAAACACTGATGAAGATATGGAGCAACAGGAACTCTCATTCACTGCTGGTAGTAATGCAAAATGGTACAGCCACCTTGGAAGACAATCTGCAGTTTATTATAGAACTAAACATACTTTTACTGTACAGCCCAGCAATCACTTTCCTCAGTATTTACTCAAAGAAGTTAGAAATTTATGTCCACACAAAAACTTATACATGGATATTTAAGGTAGTTTCAGAGATAACTGACAAAATTGAGAAATAGCCAAGATGTTTTTCAGTAGCTAAGTGTATAAATAAACTGTGGTACATCCAGACAATGGAGCATTATTAAGGACTAAAAAGAAATGAGATGTCACAATATGAAAAGATGCAGAGGGGAACTTAAATGCAAATTATTAAGTGAAAGAAGCAATTTGAAAAGGCTACAACATACTATATGATTCCAACTACATGAGGTTTCTGAAAAGGCAAACTATGGAGGCAGAACACAGAGAATTTTTATAGCAGTGAAACTACTCAGTATGATACTATGATGTTACATACACATCATTATACATTTGGGCTTTTTAAAGACTAATTTATTTATTTGAGAGAGAGGAATAAGGGGGAGGGGCAGAGAAGGAGAGGGAGAGGGTAAGCAGGTTCCACGCTGAGTGTGGAGCCCAAAGTAGGGCTCAATCTCATGACCCTGAGATCATGACCTTAGTTGAAACCAAGAGTTAGATGCTTAACTGACAGCCACATAAGTGTCCCTCACTATACATTTGTTAAAACCCATAAAACGTATTACACCCATAGCAAACTGTAAACTATGGGCTTTGGGAGTTAATGAGTTGTCAGTGCAGGTTTGTCAACTATAACAGACATCTAAAGTGTAGCTATGGTAGCTAACTATGGTAGGGGGTGCTGATAATGAGGGAGGGAGGCCATGCATGTGTGGGATTAGGGGGAATTCTTGATCTTCCAATCCATTTTGCTGTAAACTTAATCTGCTTTAATAAACAAAAGCTATCAAAAAGAAAAAAGAGGTTAACTACATATTAATGACATCATTACAAAACAGAAACCCAAGCAGTTACTTAACTCTTTAGGATTCAAATTTTTCCTTTAAAAAATGAGTAACTTAGATTAGGTACTTTCTAAAGTCCCTCTTAGCCACTTGAAAGAATGAGGCAGCTCTCTTTGACCTGATACAAAACAACTGCCAAGGTATACTATGAGGTAGAGAAAAAAAATGAAGAAAAAAGACTGCCCCTTGCGGGGGGGGGGGGGGGAATACACACACACACACACACACACACATATGAGCATAACATATCTCTGGAAAGATACATGAGAAAAAGGGAAGTGGGGATAAGACTTATTTTAGACCACAGAATATATACTCTTTTCTAGCCCTTTATGTTGTATTATATACATGATTACCCAATCAAAATGATTAGTGATATTTTTAAAATAGTAAATAAATATTTAGGAAAAGAAAACTGGAAATAGAAAATATGATGAAATTTAGATATATAAACCCAATATACCCTTGTAAAGAAAATCAGGGAGTGCCTGGGTGGAAGCCTCTGCCTTCAGCTCAGGTCATGGTCTCAGGGTCTTGGGATCGAGCCCTGCATCGGGCTCTCTGCTCAGAAGGAAGCCTGCTTCCTCCTCTCTCTCTCTGCCTGCCTCTCTGCCTACTTGTGATCTCTGTCTGTCAAGTAAATAAATAAAATCTTTAAAAAAAGGAAAAAATCAGAATTGTTGAAGATATACAAAACATGGCCTTTACACATATGCACTCAACACTGAATGTTTAGAATCTCAGATGTTTGTCAGGTACATGGGTCCTATAAACTGCAAACTGTTTCTATAGGAGAGTTCCTGCATAACTCCTGTTGAGATCTCACACACAGGCTGGAGAGACCAGTAGCAAGTATATGTACTACCAGCATTTAGCACAGTACCAGAATTGAACAGAATTCATCAATGAGGAGACAGTCCCAAATTTTTAAGAATCTCCTTGCACCTCTTCTCTGAAATGAGCAAGGAGCTAACTGCTCAGTAAGATTTGTTCTTGCCTGCCTTCCCTCCCACTTGGCCCCAAGATGAACACAACTCCCTCTAGTACAGCTGTCAGTTGCTATGGTTACCATGGGCAGCAGGAATAGAGGAAGATCCCCACTGAGGGAAGAGGAAAAGGTGCCACAATAAATAGCACCCAAGCCATTTAAAACTTCCTCTAAGAAAGGAGGCAGACTGAAGGAAAGAAAAGTCAACACAGTGTAGTACCATCATTACCAATAAGGCTAAGACAGGTCAGACAGTATTAAAGGCATTGATGTTGAAGCACAGTTGTGATGCTAGTTTGGTTTTAATTCCAAAGGAGAAGAAAATGAGAGTCTCCAAACTGTATCTTCAAGTCTTCTGGTCTAATGTGTCTTTTGATGAAGATGGTGCAAAACAATTTGTTTTGTTTCAAAAGATATACAATAAGGTAATTCATTTTTAAAAAAGATTTTATTTATTTATTTGCCAGAGACAGAATGAGTGCATAATCAAGGGGAGCATGAGAGGGAGAAGCAGCCTCACTGCTGAGCAGGGAGCCCCATGCGGGACTTGATCCCAGACGCTGGGATCTGACTCACGCTGAAAGACGCTTAACCAAGATACTCAGGCGCCCACAAAAAGGAGATTTAATAGTATGTCAGTATAAAAAGCTTTCCAATTCAAGATTCTGTGAGGTCTAATAAGTTACTGTGTAAAAATTAAAGGACTACGCAATTATCATTAATGTCTTACATTTTGGCTTCTAAAAATGACCTAATTCTTTAGCTTTTGATACAGTTGTCCACTGCTTAAGCCTGACTTCTTAAATCTGTTCTATCATCTTAAGATCTGAATAGCCCCAGACTGATTCTTCTAAAGTAGAGGGAATTATATTATTTTCCTGTTCAAAAACCTCTCATGTTCCCAAGAACTGAACTTGATATTCAATGTTTTCCAGGTAATGACCTCTAACTTAGCACTCTTCCTTGCCATTACTCACTATCATAAAGCTCCTACTGATTCTGGCCTTTGTGCAGACCATTCCCCACTTATGGTTTTCATCTTCAAACTCCTGCTTTTAGCATTTTTTAGCTGTCAAACTTTAGCTATACCCCAGTCCTATTTCAATTGCCTAGTTTAGAAATGCTGTTTAATTTGATTTTATACTTTTGTTTTTGTGCATTTTTTAAACTTTGTTTTTATATTTTTAAAGCATTTGTCCAATTGCTACAATTTTTCAACTTCTGAGAGCACACTGCATCTGTTATGGTAGGTTTTACGCTGTCTTCCATTCTAAACATCAGTGTGTTTCTCTAAAATGCCAATTAGACTTATTTTATCAATTATGCCCAATAAATATATTAAATATAATAAAGATTATATTACCTTCATTGCCTATTATTCCTAGCAGAAATGGTAAATAGTTGAAGAATGTCCCTGTGTTCAGAACAAGTGCTATTTAGGTTACGATGTACTGAGAGGTAGAACAGTGGGTAAAAATGGTAAGTCAAACTGGTTATAGTACAATTCTGACTGCTAGTTATTATCTATGTGAAATAAAGCAAATTAATCTTTCTAGGCCTGCACTGTCAGTAAAATGGAGGCAATAAGTCCTTGTATATTAGATTGAAGACTGAAAGAAGTAATTCAGATCAGGGAAAAGGAATTAGTTTAATACAGAAAGAGTTCCCACAAATAATTAAGGAAAAAAACTCATGATTCAATGGAAAATTGGACAAAGCACATGACTTTTCATTAAGAAAAAATTTTCAATTACTAAAATAGAAAATATTCTTCTATTCTACCCATAATAGAACTATAAGATACAATTTTTCACCCATTAGACTAGCAAAAACTATTCAAGTTCACCAGAACATGTGAAAATGTGCTACCATAAGCTTTGCTGCTCAGTGTAATTTGTGAATTTAACCTCCGTGGAGAGTCATTTGATATTATCTGACAATTTAAAATAAATAAATAAGCTTGGGGCACCCGGGTAGCTCAGTTGGTTAAGTGTCTGTCTTCGGCTCAGGTCACGATCCTAGGGTCTGGGATGGAGCTCCACATTGGCCTCCCTGTTCAGTGGAGAGTCTGCTTCTCCCTCTCCTTCTCTCTCTCTCAATAAATTAAATCTTAAAAATAGACAAATAGGGACACCTGGTGTCTCAGTGGGTTAAGCCTCTGCCTTCGGCTCAGGTCATGGTCTCAGGGTTCTGGGATTGAGCCCTGCATCGGGCTCTCTGCTCAGAAGGAAGCCTGCTTCCCCTTCTCCCTCTACCTGTCTCTCTGCCTACTTGTGATCTCTCTCTGTGTGTCAAATAAATAAAATATTTTTTAAAAAAGAAGTAAATAAATGTAAGACTTCTTTCAAAAATAATAATAAATAAAATAGGCTCTTCTTTCTAGATATTACGTAAAATGAAAGCCACTATGGCTTTGCTTTCTAGTAAAAAACATTGGAAATATCCTAAATATCCACCATTATGTAACTTTATTAAAAATCTAAATCACAATGATTACACATTGATACAGAAAAATCTCTAAGATTTATCACTACTAAGTTGTAAAAAAAAAAAAATGAAATGTAAAACATTATGTATTGTATACTACCATTTGTGTTGAGAAGATTGTATCTAGAAAGACACACAAGAAACTGCTAACAGCGGTTGGCTTGAGAACGGGATCCTGGGTAGCAGAGAGAAAAAGCAAGGGAGAACCTTATTTTTCCGCTATATAATCTTTCTTCCTTTCAAATATTGTACAAAATGTATATGTTAGTCAAATAAATAAATAATTTGTTTAGAAAGCATAAACAAAAAATTTTATTTTAAGAAGAGTAAGTGCTTCCCTTAGATTATTAATCCCTGGTAAAATAACTTTGCCTTCAATACTCTTTTGGTAAACCCTTTGGTATAACCTCTTTACTACAGCCAGCACATAAACTCAGGTAACACCCTGTTTATTCCTCCTTCCATGCCTTTGTGAAGTTATTTTTCTCATGGGAAATTCTCTTTGTCTTTCCTCTTTTAACTCAAATGTAGCAATAACATATACATGATTTCCCAAACTTAAATGATTTGATTTTGTTTAAAAACTTTTTTTTAAAGCTTTTATTTATTTATTCATGTGAGAGAGAGAGAGAGAGAGAAGCAGGCTCCCTGCCAAGCAGAGAGCCGACATGGGACTTGATCCCAGGACCCCAGGATCATGACCTGAGCCAAAGGCAGATGCCCATCAGACTGCGCCACCCAGGCACTCAACTTTAGTGATTTTAAGAACCACCTGGGAGTATATTTAAAATACATGTCTCACAACCAAATACAAACCTGCACAGCACCCACGATTTGCATTCAGTAGGTCTGGCCTGTAGACAAAAAAAACCTGGAATTTTTTTTTTTTTTTTTTTTTTTGTAAACAAACCTTAGGTGACTGTGACACAAACACTCTGTGGACCACACCTGGAAATATACTGAGTTGTAAAAATTAAAAGCACCAATTCTCTAGTTAGAGATGAAGGTCAGTCCCTGCTCTGACAATTATTAAAAGGATGACCTTGAACAAATTTCTTCACATCTCTACTCATCAATTCCCTTATCTATGGGGGTAAAAACTATACCTGTTACATGAAACCTGTATTAGAAGCCAGAACTGTATTAGAAATAAAAAATGAGGGGTGCCTGGGTGGCTTAATCAGTCTGCCTGTGGCTCAGGTCATGGTCCTGGGGTCCTAGGATCGAGCCCTGCATCTGGCTCCTGCTCCCTTTGCCACTCCCTCTGCTTGTGTTCTCTTTCTTCCTCTCTCTCAAGTAAATAAATAAAATCTTTTAAAAAAACAAATAAATAAAATAAAATGAGCCTGGCTGACTCAGTATGTGACTGGAGTGTGTGATTCTTGGTCTTAGGGTCAGAGTTCAAACCCCATGTTGGGTGTAGAGATTACTTAAAAATACAATCTTTTTAACACAGTGGAATATTACTTAGCCATCAATAAAACCCAAAATCTTACCATCTGCAACAACATGGATGGAACTAGAGATTATTATACTAAACAAAATAAATCAATCGGGAACAATTATCTTAAGACTTCACTCACGTATGGAATTTAAGAAACAAAACAGAATCATAGGGGAAGGAAGGGAAAAATAAATAAGATGAAATCTGAGATGGAGACAAACCATAAGAGACTCTTAACTATAGGAAACAAACTGAGGAGTGCTGTAAGGGAGGGTGGGTGGGGAGATGAGGTAACTGGGTGATGGACATTAAGGAGGGCATGTGATATAATGAGCACTGGGTGTTACATGCAACTGATCAATCACTGAACTCTCCCTCTGAAACTAAGAATACACCATATGTCAATTAATTGAATTTAAATAAAAATTTAAAAATAAAAACTTTAGAAATTAATATTCATTAAAAATTAATAAAACTATTACATATTAACATAGAAAACATTCTAATGAAAACCAACAATACTAAAAATAAAAAAATTAGTTAAAAGGGTGGCATTGTTTTCTATATTTCTAATCTTTAAAATCCATTGATCCTTTTCACTTTGAATGGATTTTTTAATGATGCATGATTTTATAACATTACATGTTGGTGATCTGAAAAATACTGGTTCACTGAGCTATACAGGTCTTCCAAATTTAGGCTCATTATACATAATCTAAAATCACATGTTAATATCTGCACCAATCTAATCAGAAAATCTAAGTATCGGGAAGATGTTAAGCTCATGGCAGTGGGTACAAGTTTTCCAAATTTTTAATTTCTACTTCAAAAGCTCAAATTTTATCACTGGCAAAAGAATACTGTCAGTTGCTTTCCCTGAAGTGACAGGCTCACTTTTTTCATTTTCACAAAAATGTCTGTCAAATTCTCAAGTCTAAATAATCACAGTTTGCTTTTCAGCTGTTCTTTGTTCTTCCAAATAAAAATGGTGCTCCAAGAAAAAAGTGGTTAGTTTAGCTCACAATTGAAACATAAGTAGAGTGCATAGGTGGCTCAGTCAGTTGGTTAAGTGCCCAACTCTTGGTAAGTGTCCAACTCTTGATTTCAGCTCAGGTCAGGACAGGGGAGGGGTTGGCAGGATCAAACCTCTCCACCCTCTGTGCTTCACAGGAGGTCTGCTTCTCTCCCTCTTCCTCTGCTCCCCCACCCCATATAAGCACATGTGCGGACTCTCTCTCTCTCAAAATAAATAAAGTCTTAAAAAAATAAATAAATATAAGCATAAGCACTTGTCCTTACTTGAAACAACCATGAGACTCTGGAATGCAGAAGAGCTTTATGAAAACTTCCCATTTTGTCACACAGTATATTAAAAAGGTGTGTACTTAACGGAGAGACAATAAAAATCATAATGTTTGCTGCCTCATTACAAATATTTAAAAAAAAACAAACACCTGGCTTCTTTTCTTTTCATTTACTGTGAGTGTCTGAGGGTAAAGAATAAATGGCTACTACTAGCATAGTTTGGTGCCCCTGCCTTGATTAATGTTAAGGTGCCAGCAGTTTTGCCACTGTGGCTTCTGAACCATCAATCAAATAATATAACAAAAGGGGAAAATAACAATATCAACATCATCATCATTACTTAAACAGTTTTAATCTCACAGACTCCCTGAAAAAGTCTGAGTTTCAAAACTATTTTCTGCAAATCACATTTTGGGACCTGCTGGCATATATTTTTAGTCCCAAACTTATAATGAACATCAGAAATACTATGAGGATTTTAAAGATAGAGATTTCTGCCAAGGTTCACTCTCTAGAGATTTCATTCTGGATGAGCCACCAAATCAATTTCAGTAAGTTCCTTGGGTAGTTTTCAAATTGTTGATCTATACTATTAGCAATTATTTATTTATAAATTATTTTCAAAGTATCTACTACCCCTTCCTATATTTATGTATTTTCAATTGAATCATTAACACTGTTAAGAAATTTTTATGATCCTCTGTCCTCTATTATCACTGTCTCTTGGCTTTGATCCCTCTTGAAGATGCCTATGACATATAAATAATCTCATATGCCCTTTCTCCTCCCATGTAATTTCAACCTTTGCTTCATGGTGTGTCTACCTCTAGTATCTAATATCTTTTCTTCCCAATTCATTCTGCATCTAAGTACAAACATAATTTTTCCTAAACAGCATTTTACTATATATAACAAAATCTCGCTAAAAACTTTGAAAGACTTCACAATCGCATCTCTCAAGTGTTCATTTATATAATTTCCCTGTGAAGAATGTTTAAGAATTTAATTCAAGATCTAGCATAAGGCAACTCCTCCAAGAAGACTGTTTTGTTGAATTTTTACCCCAGATTTAGAGCTAATCCAGGCAAAGCTTACAGGGATGTTTCTTTTTCTTTGTCTCCTTTAATCTTTCCAAGATGAGAGGGGTTTTTTGTTTGGGTTTTTTGTTTTGTTTTGTTTTGTTTTTTTGTTACTAGAGGCTGTTTTCTAAGTTCCTGCTCCAGAAAAATTAACCATACATATTTTGTCATATATTATATAACAATATATATTATAGATATACTTGTACATATAAGGAAAAGCAAACTCTTTAATAAAAGTACATGATGAAACAATTACATATGAAGCAAGGTGATTCCTGCAATATAAAATAAAGGATATTAAAGTTAATGGATAATACCATCTATGACAATAGCATGTAATCTTGTCCTATATTATTTTCTAAGAGTATGTTTAATTTTTTAAAGGACTTTATTTATTTGAGAGAGAGAGAGAGTGGGAGAGAGAGCAGGGGGAGGGGCAGCAGGAGAAGCAGGGGATGTGGGGTTCGCAAGACCTGAGTCAAAGACAGATGCTTAAACAACTGGGCCACCAGGAGCCCCAAAGAGTGTTTTAAAGAAAAATTTTAAAAATATCACCCTAAACCCTAGCTGCTAAAATACTGTCACTAATAGAAGTAATATATATACATTATACATTCATATTTTGTTTTTCTCTAAACTATAAGAATGTTTAAAAAAAACCTTAATCTTTAAGCATTATCATATCTCTAAAAAATCAACAATTCCTTTATTAAATAGCCAGTTTAAATGAGGTTAACTATACAAACATGAAAAAGTACTGTAATATTTGTCATTTCTGATTCTGACATATGAAGAATAAAACATGAATCTCTGGCTCCCTCTGGTGTTTAAGTACTATATAGCTTCCCTTATTCATCCCAGTATTGACACGCCAAATAGAAAATATAATTCTCTTAGTTGAAAAAGTCATGAATAAAAAAATTTCTTTTCAGTTAAACAAGTAGTTTTGAAAAAAATAGGCAAATAATACTCTATATTATTAAACCTCATCCAGTTAAGACAAGATCTAATGGCATATACTATTACCTCTCATTTAACAAGGGTCAACATTAAGGGTCTATTTTAAGGTTCAACTTAACAACAACTGAAGTGACAGTGATATTAAGTATCTAAAAAAAACTAGACTTAAGCTAAAAAGCCATCACTTCAAAAAAGATATGCATAAACAACATATGACCAAAATTACTATACAACACACAAAATGAAAAATGTATCTTAGTGCAAAAATAAGAGGTATCTTTAAAAATAGCTATGATTAGGGCGCCTGGGTGGCTCAGTGGGTTAAGCCGCTGCCTTCAGCTCAGGTCATGATCTCAGAGTCCTGGGATCGAGTCCCGCATCGGGCTCTCTGCTCAGCAGAGAGCCTGCTTCCCTCTCTCTCTCTCTGCCTGCCTCTCCATCTACTTGTGATTTCTCTCTGTCAAATAAATAAATAAAATCTTAAAAAAAAAATAGCTATGATTATAGATATTTCTCTTTTAAAAAATTCATTATTTCAGCAAATATTTGAATGCTTATTATGAACCAGGCCTTGTTTTAAACATTATGTATACAATGGTAAACAAAAGTTATTGTGAACTCTCACAGAGATTTTATTTATCTATTTTACAGTTTTGTTTATTTATTTGACAGAGAGATATCACAAGTAGGCAGAGAAACAGACAGAGGGAGAGGGGGAAGTAGGTTCCCCGCTGGGCAGAGAGCCCAATGCAGGGCTCGATTCCAGGACGCTGAGATCATGACCTGAGCTGAAGGCAGAGGCTTATTAACCCACTGAGCCACTCAGGTGCTCCTCACGGAGATTTTAAAAGGAGTGGGAAATAACAAGGAATGGTAAACAAAAAACAGGATACTTTTATATGAGTGCCTCAAGATAGCAGGTGGGCTGTAGAAGCTACTTTACATTGACTGCCTAAGCAGAGACTCTCTAATTAGGGAGATCACCTTTAAACTAAACTAAGAAGGACCAAGCAAGATGATTCTGGAGCACAGAAAGTCCAGTGACTAAAAACTACAGTGAGAAGATGAATATGTGTCTGAGGAACAAAAAGAAAGCAAATGAAGAGGCTGAGTCCTTTATACCACAGAATGTTATTCCTGCAATGATCTACTTACTCTTCTAATTTTCCTGAATGTCAAAGAATCTTCTGTCTTGTGTATGCCACTTTTTTTTTTTTTTAGTATTTCTATTATCTACAACCTTACTGAATTCTAACAAATGCGACTATGGTTCAAAATGGTTCACATCATAAAAAAGTTAATTCTCCCCCAAATTAACCTAATCACATAACCTCAAGACCAAATTTTCATAGAACTGCCTTGCTCATTCTAAAATTCATGTTCAGTAGAACAACAAAGGTAAAGTGGAGACACTGTTGATAAAAAAGGATTAGAGAGAGGATTTGTTCTGCCAGATATAAAAATAAATAATGAAGATACAATAACTGAAAGTGCAAAAATATTAACACAGAAATAAAAACACAGCACTAAAATGAAATTCTAGAAATGTACCATTGCATAAATAATAATTTACTATAAGATAAAGGTGGCATATCAGAAAAAGGATAATGAATTCTTCAGTAAATACTGTTGAGACCCGCATTCTAACTGGGAAAAAGGTAATTTCTGCTACAGACATTTACAAAAATAAAATAATTACTGAAGATGTAAAGGTATATGTACATATGTGAGAGGTGTGTGTATAGATATCTTGGAAGAAAATATGGAAGCACATCATTATGGACTCAGGATGAGGAAGAATTTTTTAGAATATAGTGAAATTCAAAAGTCATAAAGCATGAGAGCAATAAATCTAATACTGTGGTTTAAAGTCTTCTAAAAGATTCTAAAAACAAAGTTATTAGTTAAAAGATTGGGAAAAAGATATTTATAACATATACAACAAGTATTCTCCTATATATGTCTAGAAAGCAGTAAGCATTCAACAGATAAATGAGCAAAAGTAATATGCTAGAAATTTCCCAGAGAAAATACTAGTGGTGGCATTTTTGCTTCAGGCAGTAAGTGGACTAGATTTACTGAGGAAAAATTACAGGACATTCTAACTAGATCAGCCTAAGACATTTTCATTCCAGTGTTGGGTGCACAGAAGTTGTCAAAAAAGTTGTCAGTAAAAATAAGCAATAACCACACTCTAAAGGTAGAGCTAGCTGCCTTAGGGGCAAATGCCTGTGGCTGGCACTACTGCCTGGACCTCTGTTAAAGTGAAGAAAGTATATCTGAGACTTCTGGGTTAAGTCAGGTTCCCTATAACAGGTACTTAAGTGATCCCAAGTCAATAACCACCCCTTGTTCCCATGAGAAAGAAAGTCACAAATCCTCTCTAGAGTAAAGCAAACTCAGTTTAGGTCCTTAGGTTTAATCTGATCTACCCATCCAATGAGGTTTTAAACTCAGAAATTGTATTTTCTTACCTTTTTTTTTTTTTTTTTTTTTGAGAGAGAGCAGGTGTGCACAAGGTGGGGGTGGGGGTGGTGAAAGGAGAGGGAAAGAGAGAATCCCACACAGGGTCCAAGCCCAGCATGGAACCTGACGCAGGGCTTGCTTGATCTCAAGACCCTGACATCATGACCTAAACCAAAATCAAAAGCCTTATGCTCAACTCATTCAGGTGCCCCACATTTTTCACTTCTAAATGTCCCTTTTTCAAATCACTGTATTCATTTTTAAACAGAAAATTGTTCCCTGCTCAGTTTTGTGATTCCACATTTTATTTCTAACCATTTCATAATAATTTTTCACATTGAATATTTGATCATCCAATGTTTGAAGTCACTGAGGTTTCAAATGTGCTGCTGTTTCATTGTAGTTTAACTCTCAGGGTGACTTTTCCTTATATGTTTTACTTTTGAAGATGAATACATACATGGATACCAGAAAACCATGGATTGATATTTTTAAAGTACTGAAAGCCAAAAAAAAAAAAAAAACAAAACAAAAAAAACCTATAATTCTACAATAATTCTATCACTCCTAACATCATCTATATAAATAACCTAAGGTAATCTAAAATTATCAGAAATATGATCCTAATAAGCTAATTAGCATAGGATTAAAGAAAAAAGCAATGTGCATTTCTATATCATAATAACAGAATAGGTAGTTATCAAAAATATTTATAATAGAAATAAAAAGCTACCTAGGAATAAATACAACATATAAATACAACAAATTCTGTATAACCTGTGTAGATAAAATTATTTCACTTTATTGAAAGATGTTAAAGAAGGCATGCATAAAGGAAAATATAAATTATAGATATAAGGCTCAAAATTATAAAGAAATCAGCTTAAGGAAAATGGACTCAATGTTATGCCAATTCAAATTCCAGCAGACATTTTTGGTGGAATTTAAACTAATACTTAAATTTATATGTAACAGCAAAAACTCAAGAAAAGCCAACAACAGTGGAAGGGTGGGGTACGTAAGTTAAAAACAGAGAAGAAATAAAGGAGTACGTAAAGGAGATGCCTTAACAGATTCAAAATTTATTATGAAGCTATAGTAAACTGAGAAGCATGCTATTGGAAATGAACAAATTAACCAATAAGACAAAATAGGGATGGAAAAGATTAACTAAAAATCATAGCCTAGAAAAGACTCTAGATGTGACGTAGGAGATACTATAGATCACTGAGGAAAGACAGAGTCTTCATTAATGCTGCTGGAACAAATGATTATGCATACCGGAAAGAATGAATTAGGATTTCTATCATATATTATAAGAAAAAACAAAACCAAAATTGAACCAAGATTTAAATATAAGAAGTAAAATTTCAAAACTTTTAGAACACTGTAAAGGAGGCTATCTTTATGATATCAAGGAGCATATTCATATAAACAATTCATAAAAGAAATTGCTAAATTCAACTACTTTTTAAAAAAATACAACTACTTTGAAATGAAGAACTTCTGTTCCTCAAAATACACCATAAATGTACTGAAAACACTAACTCCAATAAATACTGGCATTACAGAAAAGTATAAAGAGTTACACTAGGATTTCTACTTAGTGACAGTCACTTATAACAGACAATTGTTGATTAAGAAAACTAACAAGATTATTTGACCATAGAGTTGAGGGTCCATATCTGGGCTCTCTACTCTGTTCCACTGGTCTATGTGTCTGTTTTTATGCCAGTACCATGCGGTCTTGGTGATCACAGCTTTGCAGTAAAGCTTGAAATCAGGTAACATGATGCCCCCAGTTTTATTTTTGTTTTTCAACATTTCCTTAGTGATTCGGGGTCTCTTCTGATTCCATACAAATTTTAGGATTATTTGCTCCAGCTCTTTGAAAAATACCGGTGGAATTTTGATTGGAATGGCATTAAAAGTATAGATTGCTCTAGGCAGTATAGACATCTTAACAATGTTTATTCTTCCGATCCAAGAGCATGGAATGGTCTTCCATCTTTTTGTGTCTTCTTCAATTTCTTTCATGAGTGTTCTGTAGTTCCTCGAGTATAGATCCTTTACCTCTTTGGTAAGATTTATTACCTTATTACTTGGTAGGTTTATTCCCAGGTATCTTATGGTTCTTGGTGCTATAGTAAATGGAATTGATTCTCTAATTTCCCTTTCTGTATTTTCATTGTTAGTGTATAAGAAAGCCACTGATTTCTGTACATTGACTTTGTATCCTGCCACGTTGCTGAATTGTTGTATGAGTTCTAGTAGTTTGGAGGTGGAGTCTTTTGGGTTTTCCATATAAAGAATCATGTCATCTGCAAAGAGAAAGAGTTTGACTTGTTCATTGCCAATTTGGATACTTTTTATTTTTCTTTGTTGTCTGATTGCTGTTGCTAGGACTTCTAATACTATGTTGAACAAGAGTGGTGAAAGTGGGCATCCTTGTCGTGTTCCTGATCTCAACGGGAAGGCTGCAAGCTTTTTCCCATTGAGGATGATATTTGCTGTGGGTCTTTCATAGATTATATGAAGTTCAGGAATGTTCCCTCTATCCCTACACTTTGAAGCGTTTTAATCAGGAACAGATGCTAGATTTTGTCAAATGCTTTTTCTCCATCAATTGAGAGGACCATGTGGTTCTTCTCTCTTCTCTTATTAATTTGTTCTATCACATTGATTGATTTGCGAATGTTGAGCCATCCTTGTAGCCCAGGAATGAATCCCACCTGATCATGGTGGATAATCTTTTTTTTTTTTTTTTTTTTTTAAAGATTTATTTATTTATTTATTTGACAGAGAGAAATCACAAGTAGATGGAGAGGCAGGCAGAGAGAGAGAGAGAGGGAAGCAGGCTCCCTGCCGAGCAGAGAGCCCGATGCGGGACTCGATCCCAGGACCCTGAGATCATGACCTGAGCCGAAGGCAGCAGCTTAACCCACTGAGCCACCCAGGCGCCCATGGTGGATAATCTTTTTAATGTGCTGTTGGATCCTGTTTGCTAGGATCTTGTTGAGAATCTTAGCATCCATATTCATCAGTGATGTTGGTCTGAAATTCTCCTTTTTGGTAGGGTCTTTGCCTGGTTTGGGGATTAAGGTAATGCTGGCTTCATAGAAATAGTCTGGAAATTTTCCTTCTGCTTCAACTTTTTGAAACAGCTTCAGAATAGGTGTTATTTCTTCTTTGAAAGTTTGATAGAATTCCCCAGGGAATCCATCAGGTCCTGGCTCTTGTTTTTTGGGAGGTTTTTGATCACTGCTTCAATCTCATTACTAGATATCGGTCTATTCGGGTTGTCAATTTCTTCCTGGTTCAATTTTGGGAGTTTTTAGTTTTCCAGGAATGCATCCACTTCATCTAGGTTGCTTAGCTTATTGGCATATAACTGTTGATAATAACTTCTGATGATTGTTTCTACTTCCTTGGTGTTAGTTGTGATATCTCCCTTTTCATTCATAATTTTATTAATTTGGGCTTTCTCTCTTTTCTTTTGGATTAGTGTGGCCAATGGTTTATCGATCTTATTGATTCTTTCAAAAAACCAGCTTCTAGTTTCACAAAATAGGAATAAATATACAGTGGAAAAAAGACAGTCTCTTCAATAAATGGTGTTGGGAAAACTGGACAGCTATATGTAGAAGAATGAAACTCGACCATTCTCTTACACCATACACAAAGATAAACTCAAAATGGATAAAAGACCTCAGCATGAGACAGAAATCCATCAGAATCCTAGAGGAGAATATAGGCAGTAACCTCTTCGATATCAGCCACAGCAACTTCTTTCAAGATGTCTCCAAAGGCAAAGGAAACAAAAGCAAAAATGAACTTTTGGGACTTCATCAAAATCAAAAGCTTCTGCACAGCAAAGGGAACAGTCAACAAAATAAAGAGGCAACCCATGGAATGGGAGAAGATATTTGCAAATGACAGTACAGACAAAAGGTTGATATCCAGGATCTATAAAGAACTCAAACTCAACAATCAGACAATCATATAAAACTCAACAAAACAGACAATCATATAAAAAAAATGGGCAGAAGATATGAACAGACACTTCTCCAATGAAGACATACAAATGGCTATCAGACACATGAAAAAATGTTCATTATCACTAGCCATCAGGGAGATTCAAATTGAAACCACATTGAGATACCACCTTACACCAGTTAGAATGGCCAAAATTAACAAGACAGGAAACAACATGTGTTGGAGGGAATGTGGAGAAAGGGGAACCCTCTTCCACTGTTGGTGGAAATGCAAGTTGGTGCAGCCACTTTGGAGAACAGTGTGGAGATTCCTCAAGAAATTAAAAACAGGGCTTCCCTATGACCCTGCCATTGCACTCCTGGGTATTTACCCCAAAGATACAGACGTAGTGAAAAGAAGGGCCATCTGTACCCCAATGTTTATAGCAGCAATGGTCACCAAACTGTGGAAAGAACCAAGATGCCCTTCAACGGACGAATAGATAAGGAAGATGTGGTCCATATACACTATAGAGTATTATATTATGCCTCCATCAGAAAGGATGAATACCCAACTTTTGTAGCAACATGGACGGGACTGGAAGAGATTATGCTGAGTGAAATAAGTCAAGCAGAGAGAGTCAATTATCATATGGTTTCACTTATTTGTGGAGCATAACAAATATCATGGAGGACAAGGGGAGTTAGAGAGGAGAAGGGAGTTGAGGGAAATTGGAAAGGGAGGTGAACCATGAGAGACTACAGACTCTGAAAAACAATCTGAGGGTTCTGAAGGGGTGGGGGGTGGGAGGTTGGGGGAACCAGGTGGTGGGTATTAGAGAGGGCACAGATTGCATGGGGGCACTGGGTGTGGTGCAAAAACAATGAATACTGTTACGCTGAATAGAAATAAAAAATTAAAAAAAAAAAAAGAAAGAAAGAAAAACTAACAAAGCCAGAACATTTTTTTTAAGTCTGTTTGAAGGCAGAGACATGCCAAGGAAACCAGGTTTTGAGAAGACACAGTCCCAAGATAAAAGAAACTCACCAACAGAAACCCAATTTTCTCTATGCTGTTTTCCTTTGGGCATGTGCAAATTCCTGTGGAAGACAACACTAAGAAGCCATGAAGAGGGAACACCTGGGTGGCTCAGTTGGTTAAGGGTCTGCCTTTGGCTCAGGTCATGATCCCAGAGTCCTGGGATCAAGTCCCACACTGGGCTCCTTACTCAGCAAGGAGCTTGCTTCTCCCTCTGCCTGCTGCTCCCCCTGCTTGTGTGCGCTTGTTCTCGTGCGCTCACTCTCTCTGGAAAATAAATAAGTAAATAAAATCTTAAAAAAACAAAAAATGGAAAGAAAAAAAAAAGCCATGGAGAGGGTAGGCAATATCATGATGATGGAGAGAAAGTTCGAGTTCAAGGTTTTTGAGGCTGCCAATATTCAGGGTGAAAGCCATGTTCCTATAAAAGAACTGAGGCACAAAGAAGCAGACTTGACATTGTGTGATTTTTCATTCAAAGCACTGAACACTGAGGCTCTGCAAAAAGTTTATGAAGAGTACTCTGAGAAGGATTCTGGGAGATAGCAGAAGAGCATCAGGAATCTGTCTGGTATAACTACTTTGGAACTTTTGAATCTTTTGAAGGCTTCCAACTTCCAGGGGAAGGTTTGTAAGAAATTGGGGTTTTGGTCAATTTCGGCTGTTACTTGGCAAGGGCTACCCATCCCCCAGGCTCCAGCCCTGGTGCAAAGAGCAATGCACATGTATTAGAGCAGTCTGCACATAGCTTGTGGCAACTAGGGTAGGGCGGGGGCGGGGAGGAAAAATTGTCCTCCAATTATCAGGAATATATGCTCAGATCACAGATTGTTTCTTCTGATCTCAGTGGTGCAGACTATGAGCTGGGTGGCCATTGTTGCTGCTACTTCTCCCTCTGTTTGCAAAGCCCTCATCCTCTAGCCAAAGTGACTTCTAAGGCATTTAAAGGGCCAGTCCCATTTTCCCCCATACCCTCATTTTCTTCTTTTGAAAGCCAGATATGAACGATTAGGACATTCAAAGGCAACTGCATACATAGGGGAAATAAGAAAGTCACCGGACACGCCCAGGGAAAAATCAAAAGCTAAAACAATCTAAAATCTAAAGTTTATACCTTAAGTTGATCCTACAACAAAAACAAAACACACACACACACACACACACACACACAAAAGACAAAAGGCAACAAGCCCTAGGGAATGGGAAGAAGGTAATTTCCAGGGACACTACATTATTAGAGTCAAATGTCCAATTTCAACAGAAAATCGTGAGACATACAAAGAAATAGGAAAGTATGACCAATTAAAAGGAAAAAATAATCCATAGAAACTATCTCTGAAAAAGACCCCAAGATAGATGTACTAGACAAAGACTTCAAAATAACTGTTTTAAAGATGCTCAAAAAACAGGGATATCTGGGTGGCTCAGTGGGTTAGCGTCTGCCTTCGGCTCAGGTCATGATCTCAGGGTCCTGGGATCAAGCCCCAAATCAGGCTCTCAGCTTGGCATGGAGCCTGCATCTCCCTCCCTCTCTGCCTGCCTACTTGTCATCCATCTGTCAAATAAATAAAATCTTAAAAAAAAAAAAAAGATGTTAAAAAAACAAATGGAAGATATGAGGAGAGCCAAAAAAATTATGTATGAAAAAAATGGAAGTAACAATAAAGAGAAAATCTAAGGGGCACCTGGATGGCTCAGACGGTTAAGTACTGACATTGGTTCAGGTCAAGATCTCAGGGTCCTGGGGTGGAACCAAGCATCGGGCTCCCTGTTCAGCTAGGAGTCTGCTTCTCCCTCTCCCTCTGCCCCTCACCCCCTGGCCTGTGCTTTCTCTCCCTCTCTCTCTCAAGTTAAAACAAACAAACAAAACACAAGAATGATCTCATATCAACAAAATAATTTTACAATTTCAGGAACTAGAAAACTAAAGGACAATCTAAACCCAAAGTAGCATAAGGAAGGAAAAATAAAAATTAGAACAGAAATAAACAAAAGAGAATAGAAAAGCAATAAGGAAAATTAACCCCAAAGTTGGTATTTGAAAAGATAGAAAAATGAACAAAACTTAGCTAGACTAATAAATAAAAAGAGACTTGAATGAACTAAAAACTGAAATGAAAGTAGAGACATCACTACTGATTCTGAAGAAATTAAAAAAAAAATAGAGAATACTAAGAAAACTATATGCAAAAAAAGAGAATAAACTAGATCAAATGGACAAATTCCTAGAAACACAAAACCTACCAAAAAAATCACAAAGAAAATCTAAATAGATCAATAACTACTAAGGAGACTGAATTAGTAATCAAAAAATCTCCCAACAAATAAAAGCTCTGGCTCCACTGCGAATTATACCAAACATTTAAAGGAGAACTAATATCAAATCCTCTAAAACTTTTCCAAAAAACTGAAGAGGAGAAGATACTTCCTAACCCATTCTATGAAGCCAGCATTACCATGATACTAAAGCCAGACAAAAATACCATAAGGAAACTAAAAATTGGTGTGCCTGTCTGACTCTGTTGGTACAGCATGTGACTCTTGATCTTAGAGTTGTGATTTCAAGATCCACATTAGGCATAGGACTTAGTTTAAAAAAAGAAAAAAGTGGGGGAGGGAACCTGGGTGACACAGTTAAGTGTCCAACTCTTGGTTTCATCTCAAGTCATGATCTCAGAGTAGTGAGATCAAGCCCTGCCTTGGGCTCTGTGCTCAGTACAGACTCTGCTTAAAACTGTCTCTTTTTCTCCCTCTGCCCCTCACCTGCCCACGCTCTCTGTCTCTCAAATGAATATTTTTTAAAAAATTAAAAACATTTAAAAGAAAACTATTGACCAATATCCCTTATGAACAATGATGCAAAATTCCTCAACAACGTACTAACAAACTGAATTCGACAGCATATTAAAGGATCATACACCAAGACTAAGTGGGATTTATTCCTGGAGTACAAAGATGGCTCAATAGACAAATCTGATCAATTTAATACAGAAATAAAAATTTAACAAAAAGGAGGGGGAAAAGCCTCTGATCCTCTCAACTGATGCTGAGAAATAGTTTTACAAAATTCAACACGTTTTCATGATAAAAACATTAAAAAAACCAGGAATGGAAGCAAAGTTATCTCAACATAATAAAACAACATATGAAAAACTGGGGCACCTGGGTGGCTTAAGTAGGTTAGGCCTCTGCCTTCGGCTTGGGTCATGGTCTCAGGATCCTGAAATCGAGCCCTGCATCAGGCTCTCTGCTTAGTGGAGAGCCCACTTCCCCCGCTCTCTCTCTGTCTGTCTCTCTGCCTACCTGTGATCTCTGTCAAATAAGTACATAAACTCTTTTTTAAAAAATGTATGAAAAACACACAGTGAAAAACATATTCAATAATGAAAGACTGAAAACTTTGCCTCTAAGATCAAGAACAAGATAAAGATGTTAACTTTCGCCTCTTCTATTCAACCTGGTAGTGGAAGATCTAGTCAGAGCAATTACACAAGAAAAGAAGCAAGAGGGCGCCTGGGTGGCTCAGTGGGTTAAGCCGCTGCCTTTGGCTCAGGTCATGATCTCAGGGTCCTGGGATCAAGTCCCGCATAGGGCTGTCTGCTCAGCAGGGAGCCTGCTTCTCTCTCTCTCTCTCTCTCTCTCTCTCTGCCTGCCTCTCTGTCTACTTGTGATCTGTCAAATAAATAAATAAATAAATCTTTAAAAAAAAAAAAAAGAAAAGAAAAAAGAAAAGAAGCAAGAGAATCCAAATTGGAAAGGAAGAAGTAAAATTATCTCCATTCCCACAGACAACATGTTCCCATGTGTTAGAAAACCCTAAAGATTTCACAAAAAGTTAGAATTAATAAATGCACTGAACAAAGTAGCAGGATACAAAGTCAACACACTAAAAAATCAGTTACATGGAGCACCTGAGTGGCTCGGTCATTAAGCATCTGCCTTCAGCTCAGGTCATGATCCCAGGGTTCTGGGATCAAGTCCCACATCAGGCTCCCTACTTAACCAGGAAGCCTCTTCTCCCTCTCCCTCTGCCTGCCAACTCCCCCTGCTTGTGTTGCCTCTCTTGCTGTGTGTGTCCCTCTGTAGAATAAATAAAATCTCTTAAAAAAATTTTTTTTAAAATCAGTTACATTTCTATACATTAACAATGGACAATTTGTGAAGGAAATAAGAAATTACATTTACAATAGCATCAACAAAAATAAATAGTAATAAATTTAACCAAGAAGCCAAAAGACTTGCACAATGAAAACTATAAAATGTTGAAAGAAATTAGACATAAATGAATAGAAATGCCCCATATTCACGGACTGCAAATATTACTAAGATGTCTTGTTACCCAGAACAATCTACAGATGTAATGCAATCCTCTATCAAATCCCAGTGACATTTTTTGCAGAAATAGAAAAACCCAACTTACAATTCACATGGAACTCCATGGACCCTGAATAGCCAAACAATCCAAAAAGAAAGATGGAAGACCCACTTCCTGATGTCAAAATTTACTACTATGCTACAGAAATCAAGATAGTGTGGTACTAACATAAAGACTGACAAATCACCAAATGAAACGGAACAGAGAATACATAAATAAACCCTTACATATTATGTTCAAATGATTTTTGACAAGGGCGCCAAGACTTTTCAGTGGGTAAGGATACTATTTTTAGCAATACTATAGAGATGAAGAAACTGGATATCTACATTAAAATGGGTGATGCTGGACCTTTACCTAATTCCATATATAAAAATAACTGAAAAAAAGGATCAAGAACCAGAAAGGATAAAAAAAATATAGGACTGGGACGCCTGGGTGGCTCAGTTGGTTAAGCAGCTGCCTTCGGCTCAGGTCATGATCCCAGCGTCCTGGGATCGAGTCCCATATCGGGCTCCTTGCTCAGCAGGAAGCCTGCTTCTCCCTCTGCCTGCCGTTCTGTCTGCCTGTGCTCACTCTCTTCCCCTCTCTCTCTCTGATAAATAAATAAAATCTTTAAAAAAATATATATAGGACCAAAAACTGTAAAACTCTTAGAAGAAAACAGGACAAAAGCTTTACGACATTGGATTTGGCAATAATTTCTTGGATATAACACCAAAGGCACAAGCAACAAAAGAATATTAAACAAACTGGATTTCACAAATTTCGTGCTTCAAAAGACATTAACTTTAGAGTAAAAAGGCAATCCACAGAAGAAAATATTTGCAAATCATACATCCAATAAGGGAGAAATATACAGAATATAAAATTCAATAACAAAAAAATGATTATAAAATGGGCAAAGTACTAGAAAGTTATCCAAAGAAGATATACAAATGGCCAATAAGCACAAGAAAAGATGCTCAACATCACTAATCATTAGGCAAATGCAAATCAAAACCACAAAGAAATACCACCTACATCTATTATGAAGACTATTACCAAAGAAAACAAAACCAGAAAATAACAAGTGTTGGCAAGAATGTGGAGAAATTTGAACCCCTGTGCACTGTTGACGGGAATGTAAAATGGTACAACTGCTGTGGAAAACAGAATAAGAGATCCTCAAAAAATTAAAAATAAATACCATATGATCCCATAGCTCCATTTCTGGATATATAACCAAAAGAACTGAAAACAAACGTCAAGATATTTGTATGTCGGTGTTCATAGTAGCATCATTCACAATAATTAAATGTGAAAGACACTCAACTGTCCACTAACAGATGAGTGGATAAACAACAGAATGTAATTCAAAGGAAATTCTGACTTATGCTACAACATGGATCAATCTTTGAGGACATTATTCTAAGTGGAATAAGCCAGTCACAAAAAGACAAATACTGTGTAATTCCATTTACATGAGACTGTTGTAGTCAAAATCACAAAGATAGAAAAGTAAAATGTTGGTTGCCAGGGGCTGGTGGGGGGAAGTGAAGAATGAGGACTAATTGTTTAAAAGGTGGTTTCATTTTATAAAATGAAAAAAGTTCTGGAGATAGTATGATGGTTGTATAACAACATGAATGTACTTAATGCCACTTAAAAATGGTTAAGATGGTATATTTTCTGTTATGTATATTTTCCCCCCAAAATTTTTTTTAAAGATTTTATTTATTTATTTGACAGAGATCACAAGAAAGAAGAGAGGCAGGCAGGGGGGTGGGGAAGCAGGCTCCCTGCTGAGCAGAGAGCCCAATGCGGGGCTCAATCCCAGAACCCTGGGATCACACTTGAGCCAAAGGCAGAGGCTTTAACCCACTGAGCCACCCAGGCACCCCCCAAATTTTTTTAAAAACGGAAAAATTAAGAATTAAGACAGTTTACAACAACAACAACAAAAGCATGGTGAATTTTAAGCACTCTTAAAGTACGGAGGAAATAAAAATTGGGGTTCAGAGTCCAACAAAGAGAAAAGCACCCTAACTCTTAGTTGAAACTCTTAAGGGACTACATCCTGGAGCTAGGAGAACCAAAGGGACACAGAATCTTGGAAAGATTACAACCTAGCTTTGAACCAGCTCAATTACTGACTATATTGAGGCAATCTGCTCCTCTACTGCCAAACAGAAAATTGGGCAAATTCTCTTTCTGGAGGTAACTAATCCAAAACTCCTATAATTATTTTTTAAACATATCTGACACTGACTCAAAAAAATTACTAGGTGGAGACCAAGAAACAGGACAAAAAAGCCAGGTAAAAGAGAGACTTACAGTTAACATGGATATTAGCAATATTAGGCATGGACTTTAAAATAAGCATGATTAATTGTAAGAACACAGAAGATAAAATACTTCTACCAGCTCAGTTGGTTAAGCATCCACTCCTGAGACTCTGGATTTTGGCTCATGTCATGATCTCAAGGTTGTGAGATCAAGCCCTCCCTTGCCTTGGCTCTGTGCTGGGGTGTGGAGCCTGCTAAAGATTTTTTCTCTCTCCCCACTGCTGCTACCCCACTCCCTGCCTAGAAAAAAAGATACCTCCATTAGATAACAATAATATTTTAAAAAAGAAATGGCACTTATGATTTCTGGTAAGGGCAGAGTTAACTTGATTAATAATTACAAAATCAACATACAACTTTTAAAAAGGCAACCATTTTAAAAAGACAAATCTGGGGCACCTAGGTGGCTGAGTCAATTAAGCTTCTGCTTTCTGCTCAGGTCATGATCTCAGTGTCCTGGAATCAAGGCTGCATCCTGCTCCTTGCTCCACAGGGGGTCTGCTTCTCCCCCTCTCTCTATCCCTCCCCATGCCTGCATGTATACTCTCCTTCTCTAAAATAAAAATATTTTTTAAAAAATAATAAAAATAAAAAAGATAAATCTATGAGCCCCTGGGTGACTCAGTCAGTTAAGCATCCATCTTTTGGTTTTGGCTCTTATCATGATCTTGGGGTCCCGGGACTGAACCCCATGTTGGGCTCCCCACTCAGCAGGGAGCCTGCTTGAGATTCTTTCCCTCTGACACTACCCTCAAGCTCACTCTCCCTCCCTCTCTTTCTTTAAAATAAATGTCTTAAAATTAAAAATACAAATCTAAACTACAATGACAGGAAACTACTCAGTGGCTGGCTGGAGTGTAACAAGGGGACTGGCTAGGAAAGAGCACCAGGAAGCTTTTGGGGTGTTGAAAATAGTCTATGTATCTTGACTGACACAGACTAAACATACTGCTTTAGAAAACAATGATGTCTGCCTAGATGTCCATCTTCTAACATTTCCTCCCAAAAGCAAAACAAAATAAGGAAAACCACAATGTCAGCATAACTCAAAGAATATCCAAACTTCAAAATAAGTATAAATGGAAAAAAAAAAAAAAAAGGGGAAAACAAATCCCACTGAAGGTTCTCTTGTCCTCTGCCAATCAGTTCTCCACACACTCACTCCCTGACCCACCTATGTGCTCCTACATCATCTGACTTAAGGCCTGTGGAAAAATCAGACTAAGAAAAACTGCTGTAAAGAGGCCAGAGAATTGGTGGCAGTGGCAGGCATAAGGATGAATTATTCTATCAGAAGACAAAGTACATCCCAAATCAAAAAATAATAAAAAGATATCCTAGTAGATCACAGTATGAGCTACATTTAATTAAACTTCACAGACTTACATATGTAAGCTTAGGGGTGGGGAACGAAAATGGGGAAAGGAAAAACTCATATAGTGCTGCAGACAAGAGAATCAAGGAGGTTTTTCATAGCCAAGAGATGCGACCAAAACCCTATTAAGACACATTCAAGAACAGCGTAAAAACAATGAAGAAAATGAAAAGAAGATAAAAGAGATAAAACAAGATCAGAAGCAAAATAATGGGAAGGAAAGTAAAAAGAATAAAATTCATACTACCGCATTCCATGGAGAGTAAAACACAAAACAATTGGCTAGAACTAATATTTCAAACCACAATCCAAGAAAACTTCACAGACATTTATTTAAGAGACCAGAATCTACATATTAAAAGGGCCAACTGGTAACCTGGGAAAGTGAAGTCAGAATGGTCAATGTCTCACTGTACATCTTAATATAAAAATATTAGATTTCAAAGATAAAGAAATAAATTCTCAAGGCCTAAATAAATAATAAAACAAATATCAAGACAATAGTAGAGAAGCATTTTTAAAAATGCAATACAAAATGTTAATTTCAAATCCAGCCAGCTGTCCTTCAAGTATGGAGGACACTGAAACTGTTTTTAACATATAAGAATTTAGAATATTCTATACCAAAAGAGCCTTTCTTGAGTAGATGAACTTCATCCAACCAAGAGATAACTAAGAAAAATTCAGAGAAAGGACTGAAGATGATCATTTTAATATAAAAGTAGACGTACAGGGGCGCCTGGGTGGCTCAGTTGGTTAAAGCCTCTGCCTTCAGCTCAGGTTAAGATCTCAGGGTCTCAGGGTCCAGCCCCACATCTGGCTCTCTGCTCAGCAGGGAGCCTGCTTCTCCCCCCCTCTCTCTCTGTCAAATAAATAAAATCTTTAAAAAAAAAAAAAGTAGACCAATAACTAAAAACCGGTGGAGATGAGGGCGCCTGGGTGGCTCACTGGGTTAAGCCGCTGCCTTCGGCTCAGGTCATGATCTCAGGGTCCTGGGATCGAGTCCCACATCGGGCTCTCTGCTCAGCGGGGAGCCTGCTTCCTCCTCTCTCTGCCTGCCTCTCTGCCTACTTGTGATCTCTCTCTGTCAAATAAATAAAAATAAATAAATAAATAAATAAATAATCTTTAAAAAAAAAAAGACTAAAGTACAAATGTTTTTATATTGTGACACAGAAATGACACAACTAAAACTGGGAAAAGGTTGAGGAAGAACAAAGTGGATTTTTGTATAGATAATAGGCAGAAATTAAAGAATATCAATACAAGAAGGACAAACTTAAAACTGTAATGCCTCTGGAACAAAGCGTAGGAGATAATCTTTGTAAGCTAGAGTTGCACAAACATTTCTTGGATAAACATGAAAAGCATAATTTACAAAGAAAAACAATGAACTGAACTTTAGCAAAATTAAATGTTTGCCCTGTGAAAGACACTGGTGAGCAATGATGTAACACACTACAAAGAAATTTTTCCCAAATCACTCCATGGCAAAAGACATGAATCTTGGATACATAAAAATGCTAAAAACTCAACCATATGAAAACAAATAACTCAGTAAGAAAAACTGGGCAAAACATTTGAACACAGACTTCACTGAAGAAGGTATATGGATAGCAAATAAATACAAGAACAGATGCTCAAGGTCTTTAATCATTAGGAAAATGCAAATTAAAATCACAAAAATAACCACAATATACTTATTAGGATGGCAAAAATCAAAAGAACTGACAATACCAAGAGCTGACCAAGTTGAAGAGCAAATGAACTCTTATCATTGCTGGTAGAAATGCAAAATCGTAGTTCCTTTGGTAAACAGTTTGATAGTTTCTTAAATAGTTAAACACATTCCTAGTGATCCAACAGTCATATTCCTAGATATTTACTACAGAGAAAAGAAAAACTATGTTCACATAAAAATCTATATATAAATGTTTATAGCAGCTTTACATATTATTGTCAAAAAGCAGAAACGACCCAATGTCAATCAACAGGAGATAGATTTACATTTATACAAAGATTACTTCTCACCAATATAAAAGAACACTCTTCTAATATTCAAAATGATATGAATGAATCTCAAAAACATGCAGAGTGAAAAAAGATGCAAAAAGGTTAATGTAATTTTTCATTTATGTGAAGTTTAAGAATAGACAAAATTGATCTACAGAGACGGATGTAAGAATAGCAGCTGCTGGAGGGAGGGGTCAGAGGTAATTGATTTGAAAGGAGCATGAAGGTGAAGGATATATTCAATATCTTGATTATACAGGGATATATGCTTATCAAAATTCATAGAAATATATACTTAAGATTTGTGTGCTTGTTTATAAATTATACTCAATAAAGTATTGTCAGCTTTTTAAGGCATCAATATATTTACTTCATAAGTATTATTCTTTCATCTTTTCTTAACCAGATTAAATTTTAACTATTTCCTTTAACGAGACCAAATTTTAACTATTTATTTTCTTTACCTGAAGGATGTTGTTCCATTTTCTTTTATTTTATTGTTCTGAACAGGAGATGCTTGGAGTGACAGAATCTTATTTCCTGTCAGGGTAATTTGCTTTAGAATGGAAGCTATACAAACAACGGAAGAAAGAAAAATGAACTTTTAAAAAAAAATCATGCCATATTAGGAAAAATGCAGAACAACAGCTTTTAGTATATACAAAATAATCAAAGAAAATTTCAAGCTGTCCTAGAACTATGTTTAAATTCAAAAATGACAATGAATATATTCCCTGAACAAGCAATCATTTATAAAATCAAGACATCTCCATTTCTTTTTATTTTTTTTTTTATTTTTTTTTTTTTTTAAAGATTTTATTTATTTATTTGACAGAGAGAAATCACAAGTAGGCAGAGAGGCAGGCAGAGAGAGAGAGGAGGAAGCAGGCTCCTCGCTGAGCAGAGAGCCCGATGCGGGACTCGATCCCAGGACCCTGAGATCATGACCTGAGCCAAAGGCAGCGGCTTAACCCACTGAGCCACCCAGGCGCCCCTCCATTTCTTTTTAAATAGTCTTCAAACAAGTCTACAGAATTACCGGCATTATAAAAACATGCAGAAAAAGTGACAGGTGATAAATGTTAATATATCATTTATATTTGTAGATTTAAAAAACATATGAAATCTCTAACTTTTATGTGTAAGAATGATTTCAAACTTAGAAAAAGTACAGTCTAAAAAGAAATAAAGTTATAGCAATTTTTATGTTAAAAAAGGGCTTTACTTACAAAGAGGTTATTCTAATTCCAAAATACAATGAGCAGCTGCTTCTTTTATTCTAAAGCAACACATATCCCTAAAAAGTAGGCTATGTATGTACAAAGAATGTACTAAATGTTTATTTTGCAGCCCTCCCTCCTAGGTGTTATTTAAAAGACTATCTTCTCTTAATATAACAATAAAAAAAGAGAATACAAAAATCCCATCATATTCCAAACCCAGTGTGATGAGGCAGGGATGGATTGGGGTCTACCTGGAGGAAACTGGCTGGTAGGTATTGCAGTGCTCACTGGCATCTTCTTCGGTCCAGATTTCTGAATCGTCAATGCTGAGGAATGGGAAAGTGTGGTCACTTGTTTTGCAACACCTCCTGAAGGCTGCTGGACTACCTGAAACAATGAGAACTATTAATACAGTCATTCAACTAAACCTGCTTTAGAAAAGAACAAGCTTTCAGCTGTAACAGTAAGAAGTGACTGTGCTCACTTAACTGTAAATATACCTTTACATCAGCAAAATGAAAATCTACTTAAAATTTATATTTGTACATCACAAAATTATCTTGTTCAATATCACACAATGTATTTTATTTTTAGAGTGGAATTCAAATTTGCATTATATACTGCCCAACTTAAACCTCCATTTGGGTCCTATTTTCATTTTTTAACTTATGGAAATTTTCAAATATATACAAAAGTAGAGAGAAAAATAAAATGAAACCACCTATTCCATTATTACCCAGCTTCAAAAATGATTAATTCTTTACCAATCCTGTTTTATCCATTCCCACTCATTTTCTCACCATCCTCAAATATTTTTTAAAAAATCCCCAGTATATCTTTTTATCCCTAAATATTTCAAAATATATTTCTAAAAGATAAGAACTTTTAATGAGCTGCTTCTTACAAGTCTCTGACAAAAAAGAATTCTAGGGCAGTCTCCAAGAGAACAGTTCAAGAAATCCAGAGGGCAAGGGTTAGGGATAAAATAAGAGATATTAAAATAATAGTAGGGCCTTATTTTTAGCTCAAAAAAGGAAAGTCAAAATAGCAGAGCTTCATTTTTTCACTCCAAAAAAGAAAAAGTCCATTATTGATAGTGAATTACTTAAAAGTCCTTAAACTCAGATATGGCTAATATAAGTAATTCAGGAGAAAGATTTCTGAACAGATTTTGGGGATAGGATTTATTCTGTTCTCTAATTTTTTGTAAATAAAATACAAAATTTAGTTGTATTAGTAAACAAAACTAAATCACAAGAAACTCAAAATGCCCCAGTAAAGAATCCCATGGGAACTAAAACCCATATAGAAGAAATACAAGTTGGAATAATTTAACTGCCATCATTCTATAAAAAGACACTCTTGAAGGACAGAATGAACTCTTGAAAACAATGATGTATTTCAGTAAATTGAGATTATAAATTGACTTGCATTGTAAAGTATTAGGGGTCAGATTTATGCTCTACAAAGTAACAATTTGATAGATGAACACATAAAAGAAGATATGGTATACATACAACGGAATAGTACTCAGCTACAAAAAGAATAAAATCTTGCCATCTGCAACAACATGGATGGACCTAAGACAGTATTATACACTAAGTGAAAAAAGTCACATCCAGTTATAAAATAAGACACATGAATACAATATATAGTATATAGAATACAGTTAATAATATTTTAATAAGGGTGCCTGGGTGGCTCGGTGGGTTAAGCCGCTGCCTTCGGCTCAGGTCATGATCTCAGGGTCCTGGGATCGAGGCCCGCATCGGGCTCTCTGCTCAGCAGGGAGCCTGCTTCCTCCTCTCTCTCTCTCTGCCTGCCTCTCTGCCTACTCGTGATCTCTGTCTGTCAAATAAATAAATAAAACCTTTAAAAAAATAATAATAATATTTTAATAACTTTGTATGATGACAGATGATACCTATGTTTAGTGTAGTAATCACTTCCTAATGTATTTAAATGTTGAACATTACTATGTTGTATGTTGAAACTAATACTGTGGGGGCGCCTGGGTGGCTCAGTGTGTTAAAGCCTCTGCCTTCGGCTCAGGTCATGATCCCAGGGGCCTGGGGTCGAGCCCCACATTGGGCTCCCTGCTCAGCAGAAGCCTGCTTCCTCCTCTCTCTCTACCTGCCTCTCTGCATACTTATGATCTCTGTCAAATAAATAAATAAAATCTTAAAAAAAAAAAGAAGAAACTTAATACTGTGTATCAACTGTACTTCAAAAAAAATTTTTATATGTGTATGCATAGAGAAAGGTCTGTAAGTCAAAAAACAAACTGATTATTTCCTAGGATTCTACTGCAGGGTAATTTTGTTTTCTACTTTGTGTATTTATTATATATTTTACAGGTATCTACATTACTTGCTTTTTTATGATTAGCATAAGCTACATTTATAATTAGAAAAATAATAAAGTTGAATTTTCAAATAACTAAAAATGAGAATTTTTTTTTTTTCTTTAAAGATTTAATTTATTTATTTGACAGACAGAGATCACAAGTAGGCAGAGAGGAAGGCAGAGAGAGAGAGAGAGAGAGGGAAGCAGGCTTCCCGCGGAGCAGGGAGCCCGATGTGGGGCTTGATCCCAGGACCCTGAGACCATGACCCGAGCCAAAGGCAGCAGCCCAAACCACTGAGCCACCCAGGCGCCCCTAAAAATGAGAATATTATTAGAAAAAAATAAATTCTACAAAATAATATACATTCAGAGTCACATTATGCATTCAGACTGAAACTCAACAGAAACAATCTAACAATTCTGGCTTACCTTCCTATTCACATTTTCTTCCTTAATATCCTTTATTAAGTATTCTTTTCCAGTATTTTAATTGTGAAAAACAGTAATAAAATATTAGTGAAGTGTTTATGAGTTAATCTTCATACCATTTGGATAGGTACTCAAATAACAGACGAAAGGCCTGCCCTGGAGGTGGACACAGCCTGGCTGTGTGCACCCTCAGCTATAAAGAGTGGGGGATGGGGCGAAAAGGGGTGGGCCCCCATGAGACCTCAACACCAGTGTGCAGCCCTGGCAAGAACAAGCTGGGCAAAGCAAGCCTCAGTGCCTCAGTGCCCACTGTAGGATCCCGGGTGTGCCTCACTCTGCCTACAGCGCAACTGGGGTCAAGATCATACATGCAGAGGAAGGCAAATATGCTGGTTAAAAATATATAGAGGCACATGGATGGCTAAGTGGTGGAGCAAGCGACTCTTGATCTTGGGGTTGTGAGTTCAAGCCCCACCTTGGTGTAGTGATTAAATAAAACCTCAAAAAAGTGCACATATATATATCCCTAACTTTACAAATTATATTTATATTATTACATATATATTAAATATAGACATATATATTATATGTGATATTTATATATGTCATGAAGTTCTGAGCTGGGATTTAACAATCCTGGATCCCTCTCATTCCATATCTTAATAACTATAACACTTGAAGCAGCATATGTGTGGAATACTCCTGCACACTTGCTGAACAAAATAAAATACAATGAATGAGAAAGTATAAGTGAATTCATTATTATTCTTTCAAAGAAGTACCATTTAAAACAACAGTGTTAGAATAGCATTTATGGAGACTGAAATGATCATAGATTGAAATTCACCTAAAGAGGTATTTACTCCTACTTGGCAAGCAAAAGAAAGAGCTATTATATTTTTAAAAACTTAAGTCCTTTACTTAATTTCCCTCCAAAAGGCCACTAGACAGGAAAATCAATAAATAGTACATACCTTAGACTTTCCTTTTGACACATCAAATTCTGATGTTTTATTTGGATGTTAACATAAAATAATGTTCTAGTAATTTACAGAAATACAGGTCTAGTGCTTCACAGTATTACCTGGGTTTTTTTTTAAAGACTTTATTTATTTACTTATTTATTTGAGAGAGAGATGGAGAGAATGAGAGAAGGAGAGAGAGAGAGAGAGAGAGAATGACAGGGGGAAAAGGGTCAGAGGGAGAAGAAGACTCCCCACTCAGCAGGGAGCCTGATGCAGGACTTGATCGTGGGACTCAACAATCATGACCTGAGCCAGAGGCAGCTGCTCAACCAAATGACCCACCCAGGTGCCCATTACTTAAGGATTTTTTTTACATTAATTATGATTTTTACATTATGCTCCGGGATATCAGACAAGGAACTATTCGTAAATTTCATAGGGAAAGGTTGCAAAGAAACACAAGTGCGGATGAAACAAATAGATAAGAATGCCTTACTTTTTTTTTTTTTTTTAAAGATTTTATTTGAGAGAGAGAGAGCACATGCGAGCAGGGGGTGGGGAGAAGGAAAGAATCTCAAGCAGACTCCTCACTAAACGAGGAGCCTGATGGAGATTGATCTCACAACCCTGAGATTATGACCTGAGCCAAAATTAAGAGTCCAGCACTTAACCAACTGAGCCACCCAGGTGATCCCATCCCTTATACTTTCCTTTCCCTGTATTTCAATCTTCACCTACTCCCCTGTTCATAAATACACAACAATCAAATTCTTACCTCTAATCAAGTAGTACATACACACACAGTGATTGGAATCAAGGTATTATCTCCTCTAATTTCTACATAATATTCAGTATGTGATTACTGGCATGCACTTGGTAGGCTGAGTTCTAGAAAACAAAGGACCCTAACTATACAAAAGCTGCAGCTTTATAGTCAGAAAATACATGTTAGTTGCTAACTATTTCTCAGTAACAGCCAATACGTGGTTCTTGTACCACTATTTCCTTATCTTCTGGGACAATGGCATACGTCACTAAATGGCATCACTTCTATATACCTTATCCAGTCTCAGAATCTTAACATAGAGCTCCAGTAAAATCCTACAAAGAAAGTTGAAACTTGGGCGCCTGGGTGGCTCAGTTGGTTAGGCAATTGCCTTCAGCTCAAGTCATGATCCTGGAGCCCCAGGATTGAGGCCCACATCGGGCTCCCAGCTCCATGGGGAGTCTGCTTCTCCCTCTGACCTTCTGCTCTCTCTCTCTCAAATAAATAAATGAAATCTTTAAAAAAAAAAAAAAAAAAAAAGAAAGAAAGAAAAGAAAGTTAACACTTGCTTTGCCATACACAGTCTATATTAAAACTCAATCTTGATAAACTTCAGAATACATTGTTTCTTTCATTTAAAGGGCCTTCTAAACACTTAAAAATGTGCTCAAATGAATTCTTAATTATATTACCAGCCTTTATAGGACTCTACAAATGCTGCTTAAAATTGAGAACCTATCAATTTCTGTTAAAAACTTAAATGTGCTTATTGTGTGATTTGATTTATAAGAAATTCTAGAACAAGCAAAAATAACCTGTGGGAGAAAATTGTCTACCTTTCCTCTCACTCTTAACAGAATGCAGAAAGAAAAAGTGCTTAAATCTAGATCCTTAGGTCAGTTCAATATGAAAATGAGAGTGAACTACTTGAGCCAATGAAGTAATTAATGAGTAGGGAGAAAAGAAACAAGATCAATTTTTACTTCAAGTTCTCTAATAAAAATACTGGCCACCAGCATACTCAGAAACTAAAATTTGTACCTTGAAAATACTTCTTCCAGTGAAAACTGAAGTCAGAGTCAGTCAGCAGAATTATGTCTCATAGGCTATTTCATATAAAAATGTATTTGTTGAAAATTCTTTAATCTCCCCCCTACTTTAAAATAATTAGATAGCAGAAGAAAATTTGATGTACAAAAACACATTTTTTCCTAATATTCTGGATTAGTTTGTTTTAGGAGACCATCTTTACTTCAATATAATGAAATGGAAAATGACCACATTTAATAATACACTAATTTTTTTTGTCCTATACCTACAAAAGAGTAATATTTGGAGAATGTTGAACATACTGACCATTTATTTATCAAATGTCAACAATTCTGTTAAGAAGAAATGCAAGTAAAAGAGTCACTCAGGGAAATACATATCTGAAATAGGGAATATATCCATGATAATACTAAAACTTTCTGCCCTATCTCTTAATATAAAGTATTTCTGGGCACCTGGGTGACTCAGTCAGTTAAGCCTCTGCCTTTGGCTCAAGTCATGATCCCAGAGTCCTAGGATTGAGCCCTAAGTCAGGCGCCATGCTCAGAGGAGAGACTGCTTCTCCCTCTACCCCTCCTCGCCAACTGTGATCTCTCCCTCTCTCCCTCTCAGATAAATAAATAAAATCTTTAAAAAAATAAATAGGTATAAAATATTTTAAAAGATATTCAAGTGATATATAAATATAAGATTACTAGCAAGAGTAACAACATTCAGTTTACTCTCTAAATTTTTTTCCTCTCAACTTTTTTTTCTAAAAATACAGACCAGGAATCTTGAATTAACTTTCTCATTCATGAATTTTATTCATACATATTGTGGATTTGAGAGGCTTATTGTTTAATTTTTATGTGGTAGAATCTGTTACAAAAATGTATCAAATTTAATTCTAAAAATGATCAGATCGAAATTAAAATTTAGTTTTTCTCTATTAAATTAGCTTTTGCTAATTACGTTTAAATTTAATTAAAATTATAATATTCAGTTTAAGTTAAATTTAGCTTTTGCTCAACTATGAATAAAACAGTTTTTTCACGAATATCCTAAGCATCAAAACAGAAAGCTTCTAGTTACTATCTTCCCATGATCAGCAGACTATAGTACAATTCATCTATTTTCTTTCATTAACTTTTAAAGAAAGGTAAACATTAAGCTTAACATTTAGCTGGAGTGTGTAACATCATATAACACCTACCATACCAGAACTGATAGGTAACCAATAACACTAACCTTTACAAGATCTAGATTGTCAGATGAAATCACAGGAACTACTGATTAGGACCATGTTTCAAAAATTCAAGCATTTGAGGACCAAAATATACAAAGCAATGAACTACCGGCACAAAATGAAAAACTTTCATCTAAAGAAACTGTGAACAATTCCAGTTATTTCATTTGATAAGAATTCTAGCAGATCCCCAGAGGATAACATATAATGTATTATTTGAAATGTATTATATGAAATGTATTATTTCATAAAATATTAATTATATAAAATCTAAACCCTGCAATGGGAGATTAAGAGGAGCCTTATAAACTGAAAGTGTGATATTTAAAACATCCAGAAGGCAAGAAACCTCAACAATTATCCATAAAAACTAGTACATGCTAGAAATAAATAAAATTTATTTTTTTAAGGTTTTTAAGATTTTTTTTTTTAAGGTTTTATTTATTTGAGAGAGAGAATGAGACGAGAGAGCATGAGATGGGAGAGTTCAAAGGGAGAAGCAGACCCCCTGCCAAGCAGGGAGCCCAATATGGGACTAGATCCTGGGACTCTGGAATCATGACCTGAGCGGAAGGCAGTTGTTTAACCAACTGAGCCACCCACGCGCCCCTGGAAGAGGTTTTAAACTTCATGAGCAATCACTAAAGGAAATATACAAACAAAAGATTTTTTTAGAGTGTGTGCAGGTATGAGAAAGCAGGATGGGGGGAGGGGCAAAGGGAGAGAGAGAAGAAAGAACCTCAAGCAGGCTCCACACCAGCACAGAGCCTGAACCAAGGGGTGGGGTGGGGGGGCCTCAATCTCATGACCCTGAGATCATGACCCAAGCCCAAATCAAGAGTAGGTCGCTTAACCAACTGAGCCACCCAGGCACCCCAGAAATAAACAAATTTTAATATTAATTTAATATTGAACAATCATACTTGTATTCTTCAGCTCATTTTTGGAGACTACATCCTGAGTTGCACAAACCACAGATTTGATCCAGTATGGCAATTTTCGTATTTTAAATTATTATTTGCCACATCTCTTATAAGTGCATTAAATGCTTTCTTATGTTTCTAGCAACCTGAATATTTTCCTCCCCATTTGTCTGGGATTAAATTGGACTATGGTTTATGATGGGCTCACAGATGATATTCTCAAATCACTGAATGATACTAAACTTTAGTAATACTAATTTATTAAATTAGCTGATTTGAAAGAATGTTCTAATTCAATCCTTTCTGTGGCATTACCACACAGAATGGCTTATTTTGTGCCCTAGGTAAAAATGTGTTATAAAACAGATTACAATGAATCTTCAGTATCTAGGTGCTCTGGTATTTTACATTTTAAATAGGAAGGTATGAATACTGACAGACATCAAATTTGTTGAGTAAAATTAAAACAAAAGCCAAACAAGAAAGCAGAAATTCACCAGAAAAATTAAATCATTTCACATTTTTTTTAAGAATGAAAGTAGGAGGGGCACCTGGGTGGCTCAGTGGGTTAAAGCCTCAGCCTTCGGCTCGGGTCATGATCCCAGGGTCCTGGGATCGAGCCCCACATCAGGCTCTCTGCTCCACCGGGAGCCTGCTTCCTCCTCTCTCTGCCTGCCTGCCTGTCTCTGATTGCTCTGTCAAATGAATAAATAAAATCTTTAAAAAAAAAAAAAAAAAAGAATCAAAGTAGGAAGTAAAAAGAAATCCTAAAATTTACCATTAGATTTTCTTTCTTTTCTTCCTTCCTTTCTGTCCCTCCCTCCCTTTTTTCCCGTCCATTCTTCCTTCCTTCCTTTCTTTCTCTCTCTCTCTCTTTTTTTTTAAAGATTTTATTTATTTATTTGACAGAGAGAGATCACAAGTAGGCAGAGAGGCAGGCAGAGAGAGAGGAGGAAGCAGGCTCCCTGCTGAGCAGAGAGCCCAATGTGGGACTCGATCCCAGGACCCTGAGATCATGACTCGAGCCGAAGGCAGCAGCTCAACCCACTGAGCCACCCAGGCGCCCTTTTTCTCTCTTTCTTTCGATTTTAAGTAATCTTTACACCCAACGTGGGGCTCAAACTCACAATCCTGAGATCAAAAGTCCTATCCTCCCTGGAATCAGCTAACCAGTTTCCCCCACTGAAAAATCTGTTTTATTTTTTCTTGATTGAAATTGTTTCTAATGTATAACAAGTCAAACATACAAAATATAAATGTTGTCAAAATACTATTGCCAAAGTTTTCCTGTTTCAGGACACTCTAAAAACCTAGACATTCTTATCCTAATGGGAAAGACCCTGGGTTTTAGTCTAAGATTCAATACTTTCTGAGTGCCAGTGGATGGGTCACTTAATGTTTCTGGATTCTTGGTTTTCTCCCTGCCTTTTCTTCATTATAAAATTATTTAAAAACCTATAGTTAATACATGACATACATGCTTTTAGAACTCTACATAGCTATAAAGTGTTATTTCACTTCAGGAACTAATACGGTATAGATGTTCAATAAAGATTAGCAATGATTCAAGAATCGCTTATGACCCATAAAAAGGATTTCAATTCTGTTCAGTGCTACCAAAAAGAGGCCTTTCCTTCAGGCAATGACTCTGTTTTCAGTGGTTCCCAAATTGGCTGCTCAGACTGATGTTTAAGAGTCACTGCTTCTAAAAAGGTTTCATCTCTGAGATTAAATTCAGACAACCCAAGAGAAACTGCAAGGCATACACACTTCTTGATTTGAAAATCGAACTCAGGGTAGGAAGGGATAAAAAATGGTAAGCACTCAGGAAATGACATTACTGCCTATCTACCCAAGAGTTTGACTGCTGTCCAAACTCATATTTCCCTTTCATCTGTTTTTTTTTTTTTTTTTAAGATTTTATTTATTTATTTGACAGAGAGAAAGAAAGAGAGAGATCACAAGTAGGCAGAGAGGCAGGCAGAGAGAGAGGCAGAATCAGGCTCCCTGCTGAGCGGAGAGCCCGATACGCGGCTCAATCCCAGGAATTTGAGATCATGACCTGGGCTGAAGGCAGAGGCTTAACCCACTGAGCCATCCAGGCGCCCCTTCCCCTTTCATCTTATGCTCATAGCTGACCTCTGCCTCAAAGACAATCATCCACAGATATTCCTCTTCTCCTGATCAGACAACAAGGTTGGGAAGTTTACTTAGATTTTATTATCCCCAGAAGCAGAATAAACTAAAAAAAGAGATTCAACACACAGTCTTTAACATAAAGATTTACAAAAGCAAACAAAGCAATTACCAAAAATTAAAAGAACAGCTAGCTATTATGGTATAAGGTAAGTGAGTTTATTAAGAAATGCAATTTTTAATTAATTCACCATGTACTCTCTCCCACAAGTTAACAATAATTCACAGTCTGTCTTGAATAAACTAGAATGTTTTAAATACTATGAAAATAAACTCACTAAAATGAGTGAGGAGGCCAGAAGGGGAACCTCTCACACCCTATAACTAGTCACCAACTGCAGACCCCAACAGAAAGAGGGGTACCTTGTATTCCCAACAGGAAGAAGCCCATCCTTTATCTGCAGAAGGAAGAAAGATTTTCACCTTGCCCAGCAACAGCTTAGCCAATGAGAGACTGTCACAATCCAGCCAATGAAAAGCCACTGCACTTTTGTTTACTCCAGTGGACTTCTGTTTGTAACAGCCTTTTCCAACTTCTGCCTTACCTCTGTAGGAGGCCTTTTTATTTTTTTTTTAAACAAGGCCTTTCTTTGTTCTCTAGATCTGCCTATGGTTTTACTGTATCTTGCTTGTCCTGAATTCTAATTCTTTGCTATTCCCAAATAAACCCATTTTTGTTGGTAAAATAACAGAAAGTTTTATTTCTAAGGTTAACAACACTAATTGATAAATAGTTAAGATTTCTTTCTTTCACCTAAGAACCTCTCAACCTACCAAGTTTAGGGAAAAAAACACAACTTCAACTCATCTACTCCCATTTCCCTCTCCCCTTAGCACATTTTTCTTGGGAAACGTTACCATAACATTACATCTGTAAAAACCTTGCCCCAAAGATTTAGTCTGAACCTAATCTTGAGGAAACAATTAGAAAACAAAGGACATTCTGCAAACTAGTGTAGGTACTTAAAACGGTTACAACAGAATGAGCAAATACAAAAGGGCTGGGGAGCATGTTTTAGATTAAAGGAGCCTAAAGAGAAATGACAGGTAAATACAATACGCAGGTCTCTATCACAAACAATATCAGAAAAAAGGACATTATTAGCTATAACTGACACTGTTGGGACAGCTGGGAAAAAAAATTATACCAGTATTAAATATTCAAGTATAATAGTAAGTGCAAGGCCTTTATATTAAAAAAAAAAAAATTCATTTTCCTTAAGAGATACACAGTACTTAGAGGTACAATGTCACAACTTCTGCAATTAACTGTAAAATATTTCAAGAAAAAGTTCTGTGTGTGTGCTTATGTGTGTGAATAGAGAGAGGGAGAGACTCAGCAAATGTGATAAAATGTTAACAACTATTCAAACTCCATTGAGGATACTCAGGGGCTCGTTTTACTAGTATTGCTAACTTTCTGAATGTTTGAAATTTTCAAAAGAAGAAACTGAAGAAGAAATGAAATGTTACTCACTAGTTGTTTGACTTTAACTGCCTGTGGAATCCCAGCTGGCTGTGAAAGGATGGGGCCTGGCTGTGCAAGTTTGATCTGTACAGGAGCAATGACGGCCTTGTCAGATGTGGTCCCAGCAGAAGTAACAACAGGTTTCACAGATGGAAGACAGATAGCTGCTGCTGAAGTTTCTCCGAAAGTTACTGATGGAAGGGCCAACGTGACTGCTGTCCCAGAGACAACTGGCTTCTCAGGCTGAAGCGAGACTGCTGTAACTGTGTTCTGAATAGATGTCACAAGCGGTTTTGGAGTCTGAAGCAAAACAGTTCCAGCTGTTGTTCCTCCTGGTACAGCAGCTGGACCCACAGAATGAAGTGTCACAACTCCAGTTTTTGTTCCCCCTGGACCAGCAAGTGGATTCAGAGTCGACACTGACACAGTACTGGGTGTTGTTGCTCCAGAAACAATGATGGGTTTTTCAGATTGGATTGAGCAAACTGTTGTTGTCACCACAGGAGAAGTTGTTGCTGTTGTGGTACAGGTAGCAATGACTACCTCATTAGAGGTCTGCTGAACACACTGCTGAATAAAGCTCTGGGAGTTGGGCATGAGTTGTCGTAAGGCAATCACACTTTTCTAGAAATAGGGGAGAAAAAAGAACGTGATAACTAAACAAATTAGCTCCTAGTAAAATAGAATTACTTTGTATTTCAGAGCTTTACAACATAAGATAAATCAGAAGTATATCAGGTATTTCAGTTGAGGAAGCCTGATATCACTTGGCAGTCATATCCTAACAATATCCAGGATACACCCAATTTAAAGCCCACAAGTACTTTATTTTTCAATACAAAATTATTACCGCTCAGTATTAAATTTATTTTATAGCCCTCAAGATCAATTTGGTAAAATAAAGCACTGTGTCATACTTGTTTGTATTTACTTATCCCCCATAATAGATCACTAATAATTTTTCTATCAGTGAGTTTCTATACATGACAATAGAATCTTAAAAAAAAAAGTTTTTGTTAAATAACTTTCAACTGTGGATAAAAACAGTCTCTAAATCAAAATAAAACTAATACATGGGACGCCTGGGTGGCTCAGTCAGTTAACTGTCTGCCTTCAGCTCAGGTTATAATCCCGGAGTCTTGGAACGGAGTCGTGCATCGGGTTCCTTCCTCAGTGAAGAGCCTGCTTCTCCCTCTGCCCTGCTGCTCCCCCTGCTTGTGCTCTCTCTGTGATAAATAAATAAAAGCTTAAAAAAAAAATAAAATAAAACAAACACGGGCAATTTCCTTAATGGAGCTAGAATATTTTCTGACTAGATTTTAAGTTGGTGTCTCTCCTTGTATCTTTCTAAAAGAGTAAAGGCAATTTAAACTAAAAAGTAGAACACTGCCTTTTCATCCCTGAGCGTTTTGTTTCTTTTGTTTTTGAGTAAGGGAAAAAAAATGGAAAAGGAGTTAGATAGCAGATTATCTTTTGGTGAATTCAAGGGCTATGTGGAAGTTTCCCTATTCTGATACTTAAACAAAAGCAGTCTGACCGAATTTTAGAAGCAAATGAGAACCACTGTTATTTTCTTCCTTTTAGTTACATCTTTTACTTTTTTATTAAAAAGGATTTAGAAGTTCTTCTCTGAAGGTTTTCAAATATGTATATAAATGGTAACAAAGGAAAGTAAGAAGCAGAGAGTCTCATAATCTTTTTCCAAACTTAAAAAATAGTGGAAAACAAGCTGCTTTGGAAATATATAAAAAAATGAAGTGATCTATTAAATTTAAACTAGAAATCTAATATGAAGGGGTCCTGAGAAAAACACAATTGGAACAAATGTTAAAATAATCAGACTCGGAGAAATTTTTACAAAAAATGTATATTAAATTATCTCTTGATCAGAGATTAAACGCTAAATCCCTCATCTCTATGCAACATTCAATGCCCCAAATGTGTGTGGGGGTGTCCTAAGGAAACAAATCACAAGGCTTAATAGGTCCTTAGAAAATACATACAAATCAAAAAAACTTCAGTTTTATTTGGTAACTTAAAAGTATTGTTACCTAGCAAGTAGAGTCAGATAGGATAAATTCTGGACCTCTAAGTTTGACAAAAAAGTAGTCGATATATTGGGCGCCTGGGTGGCTCAGTGGGTTGAGCCGCTGCCTTCGGCTCAGGTCATGATCTCAGGGTCCTGAGATCGAGGCCCGCATCGGGCTCTCTGCTCAGCGGGGAGTCTGCTTCCCTCTCTCTCTCTGCCTGCCTCTCCATCTACTTGTGATTTCTCTCTGTCAAATAAATAAATAAAATCTTTAAAAAAAAAAAAAAAAAAGTAGTCGATATAAACAGTGTTTGAATCTCTAAAATGAAAAATACTATAATATCTACTACGTAGTATTCTCAAAAGACAGATACGAAAAATAAGTGCAAACAATCCAAATTAAAAGTAAAGTATCTAGCATAGCAATGGACGAATAATAAGAACATACATGATCTCCTCCTTTCTCCTCCAGTATCTCCAATGAGTATGAAATACAGATAAATGTAAGAGTTGTCAGCATTAATGTAGACAACCTATTGCTCAAAGAACTTTTGTACTGAAAGGGACCCAAGGAAGAACTGCCTCTAATTTCTCAATCAAGAAGATCATCCAAAAACAGGGCACTAGTCATTTAATATTAAATATTATGCTGAACCTTCAACCTCCCTTTCCCTATCTCCTCTAGCTGAAACATTCTCAGTTTCTTTAGCCACATTTTATATCACATGATTGGCACCCTCCTAATCAATGTGCTCACTCTTCTATTGACATTTCCATTATCTTAAGATGCTTCTGGAAATGTGCTCCATTTCCCTTCCCACTCTTTTTTTTAATGAGGCAACCAAAAGGAGTCTTCCACTACAGCGCCTCTTTCATCTCCTCTAGACAATCAAACCAAATAGTCCTCTTTAATTTTTTTAAGAAATATTTACTTATTTGGGGGACAGAGAAAGACCGAGAGAGCAAGTATGAGCAGGAGCGGCAGAGGGAGAGGGAGAGAGAATCTTGAGTGCACTCCACACTGAGCCCGACCGAGGGCTCAATCTTACAACCCTGAGATCACAACCAGAGCCAAAACCAAGAGTCTAAGCGCCCCTAAAACAAATATTTCTAATGGCCACTCCTCGTTCCATTATTTCAAAATTTATGGGATAATTCTGTGGTTCATTGTAATTCCAGTTCTTTAATGACATTTAAAATTTCAACTTGATTCCTCTTCAGCTTCTGAGTATCCAAAAAAATCTATTTTTATAGTCTCTTGTTATCAAATTACTGTTTCACATCAAAATTCTATTTAATTCAACAAATCTTAGAAAAGAATATGCTTACTAACAACATAAGTCAATTTTTTAAAAGATTTTATTTATTTATTTGACAGAGATCACAAGTAGGCAGAGAGGCAGACAGAGAGAGAGAGGGGAACCAGGCTCCCCACCAAGCAGAGAGCACGATGCAGGGCTCATCCCAGGACCCTGAGACCAGGACCCGAGCTAAAAGCAGAGGCCTAACCCTCTGAGTCACCCAGGTGCCCCATAAGTCAATTTTTTAAGAATAACAGCTTTCCCACCAAATCTGGCACTATTTGATTTATTATTTCTAGGAGAAGATGAGTCATTAGCACAAAAGAGAAGACCCTATTTTAAAGGAAAAGTCAAGCCTTTGAAGATGTAAGCTTTACCAATATAATCATTATGTTATGTTCATGAATGAGAAGCTGGTTTTGTTTTCCCAAAGTGTTTCAATCTAAAGAATATGAACTATGAACATTCTTAACAGATTGCAACATTTGAGAGCTTTCTCCTCCACGGTTAGTATCTTCACATAGCTATCATATTGAAATATTAAGGATTCCAATTATTTTTAAAATTTATTTTAAGGAAATCTAACTCAAATAATTTCTTCAAAGTAACACATAACTTTACCTTAAGAAAAGGAACTAGATGAGGCTGAGGTGAAGACTTGAGTTCAATATACAGTTGTCTAGTAAATTCTTCTGCTTCAATTTTTGCATCCTGAGGAACAGGAGAAAGAAAAATACTTTTAGGTTTACAAATATTTTAACAGAGGAAAGGTATGTTTATTATCTCATGATTGATGTAAGCAGGTAAAAGACCTACCTATACTGTGAAAACTGTTAAGACACTAATGAAAGAAACTGAAAAGACCATAAATAAATGGAACCATACACTGTGTTCATGCACTGAAAGAATTAATACTATTAAGATGTCCATACTACCCAAAGAAATCTACAGTTTCAATGCAATCCCTATCAAAATACCAACAGCATTTTTCACAGAGCTAGAACAAATAATCCCAAAATTTGTGGGGAACCACAAAAGACTCTGAATAGCCAAAGCAATAACAAAGCTGGAGGTGTCACATTTCCAGAATTCAAATTCTATTACAAAGCTATAATAATCAAAACAGTATGGTACTGGGACGCCTGGGTGGCTCAGTTGGTTAAGCAGCTGCCTTCGGCTCAGGTCATGATCCCAGCGTCCTGGGATCGAGTCCCACAATGGGCTCCTTGCTTGGCAGGGAGCCTGCTTCTCCCTCTGCCTGCCTCTCTGTCTGCCTGTGCTCGCTCGCGCTCTCTCCCTCTGTCTCTGAAAAATAAATAAAATCTTTAAAAAAAAACAAAACAGTATGGTACTGACACAAAACAGACACAGAGATCAATGGAACAGAATCGAGAGCTAAGAAATAAACCCACAACTTTATGGTCAATTAATCTACAACAAAGAAGGTGAGAACATACAATGGGGAAAAGATAGTCTCTTCAATAAAGGGTGTTGTGAAAATTGGACAGCTGTATGCATAAGAATGAAACTGGACAACTTCCTTAAACCATACCCCCAAATCAACTCAAAATGGATTAAGGGCCTAAATGTGAGGCCTGAAACTATAAACGTCCTAGAAGAAAACACAGGTAGTAACCCCTGGATATTAGCCTTAGCAGTATTTTTCTGGATATGCCTTCTTAGGCAAAGGAAATAAAAGCAAAAATAAACCATTGAGACTACATCAAACTGAAAAGCTTCTGCAGAATAAAGGAAACGATCAACAAAACAAAAAGGCAACTTACTGAATAGGGAGAAGAGTTCGCAAATGACATATCTGATAAAGGGTTAAGATCCAAAATAAATTCATAGAACTCAATTACCAAAAATAATCTGATTAACAACAGACTGAGGACCTGAACAGATGTATTTCTGAAGAAAACTTAGGATGGCCAAAAGACAAATGAAAAGATGCTCAACATTACTAATCATCAGGGAAATGAAAATAAAAACCACAATGATATATTACCTCACACCAGTCAAAATGGCTAATACCAAAAGGATAAGAAATAACCAGTGTTGGCAAGGATTGTAGAGAAAAGTAACTGTTGGTAGGAATATAAATTGGTGTAGTCACCGTGGAAAACAGTATGAAGGTTTCTCAAAATTTTTTAAATTGAAATAACACACGATCCAGTAATTTTACTTCTGGGTTATTTACCCAAAGAAAACAAAAACACTGATTTGTAAAGATATATGCATTCCTATGTTTACAGCAGCACTGTTTACAATAGCCAAGACATGAAAGCAACCTAAGTGTCCATTAATAGATGAGTAGATAAAGAAGATGTGGTATATGCATACAATGAAATATTACTCAGCCATAAAATAGAATGAGATCTTGCCATTCACAACATGGATGGACTTAGAGGGTATTAGGCTAAGTGAAATAAGTCAGACAGAGAAAGACAAATACTCTAAGATTTCAAATATATGTAGAACTTTTAAAAAAATCATACAAACAAAAAGATACAACACAGAGCACAAATTGGGGAGTGGAGTAGGGAGATGAGCAAAATAGGTGAGTGGTTAAAGAAGGGCAAACTTCTAGTTATAAAATAAGAAAATCAGAGGGATAAAAAGTACAGCTTAGGAAATATAGCCAACAATATTGTAATGACTTTTTACAGTGACAGATGGTAACTATGCTTATGCCATATTTTGTAATGTTAATAATTACTAAATCACCATATTCTACACCTGACAGTAATATAATATTTATGTTAAATATACTTCAATCAAAAGTTAAAAATTTAAGTTAACCGAAATTTTATTTATTTATTTTTTAAGATTTTATTTATTTATTTGAGAGAGAGACAGTGAGAGAGAACATGAGCGAGAAGGTCAGAGGGAGAAGCAGACTCCCCATGGAGCTGGGAGCCCGATGTGGGACTCGATCCCGGGACTCCAGGATCATGACCTGAGCCGAAGGCAGTTGTCCAACCCAACTGAGCCACCCAGGCAACCCAAGTTAACCGAAATTTTAAAAAATGCTTGGAAGTTAAGTTAAAAATTTACTTATAGGACTTATAATTTTAAATATCTAAAATAGTTATCCCAAGTGGAAAACTAACCATTTTAAATGTGCTCTATTTCTAACAAATTATAGGTAGCACAAAAAACAGTAGTAAAGATGTTTTAATATTTATAAATTAAAGGTGCCTGGGTGGCTTGTGGTTTTAAAGCCTCTGCCTTCGGCTCAGGTCATGATCTCAGGGTCCTGGGATCGAGCCCTGCATCGGGCTCTCTGCTCATCGAGGAGCCTGCTTCCTCCTCTCTCTCGACCTGCCACTCTGCCTACTTGTGATCTCTCTCTGTCAAATAAATAAATAAAATCTTAAAAAATATATATTTATAAATTATATTTGTTTTCCAGTGCAGTATTTGAAATATACACATTTTCTGCTGGGAAAAAGTGATCATTTATATACAAAAAATACACAAAATTCTCATTATACAGTCAGAGAAATGTGTAGATTTTAGTACTTAAAAAAACCCAAAACTGTGTTTGTCAATTACACCCTCAGCATATTTCTTAAGCATAGAATATGCAACATTTGCTAATTTCCACCTTCATCTGCTTTAATGTACCTAAGCAATTTACCTGAAAGAGGATATAAGAAGTGATTGATGTATAATTTAATAGCTAAAAAACACAGCATCTTGGAACTTGGGACACAAAGATCATTATATTTATTACTCCGCTCATCTTACAGAAAAGGAAACTAAAACTTAAGAAAGTTCACTTACTTCCACAGGTTACAAAGCATGTTGTTTGGACTTAGAGAACTGAATTTCATCATTTGTCCACAGCCTGGCTTTCTGGCATTCGCAATTCTATTAACAATATTTTATTTGACCAAAGAATCAACTTTCTGTCCAAGGCTTTTTTTTTTTTTTTTTTTTTTAAGATTTTTAAAATTTGTTTCAGAGAGAAAGAGTACATGTGGAGTGGCAGAGGGAGAGAGAGAATCCTCAAACAGACACCCTGCTAAGCATGAAGCCTGACATGGGGCTTGATACCAGGGCTCTGAGATCATGATCTGAGCCAAATTCAAGAGTCAGACACTCAACCAACTGAGCCATCCAGGCACCCTTCCCCAAGGCCCTTTTTAAGCTACGGCATATACAAGTAATGTAATAGATTTACTTGTTTCAGATTTATTATCATTACATATTAAAAAGCAAAAGCTTATCCCAAAAAATCCATCTATAATAAACCTCATTTAAAGATAAGTTCCATTTAAAACATGTTCTACAAATTCTTACAGAATTTAAGCTTTCATAATACTAACTTACCAAAAGTTGTTCCACCAGTTTCTTTACATTCTGCCCCATTTCTGGGGACTGTGATCCACTACATGCTAGTTTTATTAACATTGCAAGGAAGTTCTTACATTTCTTCACGTTTTCTAGCATCGCCTAAATAGAGAAATACAAACACAAATGTTAGCTGGAAAACAGAATTCAAGAAAATTTGTAAAGAGACATATTCATGGAAGATGGAGAGGAGAGCTTACCGGAGAAAGACTTGTCTGAGCTGCTGCTGAGTTCTCTGCTTTGAGACTGGGCTCATTTGAGGGGGCAGCTGATGCTCCCAAAGTTGAAGGCTTCAAGGCAGTTACAGAATTCAACGGCTTTACAGGAGTAACTGTGACAACATTTGTTGGCACAGCTACAGACTGAAATTAAAAGTAGTGCACATTTAGATATGTATTACTATGAACTGGACCACAGCAGGTGCCTCACTTCCCACTTACCAGGCTACAAATGGATCTTGATATCTTTGCTTTCATGTTATGCTCTACTAGTCTAAGGCATTGGAACACTGTTGTAAGAGCTCTGGATTTCAGTAGATCTGGGTTTCATTCTCATCTACCCTACCTACTTTATCTTTTTCTTTTATGTTCAATTAGCCAACATATCTACCTACCTACTTTTCCCTGACACCTATTGAGTGTTGACCTCAAGCAAGTTACTTAATCTTGCTAATCCTCTGATTCTGTAAAAAAACAAGGATAGAAATGGTACCTCCCTATTCTCCTAGGGTTGTTTCTGAAAAACAGTACCAAGAGCATGGTCCTCAAAACACATTATTAATAATTCTCTAAAAAGAATTTGAAATAATAAGTCTTTATATGAAAATATAGAATATTCTATTCCACAATTTTATGCTTTTTCTTAAGTATAAAGCAGAGAGATCTACTGATCATCTTATATTCAGATAAGCTGCTTTTATGTAGACTATCAGAGTAAGCATAATGAATATTACAAACTTTGATATCTTATTTTCACACTGACAAGAATTTTGGTTAGGTCTTCCACCTTCTATTGAAATGAGGTGTGATTATAGCACCACCTGCAGGATAAAAAGTTTAATACATGAAATCACAAGTCAGGCAAAAATTTAGACAACCCTGAGGTTAAAGCAAAAATCTTATTTTAGAACAAACACTGAAAATTAAAGAACATGGGTAAAGTTTGAAGGTGATGGGGGAGACAACAGAATTTACAAATGACTCAGAAAACTGAAATTGCACCATGATTTTAAATATTTGTATACTAGAGGCCTACAACACAAAAAGGTCAGGTTGCAATCACCTTTGAGAATATTTCCTTTGCTAACAGTCAAAATAAGTGCAAATGTACACCAAAATTTCCCACTTTAGAAAGACTGGAGCCTATATTAGATGAAGCATGCTTTAAGGGTAAAAATGGGAGAAAGAAAAAACACGGATTAATGATGAAAACTAGAATGATGAAATGTTAAGCAAAAAAGGTAAAATTAAAAATTGTACCTAAGTCAGTGAACTATTATTAAAGTAGATCTCAAGGCAACAATGAAAATGAGTCACCTTCCTATTCCTAGCTTTAGTCTTGCTCTCCAAGTAAAACTACTGTGCAGTTTCCCTGAATCCTTTTGGAGACTGTCAAATAAATTTTTTCAGGTTAACCTATAGTAATTAAATACTCTTTCTTCAGTGAGTCTATATTAACCTCTGCCATTAACCCCTTAAACTACTATTAAAGAAAGCATAATCTAAAACTTTAGCTAGTGACTATGATTACCTTTCTGGACCAACGGGAAGCGTTCCTCAGGGAACCTCAAAGTTCCTCTCCCTTATGAAGCAAAATAAGGGTCAATGAAATGTGAGCTCAGAAAAAGCATCCTATTTTTTGTGAAGAGAGGAAGCATTTGACAGAGAGATCACAAGGAGGAAGAGAGGCAGGAAGAGACAGAGGGGGAAGCAGGCTCCCCACAAAGCAGAGAGCCTGATGTGAGGCTCGAACCCAAGACCCTGAGATCATGACCTGAGCTGAAGGCAGAGGCTTAACCCAGTGAGCCACCCAGGTGCCCCTTCATCACTCTTTCTAATACAGCTATTAGCTGTACCTTACCAGATACCTGCAGCTTCCATGCCAACTCTTCCTCTTAAGAGGCACAGGGAGGCACACAACCCCAGTCTACTCTACCTACATAATCCTACTGCAGTAACGGGTGGACCATCTTAAACTCAAACATAACTCCTGATATTATAGCCCAGCCCATTCTATTTCCATGCTTTGAAAGACCACACTGGCACTGATGATGAATGTCTGGGGGGTGTGACTTAAAAGCTGGCAGCCTACAAAGTATCAGAACAGCCTGTAGAGGGCACAGGTGAGGTGCAAACTCAGTATTAAAGGAAGATGGAATTCCATCCTCCAAGACTCAGTGTAAACTGTATCAAGAAATTCTTTATGGTACTGTCTCCAATAGGACAAATACACCAAGCAATAGAGGAGCAGAGGGATGAATGGAAATCATCCATGAATGGATGAATGCCTCCTGGGTACTTCAGGTTCCTAGCGTCCAGGGAACAACTGTAAGAATCATTATTGTGGCAGGGGTAAGTGACCTGACATCTAGAATAGGTAGGGTTGCTATTACACAATAAAGACTGAGAAGAGAAGAGTATGTGTGGTGAATGAAACTAGGTGATCCAGTTAAGCACCTGCTGGCATTTCCTTGCCCAATTGTATGACCAGTGGACAAGTCCAATAACTCTTGCGTCAAGAAAGCATGGGGATTAGGACCTCAGATCTCTCAGGGATGAAGGTCTGGTCACACTACCAGTTAAGTTACCAAGACCAACAGAGTTATTGAGATTGGAGGGAATCTAGAATGAATAGAATAGGATAGTGAAGGAAGGACATGATGACTATCAGCCACAGTGGTGGGGACTGTAGTTTATCCTAGTACCTCCTCCTCTTTGTTTCCCCAAGGAAGAAACCCACTGGAATCCCAAAAGATCTGGTCTCTAACATGGTTCAGGAAGTAGATCCCAGGGACACAAGAATTAAACCATGATAGGCCATTAAAAGGAAATCTGTGCTGTCTCAGCTGTTGGGAACGCTATTATGTCAGATCCAATTCTTTCAGAGTTTGTTTCACCTACAGAGAATTACCTTGCCCAACAGCACAACTCTCCCTGTGGAGTTGACAACCAGTGACTTATCACAGAGAGCGAATTAAGGCCCAGCTGACCAATGCTGGTACACGGTAGAACAACTCTGACAGGCCATATTTCCCCCACCTAGTTGGCAGCGGCTTACTGGGCCTGCATCTAATTCCAAGTCTTACTCTCCTTCCCTTCCACAGATATTAATAACTAATAAATACCTCCTATGCCAAAATTCTATCCCAGCAACTGCTTCTAGACACACTGACATATGGTTATTAGATGCATTTGTATTAATTTAGTACATTCAAATAAAACTGATATTTTAAGAATATACACCATCTTTATCTTGTGTTTTCCACACCTCCAATAGTTCCCACTTTGGTAAGTGTCACCAAGTATCACTAACTTGCTTTCTTCAAGGTCACATGGTCATTGTGGCAACTCAGAGAAAGATGATGAGACAAAAAACCAGTGCATGCATGAACACAAGTCAGTCACAACTTACTTGTACTGAGGAAGGCTTTGGAACAGTGGTTACCACAGTAGTTCCTATTTGTGCCAATTTTTTAACAGGTGCCACTGCCACTTTCTTAATTAACTGTGAACTAGAATTCTGGAAGAGGGAGAGAGGAGAGAGAATAGTCATCAGCATTAATAATTTTAAATCAATCAGTGCTGCAGAAAAACATTAAACATTAAAACACTTCACCATAGCAAACTTCTTTGTTATAACTGGCTTTACAACCTTATAGATTTTAAGCACATTCACCACTATGAACCTAACTAACTGATCAACTGGCCAACTGACACCCATTTCGTACTCCTAAAGTGGCAAATGATTTAACAAATAAATATCACAGTATTTTAACATTAAAATCTTGAACTTTATTCTTTGGCTTCTAGACAAGATAAATGTATTCTTATTTATCATCTAATTATAAACAAAAATCTATATTCTCAACTCACAGCAGCTGATAAAGCAAAATAGAAAGGAAAGGAGCAGCTGTCACTGAACGATAACAGTAACAGAGAAAATAGTCAGGAACCTGGAACCAAATACTAGGAAAGCATAAAATGTGGGCTAGCAGGGGAAGTGGACAGAATTACCAAAGAATATTACCACAGGATACTATGCAATCCTTCCTTAGGATGAGCCTGACTTGTCAAGAAAATGTTATACTATAGTCAGCATTTATTTTACTGAGAAAGATAACATTAAAATTTTTTACTGAATTTTTTTTGTTTATTGTATTTTTTCTTTTTCTTTCCTTTTTTTGTGTAAAAAAAATTTTTTTAACCTGACACACAAGATAAATTTTATCTGGAAAAATTATCATGTATGTACTAACACCACCAACTAATGAAATATTACAGATTTCTGAATTTCTTAAAAAATCAGTCCTGTAAGATATATATAAAAATGAATACTATAAACTGTAGTGTTAATATTTTACCACAAACTAAAATTGAAACAGAATGATTATTTTCTTTCCATTCAGAGATACAAATAGCCCACTGAACATTCCCCTGATTATTCCCTTGATAAAATCTTTGAATATGAAGACTGAATCATTATTATTTTAGCAATTACCAAACGACAAAACTAAACACCTTAATTAACATGTTTAAAGAAAGTGGCTTAATCGGGGTGCTTAGGTGGCTCAGTGGGTTAAAGCCTCTGCCTTCGACTCAGCTCATGATCCCAGGGTTCTGGGATGGAGCCCAGCATTAGGCTCTTTGCTCAGCAGGGAGCCTGCCTCCACAGCACCCAACAACCCCCGCCTACCTCTCTGCCTACTTGTGATCTCTGTCAAATAAATAAATAAAATCTTAAAAAAAAAGTGGCTTAATTCAAAAAGTTGAGCAGAATCTATTATTTTTGACAAATACATACACATTTATATGAAGAAAATAGCTGAAAAATTAAGGAGAATTTTTTTAAAACCTAAGAAATATTACCGGCATTGTACAGATTTTGACTGTATGAGTATTTGCTGGTACAGCTGGCCTTGAAGTCACGTTAGTAGTTGTCTCTGCTCTTGTCACAGCTTGCTGAGGAGATACCAACATCAACTGGCCACTGTTACTTTTGATCAAAACTGTTCCTAGAGTTAAAAGAAAACAAAACAGGACTTCTAAGCTAATAAATGAAACAATCATATATATATATATATATATCTTTAAAGATTTTATTTATTTATTCGACAGAGAGAAATCACAAGTAGGCAGAGAGGCAGGCAGAGAAAGAGAGGAGGAAGCAGGCTCCCTGCTGAGCAGAGAGCCCGATGCGGGACTGGGTCCCAGGACCCTGAGATCATGACCTGAGCCGAAGGCAGTGGCTTAACCCACTGAGCCACCCAGGCACCCGAAACAATCATATATTTTGTGCTCTGATCATTTCTTTCAATGCTGTAAAATGCTCTGAAAAAGTGATTAATACATACTGAACTCCATGTATACTAATCATTACGTTTTCACTCAATATGGAAAAAATGTTTTCACTCAAAGCTACTTAAAAGAAGCCAAACGCTTTTCCTTCATGACATCAAACTATAAAACAGTAAGATGGTATGGTAATAGAACCAGACTACACAAAGTAACCAATGGAATAAACTGGAGAATTCCAAAACAGACTCTTTCAGATATGTCATATCAATTTCTCCTAGAAGGCACTGCAGATTAGTGAGAAAAAGAACAACTATTCAATAAATAACACTGTGTCAATAAGTTATCTATATGAAAAAGGTTAAAAGTTTCAAACCACACACAAAACCCCAAGGGCATTAAGAATACAAAGGTAAGGGGGCGCCTGGGTGGCTCAGTGGGTTAAAGCCTCTGCCTTCGGCTCAGGTTATGATTCCAGGGTCCTGGGATCGAGCCCCGCATCGGGCTCTCTGCTCAGCAGGGAGCCTGCTTCCCCCCCTCTCTCTGCCTGTCTCTCTGCCTGCTTGTGATTTCTGTCTGTCAAAAAAATAAATAAAATCTTTTAAAAAAAACAAAAAAAAAAAGAATACAAAGGTAGGGCGCCTGGGTGGCTCAGTGGGTTAAGCCGCTGCCTTCGGCTCAGGTCATGATCTCAGGGTCCTGGGATCGAGTCCCGCATCGGGCTCTCTGCTCAGCAGGGAGCCTGCTTCTCTCTCTCTCTCTCTCTGCCTGCCTCTCTGCCTACTTGTGATCTCTGTCAAATAAATAAATAAAATTAAAAAAAAAAAAACTTTTGTTTAGCAGAAGACACTATCAGGTTAAAAAAAAAAAAAAACAGAAGACGAAATGGGAGAAAATTTTAGTTCACTTATGTTCAAAGGACAAATATCCAAAAGGCCAACAAAACACAGATGGCAATGACAAGGAAAAGTAAATTAATACCACAGTGAGGTATCACTTTGTATCTACCTAGACAGACAAATTAATTAGTCCAATGACAATATGAAGTGTTAGATGTGCAGCAACAGGAACTCTACCATCTTGATGATGGTAATATAATTTTGGTACAATTGCTTTGTTCAACTTTACAAGACTGTGCCAAATTGATTCCCATTTGCACGCTCTTTAACCCAGTATTTCTAATCTAAAGAAATTCTTGTCCATGTCAGTAGGAGGTGCAAATAAGAATATCCATAGCTGAAGTTCCATTTCCAGAATGGAAGCATGAAGAGCTCAACAAACCTGCTCCCCAGCAAAGGAAACATAACTGGTGAAAATTATTTTTAAAAACAACCATTTAAAGTCTTTGGAAATTGCCTGAAGGCATATAGAAAATGACTACTGTTATTAAAGAGGATTTATTAAAACTAAGTAAGCACAGCCAGAGAGAGTGGCATCGGAACCATGACTTACTCCCTTTCCCTTCTCAGATCAGAGAGTGTGGCAAACAAAGAGCCTCTCCTCCAAGCTCCCAGTTGAGGGCTATGGTATCTCTCTGGGAGGAACAGGCCACCAGCATTTCTGATCTCCCCCACACTGAGATACATACAGCAGAGGACAAATTTGAGACAAGTGCATCCAAAGATTTCTAGGCTTCTTTTACTCATCTCCACTCATAAAGGGAAGGTGGTACCTCACAGATGGCACACTAAAAGTTTCTGGACCCCACTCTCCCTCACCTCAGTTTTTTTGTAGGATGGAGGTTCCATGTTGGAAGAAGTAAGCAGATAAAGACAAGAAGGTGGTAGCCCAGTACCCCACTCTTAAAGCAGGGATACTGCCCATAAAGAAGCATTCCACAGTCCTGATGCCTGCTCCAAATATCTCTGTAAGGAAGCTGACTGTTTATTTCAACACAGTGGGGAAGCTCAAAGGTAAGAGAACTCTCAAATACAACAAAACAATTAAAATAAGGATGGTAGCTTCATGACAGATACAAGCTAAGCCATAGGCCCAATGCTAGTTTATCAGAGAAAACCAGAAAAACAAGTAAGAAGGGCCCTCTTGATGTCAGAGCAAACCTCAAACAATAACCTCAAAAATTATCCCTGTAAAGGAGCCTAAATTTAATTGGATCAGACTATGGAGCAAGTTGGGCCCTATGGCATTGCTGAAAGCAATAGGGTAATTGGATTGCAAAAGTACAGCCTAATACCTGGCTGTGATACCAAGAGAGACACACAACTTTGAACAGAGAAATCAGAGAAAGTCAAAAGAGAGCCCTGTTATTCCAGGGTGGTTGAGCTTATGCCCAAGGTTGTGCCCTCTGAGGAGCAACATCAAAGGGTACCCACTGTGGGGAAAAAAATACTTCACCAGAATAAAGTAGTCAGATATTAAAAAAAAAAAAAAAAAAAAAAAAAAAAAAAAAAAAAAAAAAGCAAACAACAATAATACACTCATGGGAACATGGGGCAGTATCCAGAGTTGTTGCAATATATTAAAGTTTTTGAAGATTTTATCTATTCATTTTTGAAGGGGGACAGAAGGAGAAAGAGAAGCAGACTCCCCACTGAGCAGGGAGTCCAATGCCCCATCCCAGGACCCTGAGATCATGACCTGAGCCAAAGCAGACACTTAGCCAACTGAGCCACCCAGGTGCCCCAATATGTTAGTTTTGAATAACAAGTTACACAACATGCAAAGAGAAAGAAAAGTATGACACATAGGGAAAAGGGCAGGCAACAAAAACAACCTGAGAAGGACTGGCTGTCTGATCTAACAACAAAACTTCAAAGTAAACATTATAAATATGTTCAAAAGATTAAAGGAGACTATGCTTAAACAAGTGAAGGAAGGTATGATATCATCAAACAGAGAGTATTGCTAGAAAGATAGATATTATTGGGTGCCTGGATGGCTCAGTGGGTTAAGCCTCTTCGGCTCAGGTCGTGATCTCAGGGTCCTGTGATAGAGGCCTGCTGAGCAGGGAGCCTGCTCCCCCTCCCCCCCGCCAGCTCTCTGCCTACCTCTCTGCCTACTTGTGATCTCTCTCTCTGTCAAATAAATAAATATATATTTTTTAAAAAGACAGCTATTATTAAAACCAAATAACTTCTACAGTTAAAAAATACAGTTAACAAAAAAATCCACTGGGGGATTCAACTGTGAAATCAAACGAGAAGAATATCAGTGAGTGTGAAGATATATCAACAGAGATTTTTAAATCCGAAGAATGGGGAGAAAAAAGAATGAAGACGGTTACCCAGGTGGCTGAGTGGGTTAAGCCTCTGCCTTCAGCTCAGGTCAAGATCTCAGGGTGCTGGGATCAAGCCCCACATCAGGCTCTCTGCTCAACAGGGAGCCTGCTTCCCCACCCCGCTCTACCTGCCTCTCTGCCTACTTGTGATCTCTATCAAATAAATAAATAAAATCTTTTTAAAAAAAAGAAAAGAAAAGAAAAATGAACACAGCCTCAGAAAAATGTGTACCACTGAAATGCACAGCAACACAGGCATAATGTGAGTACCAAATAGGGAGGAGAAGAGAAAGAGAAAGGGAAAGATAAAGAAACAAAAAAGTATTCAAAGAATTAATGGCTGACAACTCACCAAATTTGACAAAGAATAATCTAGATGTCCAAATAGCTCAACAAATTCTAACACATTTAAAGAGATCTACACCAAGACACTTCATAATAAAAATGTTTGACTAATAAAATCTTGAGAACAACAAGCCAAAAATGACTTGCTATTTACAAGAGAACCCCAATAGGATTAACAGCTGACCTCTCATCAGAAACAATGGAGGCCAGGAAGCAGTGAAATGACATATTCCACTTGCTGAAAAGCAAAAAAAAAAAAAAAAAAAAAAAAAAAAAATCAACCAACAATCAGATACTCATTAAAAATATCTCTCAAAATTGAAGGCAAAGGAAGGACATTCCCAGATAAGGGCACCTGGGTGGCTCAGTCAGTTATGTGTCTGCCTTTGACCTGGTCATGATCCCAGGCTCCTGGGATCAAGCTCCACGTTGTTCTCTCTGCTCAGCAGGGAGCCTGCTTCTCCTCCTCCCTCTCACTCCCCCCTTTTCTTTCTCTGTCAAATAAATAAGTAAAATCTTAACAAAACAAAACAAAACAAGACATTCCCAGATAAAAACTGAGTGGATTGGTTAGCCAGCAGACACATCATATAAGAAATACTAAATAAAGTTGTCCAGCTCAAAAGAAGTGATCCTAGAAAGTAATTCAAATTCACATGAAAATGAGAAAGGGCACTGGTAAAGGTAATTATATAATTTGACAATATATATACCTATTCTGTTTTCTTCTCTTAATTTCTTTTAAAAAATTGTAGGGGCACCTGGGTGGCTCAGTCATTGGGCATCTGCCTTTGGCTAAGGTCATGATCCTGGGGTCCTGGGATCAAGCCCCACATGGGGCTCCCTGCTCAGTGGGAAGCCTGCTTCTCCCTTTCCCACTCCTCCTGCTCATTTTCCTTCTCTCACTGTCTCTCTCTCTCTGTCAGATGAATAAGTAAAATCTTTTAAAAAATTGTATAGAAAACCATGTATATAATTACAGATTTGGACCCATAACATCAAAATGTAATATATTTGTGAATAACAACAGAAAGGGGGGCGCCTGGGTGGCTCAATGGGTTAAGCCACTGCCTTCGGCTCAGGTCATGATCTCAGGGTCCTGGGATCGAGTCCCGCATCGGGCTCTCTGCTCAGCAGGGAGCCTGCTTCCTCCTCTCTCTCTCTCTCTCTGCCTGCCTCTCTGCCTACTTGTGATCTCTCTCTGTCAAATAAATAAATAAAATCTTTAAAAAAAAAAAAAAAAGAAAACAAAGCATCACTCTAGAAAATATTCACTTATTTTTTTTTAAAGATTTTATTTATTTTTATTTTTTTTTTAAAGATTTTATTTATTTATTTGACACACAGAGAAATCACAAGTAGATGGAGAGGCAGGCAGAGAGAGAGAGGGAAGCAGGCTTTCCGATGAGCAGAGAGCCCGATGCGGGACTCGATCCCAGGACCCCGAGATCATGACCCGAGCCGAAGGCAGAGGCTTAACCCACTGAGCCACCCAGGCGCCCGGAAGATTTTATTTATTTATTTGACAGAGAGAAATCACTAGTAGACGGAGAGGCAGGCAGAGAGAGAGAGAGAGGGAAGCAGGCTCCCTGCCGAGCAGAGAGCCTGATGCGGGATTCGATCCCAGGACCCTGAGATCATGACCTGAGCCGAAGGCAGCGGCTTAACCCACTGAGCCACCCAGGCGCCTGAAAATATTCACTTAATACAAAGGAAAGCAGGAAAAAAGGAATAGAGGAACAAAAAGGAGAGGATATGTAGAAACAAAAATAAATGGCGGACCTAGTCCTAACTATATTAAGTAACATTACAAATTAATGGATTAAATAATCCAATAAAAGGCAAAAGTGCCAAACCAGACCAAAAAAAGGTTAAGATCCAACTATATGCTACCTACAGAATACACACTTTAGACTCATATAAAACAAAGTTGAAAGTAAATGACATATCATTGAACAGCAACCATAAGAAAGCTAGCATGTCTATACTAATATCAAACGAAATAATCAAAAGTGTTACTAGAGATAAACAGTTGGCATTTGAGGGGCACCTGGGTGGCTCAGTGGGTTAAAGCCTCTGCCTTCGGCTCAGGTTATGATCCCAGGGTCCTGGGATCAAGCCCCGCATCGGGATCTCTGCTCAGCAGGGAGCCTGTTTCCTCCTCTCTCTCTGCCTGCCTCTCTGCCTACTTGTGATCTCTGTCAAATAAATAAATAAAACCTTTAAAAAAAAAAAGTTGGCATTTTATAATTGATAAAACATCCAATAGATCAGGAATATTAACAATTATAAACATATATGCAACAAAAAACAGCCCAAAATATACAAAGCAAAAGCTGACATAAAGGAAGGGAAAAACAGAAATTTAACGATAATAATTGAGATACTTAAATACCCCATTTCAACAAAGCATAGAGAACTACATAAAAGATTAACAAGGAAATCAAATACTTTAACAATACATAAACCAAACAAACCTAAAACACATCTATAGAACACTCCACCCAATAACAACATTCTCAAGTGCACATGGAACATTCTCAGGATAGACCACATGCTAGAACATAAAACAAGCCCCGGTAAATTTTAAAAGACTGAAATTATACAATGTATCGTCTCCAACTATACTGGAATGAAATTTGAAATCAACAACAAAAAGAAATTAGGGGAACTCACTAATACTTAGAAATTAGTTACTCCTAAGTAGTCATTTGTCAGTGAAGAAACCACAAGGGAAATTGGAAAATACCTTGAAATGAGTGAAAATGAAGACATAATAAACAAAAATTTAGGAAATGCAGATAAAGCAGAGCTTAGAGGGACATTTACAGTTACAAATGGCAGAATTTAAAATGGGGAGTGCCTGGATGGCTCTATAAGTTAAGCATCCCAACACTTGATTTGGCTTAGTCATGATCTCAGAGTCACAAGATCAATCAAGCCCTGCATTACTGGGCTCTGTGCTGGGCATGGATCCCGCTTAAGATTCTCTCTCTCTCCCACTTCCTATGCCCTTCCCCCAACACTGCTCCCTCCCTCTCTTAAAAAGGAACATTCAAGGGGCACCTAGGTAGCTCAGTTAGTTAAGCATCTTACTCTTGATCTTAGCTCAAGTCTTGATCTCAGTGTCATGAGTTTAAGCTCCACTAGGTGTGGAGCCTACTGTTTAAAAAAAAAAAAGGAAGATTCAAATCAATAACTTAAACTTCCATCTTAAGATACTGGAGGAAAAGAGCAAAATAAAAACTAAAGGAAGCAGATGAAAAATTAATAAAGATTAGAGCAGAGGTAAATAGACAGTATAAAAAACAATTGAGAAAAATAAAAATAAAAACTGGTTCTGGGAAAAGACCCACAAAACTTAAAAACCTTTTCCAGACTGACTAAGAAAAAAGAATGCTCAATTTACTAAAACCAGGAATGAAAAAAGGGACATTACTAGGATAATAGGAGAATAATACTATGAATAATTATAAACCAATAAATTAAATGACTTATATGAAATGGACAAATTCCTAAAAACAAAAAACTACTATAACTGACTCAAGAAAATAGGCAGTCTCGGCATGCCTGTGTGGCTCAGTCGGTTAAGCATCTGCCTCGGCTCAAGTCATGATCCCAGAGTTCTGGGATGGAGCCCCGCATCAAGCTCCCTGCTAACCAGGGAGCCTGCTTCTCCTACTCCCTCTGTATCACCACTTGTGCTCTCTTGTTCTCTAATAAATAAAATTAAAAAAAAAAAAAAAGGAAAAGAAAATGGGCAACCTGAAGAGGTCTCTAACAAATGATTTGAATTACTTATCAAAAAAGTATCTGCAAGGGCGCCTGGGTGGCTCAGTGGGTTAAGCCGCTGCCTTCGGCTCAGGTCATGATCTCAGAGTCCTGGGATCAAGTCCCGCATCGGGCTCTCTGCTCAGCAGAGAGCCTGCTTCCCTCTCTCTCTCTCTCTGCCTGCCTCTCCATCTACTTGTGATTTCTCTCTGTCAAATAAATAAATAAAATCTTTAAAAAAATAAAAATAAAAAGTATCTGCAAGATAAGCCCAGGTCCAGATGGCTTCACTGGTGAATTCTACCAAACATCCAAAGAAAAATTAATACTAATCATTCATAAACTCTTCCAAAATAGAAGAGAACATGTATCAACTCATTTTGTAAGATCAGTAGTAACCTGATACCAAAACCACGTAAGACATCACAAAAAAACTAGAGACCAATAGGCCTTATAACTATAGGTGCAGAAAGTCCCAACAAAGTACTAGCAAAGTGAATACAGCAGCACAAAAAAAGTGTTATACTTCATCAAGAAATATTTATCTCAGTGTGGAAGGCTGGTCTAACACACAAACATTACTGTAAAACAGCGTATCAATATAGGACAAAAGCTCTATATCATCTCAACAGATGCAGAAAAGGCATTTGACAAAATCTAACACCTCTTTTCTTCATGATGAAAACACTCAACAAAACAGGAATAAAAGCAAACTTCCTCAACCTGGTAAAAGAGATTTGAAAAAACCTCACACTTAACACTGCATGTAATGATGAAAGACTAAATGCTTTCCCCTTAAGATGAGGAGTAAGACAAGATACCTGTGATGAGAAATGAGACAAGAATGCTTGCAATCACTACTTCCATTCAACATTGTTCTGAGAGTTCTAACCAGGGCAATTCAGCAAGAAAATGAAATAAAAGGCATTCAAAGAGAGAAGCTAAACTACCTATTCACATATTATACGATCTTCTATGTTGAAATCCTAACCCATGAAAAAACTATTAAAACTAGTAAGTTCAGTTAGGTGGCAAGATACAGAATCAATGTAAAAAATCTGCTGTATTTTTATACATTTGCAATGAATGATTACACGAAACAAAGAAAACAATTTCATTTACAATAGCGCCAAAAAAATAATATACTGATAAATTTAACAAAATAAGTACAATACCAATACTCTGGAAACTACAAAATGCTGTTGAAAGAAATTAAAGATCTAAATAAATGTTAAGACACCCCATATTAGTGGATCAAGAGACTTCCTACCTTCCATGATCATTAACAGGATTAAATGATACAATACTTCCAAGCAGGCTTTTGAATTTTAAAGTTATCAATAGTAGTAATAACTCTTATTAATACCAAAAGGTCCACAATCCAACCTTTTCTTCAACGAAATACTCAAAACTTCAGTAGGAAGTACTACTAGAATAGTTGAAGATAATACTGAGAATAAAATAACAAAAGCTCATCTAGTCAATGCTCTTTTAACTGAAGTGTTTATCTATCCCCAAGGCCCAGCTCTAAAGAGCAACTTAGTGAAAAGCACTCATAAACATATAAAGGAAACTGAAACTGAAAACCAGCTACCACATCTCTCTAAATCAAATCCTGATAAACTGACTCATTTTCCAATCATAAAAGAATAATCAGTTTGCCTACTTATCCTACAGACATGTTGAAAGAAAGCAATCATACATTAGGATACAGAGCATGTTTCCTCTAAAAATATTAAGATGTTAAAGTGTAAAGTGGTCCAGTGCTCTCTCTCTACTTGGTACATAATTTAACATATTACTCTACTCATCTGCCCAGTGAACTGCTACGTCTTTCTTATTTTGTCTTGGCCACAAGTTGATCTGGATGGTGGTTCTGATTTGTCCAACTTCCTAGCATTGGTAAATACTGACCCTGAAAGGATCACACAAATCTAAGAGCCAAAAAACTTTCAGAATTCACCTATTATAATTGAATACCTACACGTAATTGCCTAAATGGTACCCTTCTAGTCTCTACTGAAGTCTAGGGTTAAGTCGGTGGAGATGTACAAATTTCACCCCCCCTCAAGTAGAGTAGAAATACAAAGTTATTACTTAATACAGAACCAAAAAATTATTCTTCCCATAATATTCACAGATAGGTCCCTTGTGCAAGCACACAAAATAAGCCTACTTTCATCTCCACAGGCAGTCCTTTAAACACTTAAAGGCAGACAAACATACTCAAAGTTGTTTTCTTGATCAGGCACCAAGGCCCCAATTCCTTTAATTTTTTATATCATAGTTCCCCTTACTGAGCTTAAAGTCACTTAAATTTCTTTTTCTCTCATTCTAATAATTCTTTGAGTGAATAAAAGAAAAACTTAAGGGGCGCGTGGGTGACTCAGTTGATTAAGTGTCTGCAGTCTGTACTTCGATCATGATCCCAGAATCCTGGGATGGAGCCCCAAGTTGGGCTCTCTGCTCAGCAAGGAGCCTGCTTCTTCCTCTCTGTCTGCCTGCTGCTCCCTCTGCTTTTGCTCTCTCTTGCTATCTCCCTTTCCCTGTCAAATAAATAAATAAAATCCTTATTTTTTTAAAAAAGAAAAACTTAAAATCAATCAGAAAGTTTTTATCCCAGATTCTACTATCCCTTATGACACATCTTCTCTACTCCCCATTTACACAGTGGATTTTGTCAAAACAGAACTTCCATTAACTTTATTAAATTTCATCTTTTAAAAGTAGGATCACATGTTTTCAGGTAATTTTTACCTCCTTTTTAACTTGCCAAATTTGTTTTTACATATGTATGCCTCAGTTTACGAAAATAATGTTGTTGGAGAAAAATTAAACTAAGGAAATTCTCAAAATCTCTTTAATTTCCAGGAGAGGTACTGTGTCTACCTTATTTTCCACTGTATCCATGGAACTGAACATAGAACCTCGTATACAGTTAGCACTGAAATGTATGTGTAGTTTAAAAAATATATAACTTTAAAACACTCATATTTCCTTGATCCAGAAATTCCAAAATTCTTGGAATTTGTTATCTGTCCCAAGAAAATAATCAAGACACACACCACAATCTAAATACAAAAACATCTGTTTACTTTTATTTACAAGTAATTTTTTAAACAAAAAGGCATAAGCAATCTAAATGAACAAATAGAGAAAATATTAAATAATGGATTATGCACCCCTTAAAATTAAGCTTTTGAGGTTAGAACACACAAAACTGTCACTGTATAATGGCAAGTGAAAAACAAGGATACAGAAATTAAATAATAGAATCTCAGTTATGTAAAAATAAATAAATAAATAAATAAATAAATAAATAAAGGAAGCATCCATACATTTCCCCCCCCCAAAGAAACTAAACTTTGGGGTAGTGAAATGTTCTCCTTATCTTGGAGTGGTGGCTATACCTTTGTCAGTTTTCAAAACTTACTGTAAATGGTTTTTTTTTTAAATAAGCACACTAGTAAAAAATTATAGCTCCATAAAGTTTATATAAAAAAGGAAACTAAAAGATACACTCCAAATATTTGGGGCAATTTTTCTGTACTTTCCAAATTTTGTGTAACAGACATAAAAAAGTGGAGGCATATAGACATTGAGGTTATTTCAAAATCCATCCTTTTAAATTATAATAAAATCTTTTAAAAAATAAATTATAGTGAATTTGGTGGATGCCAATACACATTAGATAAATAGCAACCAGAGTACCTACAGCTAGCCAATGTTATACAGGTACCTTAAATATTCAGACATGCCTGCTACGCAACTCTGTATTCCACAAATGGTATTCTTTAGAGTTCTATGACATGCAGACTTATATTCTTAGTTAACCCATATGCTATTTCTATGAAGAAGGTATGATCCCATTTTAGACATAATAAAACTGACATTGAGGATGAGTTTAATAAACTTGACCCAAATCACAAACTTATTAAGTGGTAGAGCTGGGATTCATAGCCAGGTCTGTTGGCCAATATTCTGCTCTTTATTGCTATACTTCACTGCTTTCCACAAAAGGCTAAACCACCAAGTCCCTTTGATTAGCACACCTACCTAGTCCCAACTCTGAACTACACCTGTCCTGAACTAAACCTTCCCAGCTCCTGTATATTGCATACTTACTTTACTTCACAAACTAACAAGAGCCTCTCAGGCATAATTATTCAGTAAGTAACAAATCTGTATAACATTATCATCCACCCACATTTCTCTACATTTGAAGTCTATCTCTCTCCACTCATTATAGGACTCCTCTTACTGTTAATGAATGTCAAGTCTGGAAAATTACGTATTAGATTCTACAGATAGCTTTTTATCTTTTTAATCTTTTTTTAAAAGAGATTTCATTTATATATTTGACAGAGAGAGATAGCACAAGCAGGCAGAGGAAGAGGGAGAAGGAGGCTCCACACTAAGCAGAAAGGACCCTGGGATCATGACCCAACTGAGCCACCCATGCAACCCCACAGGTAGCTTATTAAAATCAAGTATGAACATCATTGATTATGCATTTAAATGATCATTTGGGGACAGAATTTGGTAATCCTCTGAAAAGATTATCTTTTGAAACAGTAATTCCACTTCCAGCAATTCATCCTATAGAAAATACATTTATAAAACTGCACAAAAATACACAAAGATGTTTATTATAGCATCGTAACAGAAAGTAGTGCAAACAGTATCAATGCAAAGAACAGCAAGGTGGTCAAAACATGATGGTACACTGATACAGTGGACTACTAAGCGACTTAAAAAATGAGGAAGGGGTGCCTCGGTGGCTCAGTGGGTTAAGCCTCTGCCTTCAGCTCAGGTCATGGTCTCAGGGTCCTGGGATGGAGCCCCACGTCGGGCTCTCTGCTCAGCGGGGAGCCTGCTTCCCCCTTTCTCTCCGCCTGCCTCTCTGCCTACTTGTACTCTCTCTCTGTGTCAAATAAATAAATAAAATCTTTTTTAAAAAATGAGGAAGATTTATAGGTACTAACATGAAAAGGACAATACTGTTAATAGCAATAAATCTGGTGAAGGGGGTATATTATATTTCAGTAATGCTTTTTTTCTTTTACATGAACATATGCCACTTTTGTAAGCAGAATGAGCGAAGAAATTAAAAATAAAATGCACTGATATGTGTAAAGGCCCTTGGAATCCCTTGGGGGCTGCAGCCCTACTGTCCTCTTCTTTCTCCACATACACTAATGTGTGCATTCAATTACTCAGGTGCCCTCTCTGAGCAAGGAACTTAATAAACCCTGGGTAATAAAGTTAGCAACAGAGTCCCTATCTTCACACAATATCCTTTTGATAAAGCCAGGGTGAAAACAAGAACTGCTAACTTATCCAGGAACTGGTTCAGGAATTTGAGAAAGATCCAAAATCCTAAAAAAAAAAAAAAAAAAAAAAAAAAAAAAGATCCAAAATCCTATGCCATGCCTCAGCATGAAAAGAGTTGACAAAAAAGACCTGAACCATTTTACAAGTAACTTTCACAGACTTCTGTACAGTACGACCATCAGAAGCTACCAGTTTATGATTTAGCAGAAGCAACCAAACCTTGATCATCTTTCTCAAACAAGTGATAGAAGAGACACAGAATACCACAAACAGAAAGAACCGCAGTCTTGCACCAAATCCCACATGTTCATAAAAGAGAAGACTGAGAAGATGAAAGAGATTACCGAAAACATTCGACAGAGTAATTTTCAGAGCTTTGCTATAGCTTCTTTCATTTCTTCACAATGACGCCCCCTTTTTATTTCCAGTCCCTGCTCCCTAGAAAAAACTTGTGCTGCGTATCTATATTTTTGAAAACCACTTTTTTTCATTGAGGAAATTCTTAAGTAAGAAGAAATCAAATACTTAAAGTATTCATTATCTTGAAAAAGCAAAGCTGACTTCTATGTGATTTAAGCATCCCTAAGTAATCAGTTGCTAATCCTCAGGATATAAAATAAACAGTACAAGACTTATAATTTTTTTAAAGTTACTTTAATCAGTGTTTCCATTTTATTCTTCAACTACTCGTTACCTTATTGTCCATCAATGAAAGCACAAAAGTTAGTATGGTCGTCTGCCATATGTCAATTGAGATATTCCCAAAAGCTGCTCTTCAAAGCACCTCCTCACCTCCTCTGTAACAATTCCTAAAGGCAATTTATCTCCTTGCTCCTGTAAATTTTTCCATGGTCAATTATCTAAAATGTTTTAGTGTAGTGCACACCTAGAATGTGGTCCTGGTTTGCAGCTGTATAACTCTGGCAAGTTTCAGTTTTGGTTTCTTTGCATACAAAAGATTAGGTTCTAAAATTCTCTGTCACCATTTAGCCCCGGTACCACACACACACCAAGTGGTAAGCACAGCATTGTATAAAGAATATACAAACCTGGATTCAAATTACCTCTGACACCTATGAGGTGTCTAGCATTGGGCAAGTTATTTGCCCTTAGAGACCTTTCTCATTTTGTTACCTATTATGACCAACAAAATATATAAATAATATATAAAAAGTGTATACCACAGTATGCCTTCGATTAGTGATCAGTTCTCACTTACCAAGTTTTTACTCTTTTGTTTTTAAAGATTTTATTTAATTATTTGATACAGAGATCACAATGAGGCAGAGAGAGAGGAAGGGAAGCAGGCAGAGAGCCCCATGCGGGGATTGGTCCCAGGACCCTGAGCTGAAGGCAGAGGTTTTAACCCACTGAGCCACCCAGGCGCCCCCCTCAAGTTTTTACTCTTGATAATTTTTCTATTTTAATACTTTTTAAATTGTTTCTAAACAATCTTCAGTGACTAGACAGGAATTTAATTTTTACCAAATTAGGAGATGATTTCATTCAAACACATTCATAACTACTTTATAGTAGGTTGACAATTCAGAACTGTCAGAAAATGTATCCAGTGGCATATACATCACAGCCTCAAGTGTGTGTACGTCCTGTACCATAAAAAACTGAATTTCATCAAAAGTAAAAAACATAATCTTTCCACAATTTTCATGATCAATCAGAACATTAGCTACAAAAAAGCCCCTATCATTTTGCTGGGGGATACTAAAATCTTGAATCCAATGTTTCACTTCTTTACCATCTTTGCGGGTCTGAGTTCCAATTACTGCTAAGCAAAATAAATAGGAGACGATATAATCAGGAGTATAGAGTTCACTCCAAAGAATGTGATTTGTGCCTTTTTTCCCCACTGGAATTCCAAGACACTTTCAGCTGAGTTAAGAAAGGAGGTAGAACACTCAAATTTTACAAATTCTGAATAATCACAAAGCAAAATCTTTGCATAAACCATGAAAAACAGCCCAAACATGTAAACCCCCAGATAAAAAGTAGTCACAGACTCATCAACTGTAGCATCACACCCCCGCTTCCAATGTAACCCCATGTCTCTGATCTATCAACTTTGGCACCGCTCCCTTAAGACAGGTATTCTTCTAACTGAAAATTACAATCATCACACATCTCAAGACTGTGCAGAAAGCAGCATTATTCATTTCTGGTACTAGAAAAGCAGTGAAATTATTTTAGCTTGCTTAAATTAAAAATCTTCCTTCAGTCTTAACACACAAGAACTTCTTAAACTTTTTTGAAAAATATGGCTATCTAAGCGTGTGGTTATATAAATTGGTCTCTTCTCCACGTAAAAATAAAAACTTTAGCTATATTCTACCTTCTCGCACCTACGAGCTAGTGCCTCAAAGGCCCTCCTGAATATACTGCTCCAGCGTTTACTGTGTCACTTGGGTGAAGAAATTCTTTCCTTAAATATGGAAAGAACTATGCAGTAATGATTCAAAGAGGCTATATGAATTGTAAAGCCAAACCACTGCCCTGCAAAGTCGATTATGAAAGGTTCTCTTAGCTGAGTTTTTTTTTTTTTCTTGTTTTGTTTTGTTTTGGAACTACCAGCAAGAAAGCACAATCCAGAGCTGCGACGTTTCCCGTGTCGCCGCTGGCTGGACGGATAGGTAAGCTGGAAAAGGTGATCGACATACCTGGAGGAAGCTGCAAATTAGCAGGCAACTGGATTGTTGTGGTGTTGGGGGCTTTCACAGCGACTATCTGAGGAGCAGGCAGCGGGGGGCCGCTGCTGAGTTTAGGAAGAGCACTGACAGGAGCCACTTTGGTCACCAGGGTACCCACGGGGGACCGCAGGGGCTGGGACACCGTGGACTCAACGCAGACACTGGCAGGAGCCTTAGTCACGGCGCCCAAGGCCACTGGGGTGCTCTCCACCCGGACAGGCAGAGTCCCAGAAGGGGCCATCGTCACGGTCCCGGAGGCGCTCACACCGGCCGGAGGAGCGGCGCCGGCCGGTTCCGTGAGGCCCGCGGGCATCCCCAGGTGGATCAGCGGCAGCTGCGACGCTGCCGTTCCGGGAACAGAGGCTAGGGTAGGCTTGACAAGCGGCAGCCGACTCCAGCGCAGTTCCGGCTCCACAGCATCGCTAGGGAGAGGCGCAGGGGCCGCGACACAGAAGTCGGTGACGGGCGCCGGCTGGACACCGAGACCCGCGCGTCCCGCACCTCACTCTGGTCCGTGCGGCCCCGGCCGCAGCGACACCTGCTCGGCCGCTCGCCGCTTCCTCAGCAGCACTCACACGTGCGCCGGCTCAGCCCGGCGCCTCAGCATCGGGTCCCGCAGCAGCAGAGCCCGGAGGGCGTCACTTCGGCTCCCACCATCCAGCAAAGCTCTGCGCCCCAGTTCCCCCGCCAGAAACTTCAAAACTACAAACCCGAGCGCCCCAAAGCCCCCTACACACACTCGGCATGGCCCCACCGCGCGGCCACGCCAGCCATGTTTATATAGCCACGCGGAGACCTCGCGCACGCGCACAGGCCGCCGCCGCCACCCCGGGCTTCCCCCGGAATCCGGCCCTGTGATTGGCCACAGACTGGAATCGCGCTCGTGACGTCACTAGGGACGGCTCCAGAGGGCGTTAGACTCTTCCCCGGCTTCAGGAGGAAGGAGGGTCAAGTTGCCAAAAACCTACCATGTGGGAGGGGCAGACTGCACTTGGAAAACTGCGACATTCGGGTTCCTCTCCTTGTGTCCCCAATGGTATGTTCCTTTAAAATCCAGGAGTGTGATTGCTACACGTTTTTACTTTGAGGAAAAAATGGGGACTGGCTTCAGAGAACGGTAACTCAGACAAAACCACGCTTCCTCTGTTTTTCTGCGAGCTTTGCCTTAAAGCGTCGCAAAATGAGCGTTAAAATTGACACTGAAAAAAAATTGTCAGTTTTTCTTTTAAATGTTTAAGAATGGCGTATATTTTTATAGTCGGCAAAATATGTCTGTTTTCCTATGACTTTAGAGTAGAGCTGCCCCAAGGGAATATCGTTTTCTTCCTTTGGGCGACTATAGGTATCCCTTATCACCTCCAATCGTAAATTGTTTACGTTTTGTCTCCTTGAAAACTGGGACAGTGTCTTTTGATTCCTGCCTCTTCAGGTTCTAGCAATTAGATTTCAACTGCAATCCTAAATATTATTTGAAAAAGTGGAAAGTGTTTGTTAAGTGAATCAGTAATAAGCGGAAAAACTTGCTCCTTAGGGATCTAGTTAGAGAGGATGCCTTGATTTCAGGCTTTTGTCGGAAGATTATGTTTATAGGAACCGACACTATAACTTAAGGAGATTTTGCAAGTAGGCAGGCAAGGCGATCTTTACAGCTGCTGGTTTTCTCCCTTCCTGTAAAAGCCAGTGGAGAGAATCTTCACAGCCCTCACACTTCACTACATTTGCTGTCTTTCCCATCTCAACCAGTCCAAATCAGCCCATCTCTGATTCCAGTCATTTACAACCTTCCCCATTCATGAAGGTTCACTGATCACGTGGCCTCTAGAAAATACCGTGGAGTTGGGGAAAGGATAAATTTATTAAGGGCCCCTTGTGTGCTGGTCACTAAAAGGAACATTTTCTTGTATTATTTTGTTTTTAACAGCAATTTCATTGTATTGACTTAAAAACTGCGGTTAAAAGAGTAATTTTCCAAGGAACTGGGATCCAAAACAGTCTGTATGAAACCAAAGTGCATCTCTTTCCATATCTCCACAAATGCCTAATTCATCATATATCCCATATGTCCCTGGCAAAATGCCTTGCACATAAAAGGTGTCTTAATAAATATTTGCTAAATGAATTAAATAGATCCATGCAACATTTTCAGTGAAGCTATACGGTCTAGAGGCTTCGAATCTTAGATCTGCTTTTTAGTAGCTGGGCAAATTGTTTAGCCTTGTTTTTTTTTTTTTTCCTCCACATTGTGTAATCCAATAAACCCTTGTAGACAGAAGGCTCAGAGTTTGCTCTGGGGACTCTCCCTCTCTGAACTTTAATTAAACCCCACCCCCAACTCACATACTTTGTTTAGATATGCAAATAACCTCAATCAAATTACAAAGAGGCTTGGCTGAGGAAATACACTTTCTCTTTAAAATGACCTTGAAGCAGAGTAGCGCAGCGGAAGCGTGCTGGGCCCATAAAATGACCTTGAACATTTTGTTATAATTTTCTCTATTATTTGTCTCATTGATGGAAACGTTAGTTTTCTAGTTACAAAGAATATACGTCTTACCTGGCACAAGTAACTACTCTCCTGAATTTGGAGTTTAGTAATTATCATGTTTGCTACATTTTCCTTCTACAGAAACTTGCGCTTAAACAGTAAACATAGGGAAGCAAAAAGCATTTTATCTCCCCATGTGAGAAAAAAAAAATGCAGGGGAGGATTATACCTTGATTTTTATTATGTTTATCAGTTAAAATATTCATAAAATTAAAGATGTTGAGAAACACTTACTCATTTATCTTCTGTCTTAGTCTATCCAGGCAGCTGTAACAAAATGCCACAGACAGTTTTTTAATTGAATTATAATTGATATACAATACTAATCTCAGGTGTATGACAGCGATTCAGTATTTTTATACGTTACGAAATGATCACCTTGATAGGACTAGCTATTGCCACTATAAAGTTATTATATTACTGACTATTCCCTATGCTGTATATTAATACATCCTCATGACTTATGATTTATTTTGTAACTGGATGTTTATACCTCTGGGGATTAGGTGAGGGGTAGCTTATAAACAGCAGAAACTAACTGCTCACAGTTCTGGAAACTGGAAATCTGAGATCATGGTGCCGGGATGGTCAGGTGAGGGCTCTCTTCTAGATCACAGGCTTCCCCTATCTTCAAATGGCAGAAAGAATAAAGAACCTCTCTGGAGGTCTTTCAAAAGGTACAAATCCCATTCATGAGGGTCCCACCCTCATGATTTAATCACCTCCCAAAGGCCACCTACTAATACCATCACATTTGGGAGTTGGGATTTCAACATAATGAATTTGGGGGAGACACAAATATTCAGACCAGATAGGACCTTCTAAATGAGGGACATTAATTCATTAAGTCATTAATTACCACAGTCTCTGCTCATCAACTCAGGTAGTGAAATAAAACTGTGAACAAACACAATTTATATTTCCAAATTTCGGTATTTTATACACATACATGAAGGCACTTTAATTTAGGCAAAACCAAAGGCTAAGGGTACAATTACTCGGTGGACAATGCAAATTACCCTTACTATCCTTTTGATTTTCTTAAGTCTATGGTCTCCTCAGAAAATGAATAAAAATTTACTACACTGTAGAATTTAAACAGGAAGCTTTCTTAATCCGTGAAATGAAATCAACTGAAAAATCTGCCTGAGAAAACCTAACTATTTGGCTAAGATGGTTACGGCCTCAGCTTCAAATTGAGTCAGAAACAAATAGCCTCAAGCTCTATACTTCGAACCTAGGCCAGTATCTGGGGTTTTACCTCAAAACAGTTAAATACTTTTCTGCAGTACAACACATTCCTACAACACCAGTCTGTCATTTCTGTCCTCTTAAATAAATGCAGCTTAAAGTCTTAAGAAGTTTGACTTCATTAATGACTTCCATTTTTTATGCCTTCACTAAAGGTTTAATGAAGTCTGAGACACTTTTCATGGTCCTACAAAAAGTGGATATGACAGAAAGATCCTATCATAAGAGATACATCACACTATGGACTAGTAATCAGCCACTCAGATTTATACTTGTAGAGGTACATTATTGGAAAAATGATCATGGTATATTGTTAAATGTAAAAAGGAGACAATAGTATAGAATAGTATAGTATAGAATAGAATAGTATAGAATAGACAATAGTATAGAAAGAATGATTCCATTTTTTTGTAAGCTAAAAAAATAAATAAATAAACCAAAAAGCAGGTGGATACATGCTCAGAAGAAAATCTGGATTACACACCAAACTCTTAACAGAGGACATCTGTTTGGAAATATTCTAAGTGATCATTTCCTGTTTATATTTGTGTATATTCTAATTTGCTTGCATAATCAAAAATTAATACAAGCTTTTTCTTAAAATATATAATCTTAGTGACGACTGTAATCTTGTAAGTACAGCTAAGTACTCCCTGGTCTCCTTCCTGTAGCACTCAGGAAACCACTGAACGTCATGAGGCTGAGTAACTATGTTAACCTGCTTAAGTTAATTACAATCAGTGCCTTAACCTAGCAAGATGGGTGTTTTCTAAAAGTGGGAGTACTCCCTCTTTTTCATTCATAGTAAGTGTGCAAAAAGCAATGCCTACTTAAGAAGCCATAATCTCAGAAATAATCTTATTTTTCTAGAAGATTCTGCACTCACAGAACTTTTTACTTGTATTGTCTGTTTTTGCTCTCATTTTCTGGAATTATGTCTTCTTAGAAGATCTTCCTCCCCAGTTCCTTCAGTCATTCTTTCATATAACCATATTCATATAATTCATATATAATGAATGTAATCATTCATTCATATAACCAGTGTTCATTGTATGCTTACTGTGTGCTTGGCAGCAGAGAATATATCAGTAAAAAAAAAGAAAAGACAGAAATCCCTGTCCCTGTAAACCATACATTCCAGTGGAAACAGACAAAATGTAAAAAAGTAAATTATAAAAATGTTAATAAAAAATGAAAAGGTAAATTATATGGTATCTTAGATGGTGATTCATGTCCTGCAAAAGGAAGTCAAACAAGTGGACGAGAAGTACTATTGGTACATGGAAGAAGAAAGAAAGAGAAGGCAGCCAAATCACATCACGCCTTGGGTAGGCCTGATAGGGTTTTGTTTTTTACCCTGAGAGATGGAAAAGCATGGGGAGATTTTGAGCAGCAAAGGAACATCATCTGACTTATATTTTTAAAACTTCACTCTGACTGCTGTATGAATAGTCCTAGAGGGCTAACTAGATAGGATAATAATGGGATAATATACCAGGATAATAATATAGAGATAATTTTAGAGAGACTATTTAAGGAGGCTACTGGAAAACCCAAGTGAGAGAGGATGGTGGCTTAGACTAAGGTGATACTGGGGTAAGTGGTAAAAAGTGGTCAAATTCTGGAAATATTTTGATGTTAGGTCCAACAGGTTTTCCTGATGCATTGAGTGTGAAGTATGAGAAAGGAGTTAAGGATAGTTTAAAGGTTTCTGGTCAAGGCAAACAGGAAGCATGAGGGGCTATTGACTGGAATAGGGATGACTGCAATGGTAGTTGGGAAATTAGGTGCCCAACCAGGGATATTTTATTTTATTTTATTTTGAGAGGGGGAAAAGAGGCCAGAGAGAGAATGAGGCAGAGGGAGAGAGAGAGTATTATGCAGGGTTCAGTCTTACTACTCTGAGATCATGACCCAAGCTAAAATCAAGACTTGGATGCTTAACAAAATGAGCCACCCAGGTACCCCTGGGATATTTTAATTTGAAATGCTTTTATATATCCAAAGAGGGTTTGGGGTAGGCAGCTGGTTTACAAACCTAGAGTTCAAGGAAGAGGTCCAAGTTGAATAAAAATATATTCACCAGCATACAGATGGTATTTTTCACACCACTGGACTCAGTATGACCAAGGAGGGAGAGAATACAGAGAAGAGAAGAGGCCAGAGTCCTGGGTACTCTAATGTTAAAGGTTGGGATGATGAGGACCCAGCAACAGGTGGTGGAGAAGGAATCTCTACTGATAAGAGGAAGAGTAGTAGAGTAAGGAGTCCTGAAAGCCAAGAAATAGCCAAGTTTCAGATAAAGACAAGAATCAACTGTGTCAAATGCCACTGATAGGTTGAGTAAAATGAGGACTGATGAATGCCCAGTAGATACAACAACACAGTGCAGGGTCATTGGTAGCCTTGCTAAGAGACAAGTCTCTGTGGAAGGTAGAGGTAAAAGCCTGACTGGAGTAATTTCAAGAAAGAATGGAAAGGGTTTGAAGACTGTGAAGTTTTGATGCAGAGTGCACAGGAAAATGGGGCTGTAGATGGCGGGGATGAGGTAAAGAAAGGTTTTCTTTATGATAACATCATACTTATATGTTGATGGCCATGATCCAGTAGGGAGGGAAATTACTGATTAGCAGAGTAAAGAGGGGAGACTTGCTAGAGCCATGTCCTTGAAAGTCAAAAGAGATGGAATCTAGTGCACAAGTGAGCTAGCTTTTATAAGCAGTGGACCATTCATCTGTGGCAACAGAAGCCAACGTTAGAGTTCTTGGCCATAGACACTGGTAAATAGATACTTGTGATGGTGGGAATTTGTGGAAATTCTCTTCTAATCTTTCTCCTTTCTTCCATCCCCATCCATGTCCCTTTATTGCTTCTAGAGCAATCTTCCTAAAATGCAAATCTACTTACGTAGCTCCCACTTAACAACTTTTTCACATCCTCCCATTACAGGTTAAAATGTCAAATAGCTAGGATGGCATACAAAATTCATTACAACCTGGCACTTGCTGGACTGCCCAAGTGATCTCTGCTGTGTTCCCATGGGCACCTTCCAATGGCACCATAGATGACTACAGAAATACCCTAAATGTCCCAAACTCTCTGTTAGTGTTGTGCCTTTTCATACATTGCTTTACCTCCCTTCAAAGACTTTACACATTTGAAACTCATGTTCTACCTTGCCAATTCTTATTTGGCTTTCAAAAGGCTATAACCCACACTGGATGAATTCATTGTCTCTCCTTTCCCATGATATTTGTTATATTATGGTCATTTCAGTTGTTTTTCTTGCCTATCCTGTCTCACTAAATTGTGTATTTTCTTCATAGTTGAGGTCATGTTCATCTCAGAACCAGAAGAGAGAACCTAATACATAAGCAGATACTTGACAAAGAGAGTACTTTTCTGACTTCTATCCCACTCTCAACCTCTAGACTGGCACCTAGGGACAGGATTTTGTCTCATTTGTACATTCCTGGTGCACATTGTATTGTATGTAATACAGTTATTCCATACAGTAATAGAAAGTTCATATTTCAGCTTTCTGTTTTCAGTCTGTATTTGCCTTGAGTGATAACTTTACTTCCATGGCTTAATTTCCATCTATATATTTATGACTTTTGGATTTATCTATCTTTGGCCCAGATTTCTCTTCTGTCCTCCAGTCTTATATAGACAGTCACCTACTATATCCACCTGGATGTCTCACAGGCTCAAACTAAACTACACACACACACACACACACACACACAAACAAAAACAAAAACAAAAACAAAACAAAACTAAATTAAATTTACAATCCTACCTTCAAGCTTGCTTTAGGTAGGTTGCTTTTTCTCCTCTAATCCCTATCTCAGTGAGACAATCTCCTTCCAGTTGCCTAGGATGTAAAATTGGGAATTGACCTTGACTTTTCCCTTCCTTTCACCTGTTTCCCTCTCTTTTCACCTGTTTCATTAGATCCTGGCAATCCTGACATCATATCTATAATAATATATCTCTGGAATCCATTGACTCCTCTTATTTCCACTGTCACTTTTAGTTCAAGCCCATGTATGCTCATTTAATTATGCTAACTGCACTCGCTGTATAACTCCAGACTTGCTCCTGCTTTGTGCTATTCTGTGGTCTGCAATGAGATTTTTATTAAAAATGTTTCTTTAGTCTGCACTGGTGGTATAGTGGTGAGCATAGCTGCCTTCCAAAATGTTCCTTTAAAAATTAACATTATAATTATTATCATCATTCATTGATTTAGGACTATTTTTCTTTCTTACTGAAAGGAACCTAAAAAAAGAAAACAATTTCTATTTTTAACTATTTACAATTCTATCATTTCAGCTGAATTCTCATTTTTGTATATTACTTTCTATTCCTTGTCTATTATATGCTTGCTCTCACGTAAAGTATACATATGGTTTTCCCTATAATTTAGAGCCAAGTGTATCTAAATAATTTTCCAAGCCTAAACTAAACATTTAAATCAGGTCTTGTGCATAATTTCATGCTTCTAAAATGTCTTTATAATGATTATTTTATACATAATATTTATTAAACAAGAACACATAATTGTTTGCATGTATAATTATGAATTATGATAAATACTACAAAAGAAAAGAAGGTACTTTGAAAGAGGATAATGGACAGTGTCTAATTTAGCTAGGGAGTTAGGAAAGTGTTCCAGGAATTAAAAGAAGCTCATGAGACTGGCAGAGAGTGAACCCGAGGAGCAGTTGCCTGAATGAGGTTGGAGAGTCAGAGAGCGGTCATATGATATGCCAATGAAAGAAACAAATATTTTAAGCAGAGGAGTAAAACAAATTTATTAACATTTTAAACTTTTCATTTGGAAATAATTTCAAACTTAGAGAAGAGTTGCAAGAAAGAGCATTTATAACTCCGATATCCTCTTCATACAGATTTACCAATTTTAACATTTTGATTTCTTTTATCCTTCCCTCTGTGTGTGTGTGTATGTATGCATATATAGATACACACACACACACACTCATCCTCATTACCCACAGATTCCATGTTTAATTCACCTACTTCATAAAACTTACATCAGTGGTGCTCTCTGAATCAATACTTACTAGGACTTTCGAAGCCTTTTACAGGCATGTGGAGAACAACAGAAAATTGGAGTTACCCAATGTGCATGTTCCCAGGTGAGGTCAAACAATGAGGTGCTCTGCTTTCTTGTTTCAGCTCCCCTACTGTAACCGGCTATCCATTTTGCTACCTACTTTGTGCCATGTTTTTCTTATTTTTGTGTTTTCTGTTGGTGATGTCACTGCTAGTGACAGACATAGTGCTGGCATAGTGCTAAAGTGCTGCCTGGTTTTCCTAAGCACAGAAAGGCCGTGATCTGCTGTACAGAGGAAAATATATACGTTAGATAAGTGTAGTTCTGGTGTAAGTTATAGTGCTCGTGGTTGTGAGTTCAGTGTTACTGAATCAATAACATACTTTAAGTAAGGTGTCTTTAAACAAAAATACACATAAAACAAGGTTATGTATTGATGGATAGAGAAGAATAGTAAGAGCAAAGGCTTAAAGGAACCTAACCCTATACTTCCCATAGGAGTCTTGGTTGACTATTAGCTAATTTTGTATTTTATAACTTTAATAGAACATAACTACCATAAATCATGAGAATTGACTCTACATATACTTTTTTCTCTGAACTACCTAAAAGTAATTAATTTGCAGACCTGCCCTCTTCTTTCAAATACTTCATTGTATATTTCCTAAAAACAAGGACATGCACTTACATCACCAAAGTACAATGAACAACATTAGGACTTAACATTGATACAATTATTTAGTTAACAGATCTTTAATCAACAGGTCTTTTCACTTTTGGCAACTGTCTCAAAAATGTCCTTGATTTTTTTTTCCTAGTCCAGGATCCAATCCAAAATCATTCACTGCATATAGTTTTATCTCTTTAGTCTCCTTTAATCTAGAATAGTTCCTCTGCCTTTCTTTGTTTTTGATGATACTGCCAATTTTGAAAAGAATAGGCCATTTGTTTTGTAGAATGTCCTCAGTTTAGGCTTATCTCTTTCTTTTTTTCTCCTGATCATATTCAGTTTAACGTTTTGGCAGAAATAGTACATGAGTAAGGCTATATTCTTTATATCACAGTAGGAGACACATGATACAAGTTTGTAAGTTTTATTATATGTCTTAAATTTGACCACTTGTTTATGTTGGTATGTTTGGGGTTTCTCATTTTAAAGTTACTGTTTTTCCTCTTTGTGATTAGTAAGTTTGTGGAACATACTTTGAGACTACATAAATATCTTGTTCTTCATCAAACTTTGATCTGTTTAGCATTCTTTACTGACTCTTGGCTGAGTCAGTTATTACTAGGATGGATGCACAGTGGTGATATTTTAAAACTCATTTTTATTTTTTATACATTGTCATTTGAGATTTTATTGGAAGAAGTAGTTTTTGCATTTCTCTTTTGTACATATCAGTATGGATTTATGTATTCTTTTTTAGCCAGTGTGTTATAACCGGTTATTACCATGATTATTTTGATTCTTAGATTATCCCAGATTTGGACAGTAGGATTTCCTCTTAAATTATCTCCTGTATCCTTTTCATGAATTCCCATCAATTTCTGAGTAACTTATATTCTTAAAAGATCATTCTAGTTATTATACAGAGAGTGGACTTGGGGAGGGTACAAGAAAAACAAGCTAGTGAGATAGCTTTTGCAGTAGACCACATAAGAGATGAGGGTGGCTTGAAATGGGGTGATGGTAGTGGATATAGAAATAGGGTGTTAGCAGTGGACATACTTGAAGGTAAAAAATTATGGATTTTTGTGGTAAATTGAGCAAGGTAGCCTTAGGGCCGAGAAATGTCATATTGCTTTTTTTTTTTTTTTTAAGTAGCCTCCATGTGGGGCTCCAACTCTTGACCCCGAGATTAAGACCCGAGCTGAGCTGAGATCAAAAAACAGATACTAACCAACTGAGCCACCCAGGCACCCCAAGACTGAGAAGTGTTAAGAAGCACTCTCACATTTCTAGCTTGAGAAACTGATTGGTTGATGATTTCATTCACAGTGATGGGGGAAGATGGGAGATGGAGCAGCTCTGATGGAAAAAATTGAGAGTTCAAGTTCAAGAAAGATCCGATGGAATTTGAAAGGGACACACAAGGTAGGTGTTAAATTACCTACTACCTATTGCTGTCTGCTTTGTACTTCCTGACACAGTATAGATTGTACGTGAAGTAATGGGATTGGATGTTATCACTGAGGGAGAGAAGGTACAGTAAAGAGAGAAGAACGTCCTTTAAACCTCAGCAGTCAGTGGAGCCAATAGAGGAAGAGGGAAGGAGGGAAGAAGAAGGACTGGAGAGTTAGGGAAGACAACCCAAAACAGTGAAGTCAAGAAGCCAAGACAAAGGTGTTTCACTAGATGAAATGGTGAGAGGTAGTGAGACTTCAGTCTGTCTCTTTTGGAGTGATGCTTTATGAAGGCAGGGATCTTTTACTGTTGTTCGCTGCTATGGCCTTGTAGACTAGAACATTGGCTGGCCCATAATGGGTGTTTCATAAATATTTGTTGACTGACTGAATGAATTTGTAAGTCATGTATTTTCATAATAGTGTTGCATTGATTAGATACAATCTCCAGAAAAATAATTACAATGATATGCTTCCTAGTCTTCTTCTTCTTCTTCTTTTTTTTTTTTTAAGATTTTATTTATTTATCTGACAGACAGAGATCACAAGTAGGCAGAGAGGCAGGCAGAGAGAGAGAGAGGAGGAAACAGGCTCCCCGCTGAGCAGAGAACCCGATGCGGGACTCGATCCCAGGACCCCGAGATCATGACCTGAGCCGAAGGCAGCAGCTTAACCCACTGAGCCACCCAGGCGCCCCCTTAGTCTTCTTCTTAATATAATATTTCCTCAGGTGGTTTAGTCATTTCGTGCTTGCCTCTCTAAGGTAAAAATTTGAGGTTTCTTCCATACTCAAAAACTTTGCATGGCCCCCCTCACTATCACTGCCCTTCCTTCCCGCAGCGCCTCCAGAATAATACCCAAATGCAGAATAGAAATCCTGTCATGTTTGATCCCTGGTTGACATCACTTCTGGCGATCTCCCTTTTCTCAAACTTGCCTTCTTATGATACTGTGCTCCTCTTGCCAGGCAAAGAGGTAGGAGAAGAGCTTTTCCCAAGGAAGTCATCTTCAACCCTCTCCCAAGCAAATACCCTCCGATGTGTTTCTCCTTTCCTCGTGGTAGATCCTCTTGGTATATTCCTTACTTTCCTAAATCCCAGTAGAATCTGGGTTTCTTTCAGAAGGGCCTGTGGGGGTACCTGGCTGGCTCAGTGAGTGGAGCATGAGACTCTTGATCTTGGGGTTGTAGGTCTGAGCCCCACATTAGGTGAAGAGATTACTTAAAAATAAAGTCTTAAAAAAAAAAAAAAAGGAGCCTGTGTTATTTTGCTGTTTAAGCTGCAGTGTGGGGGAACAGTATCATGAGGTTTAATGGTAGGAAGGTAGAAGGTCAAGGTTCCAGGCAAAACTGAGCTGAAACCTCCCACCTACTATCACCTCTGTTTCCACATATTCCTTCCAGAGTCCCTTCTCTATCTTCTGTTTCACCAAGTTTTGCCATGTATCTTCAGTGTACTGTCAAGAAATACCAGTTAATAAATTTCATTTTATTATTTTTTTTAAGATTTATTTATTTTGAGAGAGAGAGTGAGTATATGAGTTAGGGGTAGGGGCAGAGGGAGAAGAACACAATATCACTCAGACTTTTTGCTGAGCACAGAGCTGTACAGCATGGTGCCTAGTGCTGGGCTTGATCTCATGACCCTGAGATCATGACTTGAGCTGAAACCAAGAGTTGGACACTCAACTGAATGAACCATCCAGGAGCCTCTGTATTTCATTTCATTGTTAGCCAATAAGATGTGATCTCCTCTTCTTTTTATTTTTAAAGGAACTTCTATATGAGAAAAAAAGGATTTCCAGTTTTGTTTTGTTTATTTTTATTTAATGTCAATTAACATATAATGTATTTTTAGCTTCAGAGGTAGAAGCTAAAAATACATAACAGCAAATATTCATTACCTCATGTGCCCTTAATGCCGATCACCCGGTTCCCCCACTCTTCCCGCCCTCATCTCTCCAACAGCCCTCAGTTTGTTTCCTATGAGTAAGAGTCTCTTGGAGTGCCTAGATGGCATAGTCTGTTAAGTGTCTGACTTCAGCTCAGGTCATGATCTCAGGACTCTGGGATCCAGCTCTAGGTAAGGCTGCCATTGCTGATCTATGGCTCAGCAGTATCTTCTTCAGTGCCCACTATTGACGAAGTGTATCATATCACCAGCTGGCAAAGAAGAAATGTTTTCAGAATCCAATTCTGTTATCCCAAAAGAGGGCAAAGAAAGGTGGATCTGTGGCTGAAAGATAGAAGACTAACACATGTATTAGTATAAATACTTTAAATGAAAAAAAAACTATTAAAAAATAGTGAATGTATAACATTCTTTTATATGTTTGCGAATATCTTTAATGTCTGGCTTAATAGAAAACAGCTGGATTTTATATCTACTTTGCATTTAGTTTGCAGCAATATATTATTTTGGTTCAAATCTAGAAGAAAATCTGGCCTCATACAGATAGGGAGTTGGAAAAGGGAAGAGTATTTTAATAGCCTTTTCAGATTGTTGGGGACATTCTTTTTTGATGCCGCACCAAACTTTACAAGTAGCAGTTTTTAAAGTTCAGTTGCAATGTGGAAATCAAAATCATATCAATTAACCTTTCATACTCTCTTACATTCAATTCCCTTGGTTGCATTGAATGATGGATCTTTTACCTGTGTAACATGTTGCTATATTGTGCATGTCTTTGGGGAATATTGGTTCATTGAGTTACTCAGATCTTCTGAATATTTACATATTTCATTATACAATATCAGAAAGTGTTTTATTTCTCGATAACACCACCAGTCTTATCAGCTTTATGTATTGGGAAGCTGTCAATCTCATAGTAGTGTATTCAGTTCTTTTTTTTTTTTTTAAGATTTTATTTATTTATTTGACAGATAGAGACCACAAACAGGCAGAGAGAGAGAGGAGGAGGAAGCAGGCTCCCGGCTGAGCAGAGCCCGATGTGGGGCTCGATCCCAGGACCCTTGGATCATGACCCAAGCTGAAGGCAGAGGTTTTAACCCCCTGAGCCACCCAGGCGCCCCTATACAGTTCTTTCAATTCTAATTTTTTCTTGAAAGTTGAATTTTGTCCTTGGCAATAAATGCTGTCAGTAGTTTGTCTTGAAGTGGCAGATTTACTATTTTCATTTTTGAGAAAATAGTTGCTAAATACCCAAGTCTGGAAACAAAATAGTTTGTCAGTATATTTCAGACAAAACACTGTTTGTTTGTAAAACATAGTTTCTTCCTCAGAAGAAATGACAGTCCATGAAAAAAAAAAGTGGTTAGTTCAGCTGACAATTCAAACAATTGCACAAGTGCTTTTTCTCAAATCAATCATTTTACTTTGGTAAATAGCAGAGGTACTTTTTGTGTAATTCTTACTTTATTACACAGAATATTTTAAAAACATGCACTTTTTACTGCTTCTTCAAGAACATATTATTATTTCAATAAAATATTTATTTATTTATTAGAGAGAGAGAGAGAGAGATAGCGCACACACAAGCCAGCAGGAGAGAAGAGGGAGAAGCAGACTCCAGGCTGAGCACAGAGCCCCATGCGGGACTCTATCCCAGAACTGTGGGATCATGACCTGAGCCCAAGGCAGACGCTTAACTGACTGAGCCACCCGGCTAACCCTCATGGAGAACATTCTTAAGGGAAACTCCCTTGAAAAAAAAAAACAAAGTGTAAGTGTATAGCAGTAAAGAATACGATGACAAGGAGCAGTTTGGGTTCACTGCCCTGATTTATAAATGCTCTCGCAGGTTTACCCATCACTGCTTTTGCACCATCAGCAGAAATGCCCACACTGTGAAAAAAGCAATCATTTTAGTATTATATGGAAATAATTAAGACCCCCATGTACCTTCTGAAATGGTTTCAGATACCCAGAGGTAGACAGAACAAATTTTGATAATCACTACAGTAAAGAAGACTGCTTTATTCTGTTAAGCCAGCATTTCGTAAGTTTCCCCAACCAGGGACGCTTTGATCACCTGACACCCATTAACATGGCACAAAGAAAGCTTATGTGGAATAAGTTTTGGGAAGCTGTGCTGAGCCTCTCTGCCGAATACAACATATGCTCCCACCAGAGCCAGTGTTTAAGGAGAGTAACTCCTCTAACCAATGATGGGCTTAACTTTTCCATCAAAAAGAATTCCTTCTACTCCCTCTTCTTTTTCGGGGATTGAATAATAGATTTTGCCTACTACTTCCATCAGGTTAAAATCTTTTTAGAGACTTGATTTAGTGATTATTAAATTGAGCCCCAAACTGTAAAGTTTCAGTTCTTAAGCCAGAGATACTCATACTCTAGTAGGAGATACAAATATGAAACAATTACTGGACATTATGAGACAGGTTGCAATAAAAAGCTATGGAAACACAGAGGTCAGGTCTCTGATCAAACCTTAGGAAAGGGTTCTTGGAGGACTACCTGTGTTGAGTCATAAGAAATTTCCAGTGTCAGCTCAATCATTGAAAAGGAGGAGGACAGAAGTCTTTTCAGTGAGCAAAGCATGTGTGTGCTACCCAAGCCAGTCTTGGCCATTATGGTGGTCAGTGGTCTGAACACATTTACTCTTCGCAGAATTGAACTTGGGAACCTTGGAAAAGGGTGGGAAATGAACTATGGAAGTTAAAGCTATAAGAGATCATAATTGAAGCAGATGCTAGAGAGGCCATAATGCACATGTATGAGCTAGAAGCTTATAAGGGAAAAGGAACCATGAGTGAACATAAGCAATGAGTTGAAGAAATGAAATGAGGCTGACAGTAGAGGGAGAAGAACAGAACAGTTGTGCAGAAGGGAACTGATCCACTTACTACTTCAACATTAGGGTTAAGACCCAAAAGTTCTTGATGTGGACAATTTTTAATGCTGCCATTCCTAGGAGGCAAAGTGATGCCATTGTTCTGAGTTTGGTACTTCCCCCTGAAAGCCCTTATTTCCTTGTATCCTTTTGGAGTGAATCTTTGTTTCTTTTAACCAAAAGATCTCAGCTAAAATGGGGCATAGACAAATCATGGCACAACTGGCAAAATCCAAGTATCATGTTTGAATAAAGTGCCCTTGAATTGTCTCTGCATTTCAGTGCAGCCAGGCCAGCCTGAAATGAATGATATTGATGTGTTATATGCATTTGGAAGACAGAATTGTAATTTACAAACAAACATCATTTGGAGAACTTTTCCAAAATCTCATTCCTGTTGTTTTCTCCATTATCAATAAATATAACTTTATGCTAGAAGAAGATAATTTTAAAAATATACCATCTTAGGGCGCCTGGGTGGCTCAGTGGGTTAAGCCGCTGCCTTCGGCTCAGGTCATGATCTCAGGGTCCTGGGATCGAGTCCCGCATCGGGCTCTCTGCTCAGCAGGGAGCCTGCTTCCTCCTCTCTCTCTCTCTCTGCTTGCCTCTTTGCCTACTTGTAATCTCTCTCTGTCAAATAAATAAATAAAATCTTTAAAAAAAATATATACCATCTTAGCCAGTAGTTTCATATATACCTTTTAAGTCAGAAGCATGGAGACAACTAGTATTTGACTTGGGATTTTTTTAAAAGACTTTTACATTTATTTTAGAGAGACCGTGTGCACATGTGTGTGCGTGTGGGAGATGGGAGGGGCAAAAGGAGAGGGACAGAGAAACCCAAGCAGACTCAGAGCCTGATGCAGGGCTTGATCCCACCACTCTGAGAGCACGACCTGAGCCAAAACCAGGAGTTGGCTGCTCAATTCACTGTGCCATCCAGGCATCCCATTTGACTTGGGATTTTTAAGTTTTAATTTAAATAAATGGCTCTGTACTATTCACAAAGTATTTATTAAGTACCTACGATATGATTTGCCTCCTTGGTTAAATTTATTCCTAAGAATTTCATTCTTTTTGATGCTATTGTAAATGGAATTTCTTAATTTTCTTTCTGGATTATTTAGTTTTAGTATGTAAAGCTCAACTAAATTTGTGTGTTGATTTTTTTATCCTATGACTTGGTACTCTAAAGATTCCATAAGAAAAGACCAAAACTGTTAGAAGAAAGAAGTATGTGCAAACAGAGATAATTTTACTTCTTGCTTTCCAATTTGGATGCCTTTTATATCTGTTTTTTCTCTTGCCTGATTGCTTTGGCTAAGACTCCAGTACTCAATACTATGTTAAATCCAAGTGGTAGAAGTGGCATCCTTGTCTTTTTCCTCATCTCAGGGGAAGGCTTCCAGGTTTTTGCCACTGACTATGAGCTATTCAAAAATGCCCTTCATTGGGCGCCTGGTTGGCTCAGTGGGTTAAAGCCTCTGCCTTTGGCTCTGGTCATGATCCCAGGGTCCTGGGATGAAGCCTCACACGGGGCTCTCTGCTCAGCAGGGCGCCTGCTTCCTCCTCTCTCTGCCTACTTGTGATCTCTGTCTTTCAAATAAATAAAGTCTTAAAAAAAAAATGTCCTTCATCGTGTTGAGGAAGTTCCCCTCTAGTTCTAGTGTACTGTTGGAGGTTTTTAATTATTTTTTGCATGTTTTGTTTTTAATCACAGATGATTCCCCAAACTCTTTACCTATTTGGTAATTTAATGCAGATGGACACACAGAAATCTCGGGAATGTTTGAAAATGACATGTTGGGGCACTTGGCTAACTTAGTTGGAAGAATATATGACTCTTGATCTCAGGGTCATGAGTTTGAGCCCTGTGTTGAGTTTAAAGATTACATAAATGAATAAACAAAAAAAAATCTTTTTTGGTTTTAAAGATTTTATTTATTTTTTGAGAGAGAGAGGGAGAGGGAGAGAATGAACAGGGGGAGGGGCAGAGGGAGAAGCAGGCAGGCCGCTTAACCAACTGAGCCCACCCAGGTGTCCCCAAACAAACAAATCTTAAAAAGAAAATGGTATGTTGAAGGTGGCAGAGCCAGAAAATGGGAGTATTAGTTCCTAGATACTTGCTTGAAGGATTGCTATCAGCAAATGGGATTTTTTTTTTTTTTTAATTTGAGAGAGGGAGAGAATGAGAGAGAGATAGCATGAGAAGGGAGAGGGTCAGAGGGAGAAGCAGACTCCCAGCTGAGCAGGGAGCCTGATGCTGGACTCAATCCCAGGACTGCAGAGTCATGACCTGAGCCGAAGACAGTCACTTCACCAACTGAGCCACCCAGAAACCCAGGATTTTTTTTTTTTAAAGATTTTATTTATTTATTTGACAGACAGAGATCACAAGTAGGCAGAGAGGCAGGCAGAGAGAGAGGGGGGAAGCAGGCTTCCCACTGAGCAGAGAGCCTGATATGGGGTTTGATCCCAGGACCCTGGGATCATGACCTGAGCCGAAGGCAGAGGCTTTAACCCACTGAGCCACCCAGACGCCCCCCCCCCCCCGCCCCGGGATTTTTTTTTTTTTAAGATTTTATTTTTGAATAATCTCTACCCCGAGCATGGGGCTCAGACTTAAAACCTTGAGATCAAGAGCTGCATGTACTGCCGGCTGAGCCAGACAGGCGCCCAAGCAATGTGATTGATCTTCAAGGAATACACTTCTGTGTGGGTTCATCCATTATAGCAGCCAGCATTGCCCTAACACATGAGCAAATGGGTAATTTCCCAAATATATAGAAAGCTGGTAATAAAACAGTGAGGAAAAAAACCCCAAAATCCATGGGAAAAATTAGGCAACGGATATGAACAATCAGTGGAAGGAAAATTCGAAGGCCTTTAAATAAACATGAAGATGTTTGATGTCATAAAAAGAAAAATACAAATAGAATATTGGGATTTTTAAAAAAATGAAAATGCAAGAAGTGTTGCAGTTTCACCTATTTATTGGCAAAGAAAATGTTTGAAGCACTATTGTATCTGATGAGGTTCAGTTAAGGAAGCAAAACCACTATGAACAGAATTGGCAATTTTCTGTATAAATTAGATCCCATGCAATTGGCAGTTTTCTGTATAAATTAGATCCCATGCAATTGTGGGAGTTGATGGAGAAGTCTGTGCAAGGAAGGCTGTTGTCTCTGGGGCTGAAGGCACTCTGATCTGCTCAGCCTGGTAGTCAGGAAGGAAAATTAGATGTGAAGAAAGGAGGGTGAGAATAAACAGTAACCCATGAAGACAAATAGTACTCACAGGTATCTTTCACTGCCTGCACCCTTGGGATGCTTGTGACCTGCTTTGCCATGAAGCTGCATGCCTTGCAACTTGCCCAGTTCCCAAAAAGTTGGAAGGAAAAAAACCAGCAGGATTTGGAGGAACTTGAGTAGCTATGGTCCTGGATGCCTTCCCACACTAACAAAGTGAGCCAGTAAACCAGCATTCTTTGTGAGAGGCTGTAGTGCCTGGTGCCCTACACTGAGTTGCTTCCCTTCTGCCTTTCAAATCTTGTACAAATTTCTTTTGTGGCCAACTCAAGCTGGGAACCAGAAAGGAAAGAGAATTCTGGGAAACAGTTCCAGGTTAGCTGAGCTGACGCCATGCAAATCCAGCACAACTACAGTGGGAAGGTGTAGAAAAGGAGAGATTCTCCCTGTTAAGAAAGATAAAATTGTAAAATTGTGTAGCATATCTTTGACCCTGCAGTTCCAGTTCTAGTGATTTATCCTGTAAATACACCTCCACATATGGGAAATGACCAACAGAAGTATATTCATTGCAGCATCTGCAGTAGCAACACTATTGCTATGAACATCATGTTCATTGATGAACATGTTCATCGATGGAAGACTGGCTGGTTAATAATTTATTATGACATCTCTACGCTGAAAGAATATCCTCACTGGAGAAAATCCTCAAACATAAAGTGAAAAAAGCAAGATACTTAACAATATATAGTATGGTACCATTTGCATGAAAAGATATATTTTTTCTATGAGTATAATATATCCATCGGAGTATATTGAAAACCTTAGTGGAAATATACTGATAATATGGTTGCTTCCAAGAAGAACTTAGTCACTGGGAGACAAAAATGAGATGGAATATTTGATGATAACAATTAAAAAATTATGTACTATGTAAACGTATTATTATTCAAAATAATAATATTTTAAAAATCCCTTCAAGGAAATTATTATATGCATTTATTTCTTCATGCTGTTTTCGATATATGCCTTTTGAAATCAAGATCTTAAAAAAAATTCTACTCACCTGTTGTTTCTGTGATATGTAAAACATAATGCACCTTTATAACCCTCTATTAAAAACACAGTGAAAAACCCTGTAACTTTTAATCAGATAAGGCATTTTTTTAAAAGATTTTATTTATTTGAGGGCGCCTGGGTGGCTCAGTTGGTTAAGCAACTGCCTTCGGCTCAGGTCACAGTCCGGGAGTCCTGGGATCAAGTCCCGCATCGGGCTCCCAGCTCCATGGGGAGTCTGCTTCTCCCTCTGACCTTCTCACCTCTCATGCTCTCTCTCACTGTCTTCTCTCAAATAAATAAATAAAATCTTAAAAAAAAAAAAGATTTTATTTATTTGAGAGAGAGAATGTGAGAGGGGAGAGGGTCCAGAGGGAGAAGCTGACTCCCTGCTGAGCAGGGAGCCCGATGTGGGACTTGATCTTGGGACTCCAGGATCATGACCTGAGCCGAAGGCAGTTGCTCAACCAACTGAGCCACCCAGGTGCCCCTCAGATGAGGCATTTTTATAACCCCTCAATAGCTACTAAAAATCTGTATGAAGTGATGATAGAGTCATTGCTGGCACCAGTCCTTGTGCCTTGCTATCCCAGCTCCCACCAGAGGTACCACACTCTTTCACTCTCCCGAATTTTGCAGTAGCCATTCCCTTGCTTTTCTTCAGTTTTACCTCAAACATTGTATCTTTCAAACACAATATCTCGCTTTGTAGGTCTTGAGGCTTTCTGCAACATTATGTTATGTATACTTTCTCACAATTGGCTTTCGTTTTTGCTCAGTGTGATGTTTCTGAGATGGGTCCATATTGATGCATGTAGCTCTGGTGACTTTCCCCTGCTATATGGTATGCTGCTGTGTGAATACATTGTCATTCATTCATTCATGAACATTTGATTACTTCACATATACATATGTATATATACAGGTTGTATTGTATTTTCATTCCTTTGAATCAATAGTTCTTTATAAATTCCAGACACATAGCTTTCATTGGTTGTAATATTACAAATATCTTCTCTTCTTTTTGGCCTGTCTTTTCACCTTCATCTTTTGGTGTAGAAGAGCCGGTATTTTCAGGTAGCTGAATTATCAATCTTTTCCTTACGTGTTAGCACTTTTTGTATTTTGTTTAGAAAATCTATCCTTACATCGCCGAGATCTTAAAGATATTTTCCTGTATTGTCTTCTAAAAGTTTTATCTTTTATGTTTAGGTCTTTAATTAGTCTGGAATTGGTTTTAATAGAATGAAGTAGAGGTCCAGTTTTCTTTTCAAATGGATAACCAGTTGTCCTGTCACCATTTACTGAAGAGCTTATCCCTTACCCACTGATATGCAATACTGCCATAAACCAAGTACCCCACTAAGAGTGGTTGTGTTTCTAGACGCTCTGTTTCCTGATTCTTAGTTTGCTTTCATTCTTTATGCCAATACACATGGGGCAACATCAGCATCTATCAAAATGCCTTCTCTGATTTTCAATCCCTTTCTCATTTTGGCCTCTAGGGATTTCCCTTGTGAGCTCAGTTATGCATTTAAAAGGATGTTTGTTAGATTTCATCCAGTCTTTCTATGCCTGTAATGGGAAATTTTTCAGACTGCCTACTTAACCATAACCCAGTAATACAAAGTGAAGTTGCTTAGCTGATTCCTAAAACCAAATGTTTGTGATTATCTCACCTTGAGGATCTGAGCCAGAAAAAACACAAAGTGCTTAAGTATGAGGGAACTTTCTCTCAGTAAAAGAAGTAAAAATGACATTTTAAATAGCAAGCACGTTGGTTAAAACTTCTGTTTTGGTTAAAACTTCACATTAAACAAAAAATTGCATTGTGCAGGTCAGTGAAACCTGGTCAAAATAATACTTAGATTTCCAAAGTAAAATAAAGCAATTGAGCCAAAACAGTCAGACCCTCATGCCTGTTACAGGTAGAAAAAAACCAGTGAGATATAGAAGTCCTGTCCTGGGGGTGCCTGGGTGGTTCAGTGGGTTAAAGCCTCTGCCTTCCGCTCTGGTCAAGATCCTAAGGATCCTGGGATCAAGCCCCACATCAGGCTCTCTGCTTAGTGGGGAGCCTGCTTCCCTTCCTCTCTCTCTCTGCCTGCCTTTCTGCCTACTTGTGATCTCTGTCAAATAAATAAATAAAATCTTAAAAAAAAAAAAAAAAAAGAAGTCCTGTCCTGAAACAGCTTTGTGGGGAGGGATGTGGGAAAATGTGTCCATTTTGATGGACAGCTGTGATGGCATAGCAATATAAGCATCAGCACTATGTACATCAATTATGTGTCTCGTGAGAGTTAAGAGAATTAAATGAGTTAATGCTTGTAAAGAACTCAAGTGTCTCATATGCAGTATTATAAATACTTGTTAAATAAAAACAAGGGGTAGAATTACAACCATACCATTTGAATGATGTGTCCCTATTACCCCTAGTTAAGAAGCATGGACTCCACAGAGCTGAGCAGTGGTACAGAGAAGAGTCACTAACATTTTATCTATTTATAGCCAAATTCATCCAGAGGTATAGACTGTCCTGTCCTCAGATTGGAGGTAGAAATTGGGAGACAGAGAGAGATATCACCACCTTCTTTAAATAGGTCTCATTTAAAATAGGTCTCATTTCCTTTTTAAAAGATCTGGTGTTGGGGTGCCCGGGTGGCTCAGTTGGTTAAGCAGCTGCCTTTGGCTCGGGTCATGATTCCAGGGTCCTGGGATCGAGCCCCACATCGGGCTCCCTGCTCAGCAGATAGCCAGCTTCTCTCTCTCCCCTTCTCCCTGCCACTCTGCTTACTTGTGCTCTCTCTCTAGCTCTCTGTCAAATAAACAAATAAAATATTAAAAAAAAAAAAAGATTAGTGTTGTGTGCCACATTTACTAGGGAAGATTTAAATAAATTACTCCAGAACCATTAGCAGCATGCTTCATAGTAAATTCACAGATTAGGGAAGCCTGAGTGGCTCGGTCAGTTAAGCGTCTGACTTTGGCTCAGGTCATGATCCCAGGATCCCAGGACCCTGGAATCCCTGCTCAGTGGGGAGCCTGCTTCTCCCTCTACCTGCTCCTCCCCCTGCTTATGCTCTCTGACAAGTAAATAAAATCTCCTTTTTAAAAGATTTTATTTATTTATTTGACAGACATCACAAGTAGGCAGAGAGGCAGGTAGAGAGAGAGAGAGAGAGGGAAGCAGACTCTCTGCTGAGCAGGGAGCCCGATGCAGGGCTCGATCCCAGGACCCTGGGATCATGACCTGAGCCAAATGCAGAGGCTTTAACCCACTGAGCCACCCAGGTGCCCCGTAAGTCTTTTAAAAAAAAAAAAAATAGATTCACAGATTATAAGGGAAACACACTTTTCGTTATTCATATAACTTGTCAGAATGGGCTCAATTATTTGGGACTATGACTTCTTCAGTACAAGGACCATATTTTCTTCATTTCTGGTACCCGGCACAAAGGGAATGTTCAATTAGGCATGGGTGGTTAGGCAATGTAACTTCAAATTACTATACCTTCTAAAAGGCTTCCCAGGGCCTCTATTCCTGAAGTCCTCCCATTTTTATTTCACCAGGGTTGGAATCCTTTCAAGGGGCCTGCCTGCAATATATTCATTGAGTAGTGATGTCTTTACATCACTATAATGTTCATCCAGGGGCAAAGAAATGAGCAAATTGGCTTCTACAATAAGTGAGAAACTAGATGATTCCTCTCCCCACTCCCAATTTCTGATATTTGCCACAAAGTCTGCAAATTAACACAGCTCAACAAGCATGTATTAAGTCTTAACCATAGGCAAGCTATAGAAACAAAGATGAAAGAGAGGTAAATGCCAAGCCCTCCCTTCCCGAAGAACTTCTAGTTTATTTATTTATTTATTTATTTATTTATTTATTTTTAAGATTTTATTTATTTATTTGACAGAGAGAAATCACAAGTAGATGGAGAGGCAGGCAGAGAGAGAGAGAGAGGGAAGCAGGCTCCCTGCCAAGCAGAGAGCCTGATGCGGGACTCGATCCCAGGACCCTGAGATCATGACCTGAGCCGAAGGCAGCGGCTTAACCCACTGAGCCACCCAGGCGCCCCAAGAACTTCTAGTTTAGTAGGGAAAACAGACACGAAGCTTCACAACATTAATCCCAATTGTAATTATGATTATTTTGGTTTAAGGCCTGCCTTTTCACTACACGGTAATGAGGACAAATCAGAGTCTGCTCTTTACCACTATAACGCTAACATCTAACAGTGTCTGCCACTTAAAGCACTCAATATTTATTAAATATTTATTGTCAAATATTGTTTCAAAGGCATCAAGGATTCATAGTGTGCTCACTGCAGGACAGTAGGGTAACATGAACACCCTGCCCTTTATTTTGTATGTTGGGTATGCATGTGTTGAAAGCGATTCCTTCAGTGGGAGCTGATCGTTATAAAAATTGTGGGGTTCTTTTTCCAAAGTAATCAAAATTTTGTTTATCAGCCCTTCTGCTTGGGAATCACCTTTGCTTCTGGAAAGGTGCCAAGAAGTGACAGGGAACAAGTATTTGTCTTTGATTCTAAGGTTTAAAGAGGAAGAGTATAGTATGACTCTAAGTCAAGGATGATAGTACACCAAAACAAAACAAGAAGAGTACAAGGAACCATAAGATTCCATGGTTCCAATGACACCAGAAAGGCAGTCAGGGTAAAGTTAGAGTGGAATATAGATTGTCCATCTGCCTAGAAAATGCCCTGCAGTCTTTTTGTCTGAGGAAGTGAAGTAAACCAGCAGCAGGCCACAGGAATTTTGTACAAGACAAGAGGAATACCAGCGTGGTGGCTTTGTTAAGGTCTTTGTATCTCTTAAAATTCTGACTCTGCTTTTTCCTTTTCCCTTGCTCAGAACACCACAACCACCAATGGCTGAAATCTTCGTATGATAGCTGTTTATCCAAACTGATTCTTTTCTTTACTTTCTACCCTGAGCTTTTCATTCCTCTGCAAAAACTTAAACTCTCTCTTTCTTGTTTTCAAAAAGAACATCAAAAAAGAGAAGAAAGACAAAGCTCTAAAATAGTAATGTAAGTAAGATATGTAGGCTTTTGTTTTTATGCCTATTAGTATCCTATGTCTTCAAAAATATAACTTCATTAACAGGCATTAAGCACATTGTTTTTGTAGGCCCTCTCTGTGGACAGGGATCACTTTTTATATTTCTTTTGTTACTCCCAATAAGCCTGGTTCAATACCAACCGCATAGTAAGCACTGGGACAGCCAAGGGAACATGTAACAAATCTAATACACTGGACACTCCTACGATAAATAAAAATTGAAACCAAGAATTTTATGTATTCATTTCTGTCCTTGTTTTCCTATATATAGTACCCTATTCAGATGTCCTTATAAGCCCTTACCAGACTTTATTTTAGCTGCCTATTTAGATTATGTTTTTAATATCTTCCATGAAAAAAAACACATTGCAACTTTAAAAATTACAGAAGTAAAATAAATAATGATGAATGTTTAAAAATGAAGAAGGCTCTGATAAAATATTGGCAATTAATCAATATAAGGATGTTTTTATCATTCCTCTAGAAGTACAACTCAAAATTCAATTTATTTTGCAATAGCTATCTCTGTACCTGATAGTCAATACTCAAACATCAACAAATTATTAATTTTTTATTAATTTTTTTATAAATTACTAATTTTTTTTAAATTACAGTTTTTTTCTTAAATTTACATAGATGAAGAAAAGCAACACACTAGACAAGTTATTAAGTATAGTCTCAGGCTTATGTGGAATTACGACTGCTTTCAAAAATTACTGAAGTGTCTTTTCAAAGAAAATCTTCATACAAAGATGTTTGTCCATATAGCGGACTGTAGACAGCCACAAATGTGGCATCCTCAAAACAGCACATAACTAGTAAATATCATGCCACAAACCAACTTATTCCTTTAAAACTTCACTAAGTAATTCCAAGGAGTACAAAGAATATTACAGACTTCTAATGTTCATCCTAAGAATTAGGTAGCCTTCTTGGATTTTTTCTTCTCTGCTTCTTCCTTTTCCTTTTCTATTTCAGTTACTTGTAATTCAATTTCTTTGGCACTAAACATCTGAAAATATTTTAAAAAGAAATTTCAATTATACCAGTAATTTCTAAATATTTCCAATATGAAGAAACCAATTATATTTTATACATTTCTATTTTCTATTTAAACTTTAATTTTATATCTTCAAATATATAATGAAGTACATATCAGCAAAATACTTGTAACAAATATGGACAAAATTTGAACTCTATGATATTTCCACTATTGTGCTAAAAAAGCAGGGCAAAGTGTTACATATCCCTTATATGCGTATAATTCTGAAAACATTTTAATGCCAGCTTATTCTGTTCATGAGCAAGTAACTCATTATTGAAGTCCCTTCTCCACACCACTGTATGATTATCTGATAGGGTTTCAGCCATCGGAATAGCCAGAGAGTAGGGAAAAGATGACTTACACTGCTTTGTTTATAATTCCCTAAGTGTAAAGCAAAAATAGATTTTATTTTATACAAATAAATTTTATTATATTTAAAATTAAAGATGGGGAGCAACTTGCTCAAGGTCATACATCAATTTGCTGGAACTTAAGTCTATCTAACTCTAAACTTAAACCCAGGTCTATCCAGTTAAAGGCCATGCCGTAGCTGCCACACAGCATTTCCTGAAACAGCACGGGGGAGGGAGTCTAACTTTGCTGCCAGTGCATCTATTATCCTACCACGCATCAGTAAGGAATATATGCATGACTGGGTGGGTTTGACCATTTGGGTATATATGTATGTGCTGGAGCTGGAGAGGTAACCCTGGCCTCATTGGTTTTATGTCCTTGTGCTGTGGCGTGTCTGTTCTGAGACCCTAAACAGCAGGGGTGACAGCATGGCCCAGTTCTCATCTCCATACATTGTGCTCAGCATCATGGTTATTTTTGTGGGGCTGTGCAGGGCAGAACCTACACCTCTCTCCCTGTTTCTCTCATTCCTCATATTCCCATCTACTGGTTGGCTAATAAACGGTGGGAATGTGGTATCCAACAAGGCAACTATGCAACTCAGAAAACAAAAACCCCACCGCTCCATCCAACACTGATTTTTTTTTTAAGATTTTATTTATTTATTTGACAGAGAGATTACAAGTAGGCAGAGAGGCAGGCAGAGAGAGAGAAAGAGAGAGAGAGAGAAGCAGGCTGCCTACTGAGCAGGAGCCCGATGCGGGACTCGATCCCAGGACTCTGAGATCATGACCTGAGCCGAAGGCAGCGGCTTAACCCACTGAGCCACCCAGGCGCCCTCCAACACTGATTTTAACACTATTTCCTTCAAAACAAACGTGATGTAAAATTATACTTTTTAGTACACTTTTCATATAGTTTCCCATGCTTTAACTGCTTTTTACACTCTCAGCTAGACAGCTGGCAGACTGCACTGTATATAGTCCTACTTGAGGAACAAGCATGAACCACATTTCAGATGTTCTTTACCAGTGAGTCCTCTGTCATAGTACTCTGGACCATTTATTTTGTGGTTCAGTGGTTTTAACCCATAATGGCTAACAAAGGGTACACAAGAATAATGGCAGTCTTGCCACAAAGAAATACAGAAAGGTTATCACAGTAGGTATTAAAATTTAAGACTTACAGAGCTTCAAGGCACTTTTTTTTTTTTTTTAAATTTTATTTATTTATCAGAGAGAGAGAGGGGGAGAGAGCAAGCACAGGCAGACAGAATGGCAGGCAGAGGCAGAGGGAGAAGCAGGCTCCCCGCTGAGCAAGGAGCCCGATGCGGGACTCGATCCCAGGACGCTGGGATCATGACCCGAGCCGAAGGCAGCTGCTCAACCAACTGAGCCACCCAGGCGTCCCAAGGCACTTTTTTTTTAAAAAAGGTTTTTATTTATTTGAGAGAGAGATATTGAGAGAGAGAGACCATAGAGAGCAAGTGAGAGGGAGAAGCAGACTCTCCGCTGAGCAGAGAGCCCAATGGGGGCTTGATCCCAGGACCCTGAGATCATGACCTGAGCTGAAGGCAGATGTTCATGTGCCCCTCAAGGCATTTTTAAGTGAAAAGTAGAGAAAATAGATTTTTTTAAAAACAGTATAAAATAGATTAAAAAAAAAAAAAAAGTCAAGGGGTGGAGGTTTTTTGACATAATGAAAGCTAACACTACATTAGAAGCCTGGAGGCCCGACAGTTAAACACACGATAGCTGAACGACACCGCCAGGAAGCATATCTTGATTTCAAAAGATCTAGAAAGATAGGGAGATGAACTGCTCTTTATAGGAATACCTTGTTTTGATTGTGCTTTGCAGATTCTACATTTTTTATAAATTGCTGGGCTTTTTTTCTTTTTTAAGTAAGCTCTCTGCCCAACATGGGGCTTGAGCTCAGGATCCCGAGATCAAGAGTTGCATGCTCTCCCGACTCAGCCAGCCAGGCTGCCCTGTGCTTATTACAAATTGAAGGTCTGTGGCAACCCTAGGTCGATCAAGTTTATTGGCACCATTTTTCCAACAGCATTTGCTTACTTTGTATCTGTTTCACATTTTGGTAATTCTTGCAATATTTCAAATTTTTTCATTACTATTATATTTGTTATGGTGATCTGTGATCAGTAATTATGATTCACTGATAGCTCAAATGCTGGTTAGCATTTTTTAGCACTGTATTTTTAAATTATGTACATTTTTTAGACATAATGCACACTTAAGAGACAATGGTATAGTGTAAATATAACTTTTATATGTATTGGGAAACCAAAAAATTCATTTGACTTGCTTTATTGCAATATTGGTTTAATAGTGGTGGTTGGAACTGAATCCTCAGTATCTCCAAGGTATGCTGTATGTGGAGCTGGGAATAAATGTCCATAGACAATGTATATGCTAATCCCATATATGACTGACTCAGTGGAGGTTCCTACTTAGAAGAATATATAGTAAATGGGGTAAGACAACATATAAATCTCAGCTCCTCTAAGTCTTCACAAAGGACCAGAGATAGGTAACTGCTTGCAATAAACACATACAAATTAGTGAACATTAGCCTGTAGAAACAAAACAGATTACATCATAATGTCAATTGTGGGATCCTAACGGGTTTTTCAGGCTTTTAATGAAGACTCACAGATGTCAACATTTTGACAAGATTCAACTGTTGTCAAATTATTTTATATTACAGATGTTTTTTCCCTCTTTGGTTAATGACTTACTTTCAAAGGCTGGTTTCTTCTTATTACAGCAAGCTCAATGTTTTTTCCACCAGACTGGACAACCTAATGTAGAATAAGCACAATATTAAAATTACTTCAGCAAATCTTATTTTTAGTAAGGAAGTAGATAAGAACAGATCTTCTCTCCCCATGTTCTTCTGACTATGCTTTATTAGATCACTTACTTCTAGCAAAGCTCTTATTGCTAATTTGATGGCCTCATTGTCGTTTGCTATAGCATCTTCTGTGTAATTTTTTTCTAGAAATTCTCGGACAGTTTTAGCACTTCGGCCTATTGCATTTGCCTTGAAAAATAAAAGATAATTATTAATATCATTGCAATATGAAAGAATTTATGGTTACTCAGTGAAGTTTAAAGTTTATGGAGATATTTCTTAGTATAATTACCAAATGAAAATTGTAGTTTTGAAAACTTAGCAAACATTTCACAGCTCATTCTGTTACTATGTGAATGATCCATAATGGTGGCGTGACTTATCTTCAAACATCCCAGTGCCTCGTCCTGGTCAATGCCTTCTATTACTTTAATGGCTCCCAAGTCCTTGATAATCAGGGAAGACTGAAAGAGTTGAAATTCAAAAGATGTACAGAGGAAAGGAGGTAGGACTTTGCAATATAGTACCAAAGGAAGAAAGAAAAAGGATAAAAAGGACATCGACCTGAAGAAGAAAGCTGTTTGCATGAATAGGACTGTGTGCATCATTTTCTTAGAACTTAGAAGAAAGTGGTCACCTAATTATTGATTCATTATCTTTGATTCTATAAGGGAGAAAAGATTCTTCCATTCTATTCTGCATTTTTCTTTGTTCTTTAGAAATTTTCATCAGATGCCCTGGCTTCATAGACACAGGTAGGCATGTTCTTTTAATTCAGTCTAAATATCTAGGCAAGTATTAGTGATGATAATGAGGATGAGAATAGTAATTCTTATATAACAGAGCACTGAGGTACCAGGCACTATGCTAAGTATTTTACATGGATTATTTTCTTTAGCCATCACAAAAATAACTGAATAGTTACTATTATAAACTCCAATTCATGAATGAAGAAATGGGGGCTTGGAAAGGTTAAAATAAGCTTTATCAACCTCAGCACTATTACCATTTTGAGCTGAATAATTTTTTTTTTTGCTCTGGGGGTCTGTCCTGTGCACTGTAGGATGTTTAGCAGCCTCTATCCACTAGATGTTAGTAGCACTCCCCACCCCAGTTGTGACAACCAAATGTGTCTCTAAGGGGGTACAAAATCACCCCTATTTTTGAACCAGTGTTTTAAATAATCTTGCCTAAGATCACAGAGGGGATAGATAGAAGAGCTGAGCTTTGAAACCAAGTAGTCAGAATTGACACTCCAAGCTCTGACCTCTAGATGCTATGCTGCCACATACCCCTTTGCTATGATGACTTTAGAGAGAGAAAAGAACCAGCAGAAAGGCCCATCCTTGTGCTCAAGGATCCTGGCATTGAATAAGGGAATGTCTCAGTTCTAACTGGTTATGGTTAGTATTATGATTATAGGAAAGAGATCGCAAAAGAGATGTTAGGAAGTGAGCATGAAAGCATACCTTTTGTACTACATGACAGTGTATTGTTCTGGTGAGGAGAATATTATTTTTACTTCACAGAACTTTTTCTATTCCTTTATATTTCAGAGGGTTAAAAAAAAACAGCTGTGAAGTTTTAAATTAAATTTTGTAGCTTTGAAATTTCACTAAGATCAAAGGTAAAGACTTCAGACTGGTATGACTTTGAAGTATTATTTGCTACTAACTTTTCGGGGGTAACTAGTTGTTGCCCAGAGAGGAAGGATGTAAGGTAGAGGTTTAACCAGAAATCTCAATGAACCCTTAGAAGGTTACCTTATAAATTTCTGGTGACTTTCCTGTCCAATTCTTCTAATTGGCAATGTAAAATTCTTTAATTCTTACCTACTTGACTGGTTTCCTAAAATCTTCTTACCTCCAAATCCATCACAACAGACTCTTAGTTTTGCAATGTTTTTTTCCTGCATGCCTATAATTAATGATAATTTTCTATGGCAAAGATTATTAGCAGCCATCCCCAATATCCATTCTTCCTTTGTGACAGAACAAATATGCCTGCTGAAAAGCATCATTTCCTAGTCTTGGTTACCAACAGGAATATACAAGTGGAAAAAAATGGGTAGAACTTGTGAAACCTTTATTGCCTGGAATGAAGACAGGTTGGCTGGAGATTTAGCAGCCACTCTGAGCACATGGGCAAAGACTAAGATAATAAGAGAGAAATAACCGCAACTGTCTACCTTTAAACTTCTCGTTAAAGGAGAAAAGTCAATTGTTATGTGTTAAGAATCATCTCATCTCTGTTGTTTGGAGCCAGAATACCTCACAGATAAGTCTTTGTATATCTTAAAGATATACAGAACAAAATCTGATGGGGCACCTGGGTGGCTCAGTTGGCTAAGTGTCTGCCTTTGGCTCAGGTCATGAATGATCTCAGGGTTCTGGGATGGCACAGCGCTAGACTCACTGCTTAGTGGGGAGTTTGCTACTTCGTCTACCTCTGCCCCTCCCCCAGGGTTGTACACATTCTCTCTCTCTCTCAAGTAAAATAAATAAGATCTTAAAAAAAAAAAAAAGATTAAAAATTGATGGGGCACCTGGGTGGCTTAGTGGGTTAAGCCTCTGCCTTTGGCTCAAGTCATGATCCCAGAGTCCTGGGATGAAGCCCCGCATCAGGCTCTCTGCTCAATGGGGAGCCTGCTTCCCGCCCCCTCCTCCCTGCCTGCTGCTCGGCCTACTTGTGATCTCTCTCTGTCAAATTAATAAATAAAATCTTAAAAAAAGATTTAAAATTAATAAAGAAGATGATTTTGGCAGGAATACTTTATTTACTATTAGAATTTCTTAGCTGATAAGTAATACAATGGTTACATTTTGTGTGGTCTTCTACACAAAGTATGAAAGCCTGATGATTCTTGATCTTTCCTAGCTCTTTTAAATCCTCTCCAGTCAAGCTTTATCACTATGAGATGTCTTGTCAAGGTCAGCCATGACCTGCCCATCACCCTATCCAATCATTTTATTTTTTACTTGACCCATCAGTGGCTGTAGCTCAGCTGATCAACTCTTCTTGGAATACCGTTTTTACTTTTGACCCAGGACATCCCACCTCTGGGTTCTCCTTCTTCATAGACTATGCTGGATCCTTCCCCACCTTCCATTGGTCCAATACTGATCTGTATCAGGTCTTTCCTGGATTATTATTTGACACAACCTCCTAACTTGTTTGCCTGCTTCTACCCTACTGTACAGTCTATTCTCAATACAGCAGCCACACAGATCCTTTAAAAATAGTTAAGTCAGATCATGTTACTTTAATATGCCAAAACATCAAATGGCTTTCTATATCATTCTTCTTATTTTTAAAATTATTTTTAAATATTTTATTTATTTATTTGAAAGAAAGCAAGCCCAAGCAGGGGTGGGTATGTGAAGGGGGAGGCAGAGGGAGAGGCATACTCCCCACTGAGCAGGGAGCCTGATGCAGGGCTCAATCCCAGGACCCTGGGATCATAACCTGAGCCAAAGGCTGAGCCACCCAGCCGCCACTACATCACTCTCTTTAATATCCAAGTGCTATCCATGGCCTTCAGATCCTACAAGATCTAGCCCCTCCTACCTCTGTTACTCATCCTTCATGACTATCTTTCTGAATTCACCAAAGCACAGTCATATGCTCCACACAGAGCTTGATATCTTATAGATATGGAACATACTGCCATGTTGGAATTTACCCTGATTGGTTCCTCTGTTTGGAATACCACAGAAATAAGTACCTGGCCTGCTTCTTCCCTTGCTCCAGGACTCTTTAAATACCACCTTTTCAAAGGTGCTTTCCCTGACTACTTTACCTATCAATCACACTCTATCCTCCTAACCCCAATATCTTTTTTCCCCCATAGGACTTATATTACATAAATATCATCTGTACCTATTTTTGTCACCTCTGTATCCCCAAACCTAGAACAATATTTGATATATAATTCAAATATGTATAAACTGAATATTTGTTAAATTATAGACTATTAATATATTTTACTTTGTAACTTTTTTTTTAATTTTTTTTTATTTGACAGAGAGAAATCACAAGTAGGCAGAGAGGCAGGCAGAGAAAGAGAGAGAGGAGGAAGCAGGCTCCCTGCTGAGCAGAGAGCCCGATGCGGGACTCGATCCCAGGACCCTGAGATCATGACCTGAGCCGAAGGCAGCGGCTTAACCACTGAGCCACCCAGGCGCTCCTACTTTGTAACTTTTGATGGTAATTATCTTTGGGAATCCTACACTATGATATCCTTAAGTACAGAGATATCAACTCACATGCTTACTGCTCTGGTACTCAATTCCTTCTTCATTTCTGGCCCCTTAGGATTTTCTGTCTTTTTCATGAGTTCAGCTATGCATTAAAAACATGTTAATGATCATTCTGGCTTTTTACATGGTTATAGCTGGAGAATTTTTGATTAATTCAATTTAATGTAATGTGCCAAACCCCAGAACCTCTTACTCCACATTAAAAAAACAAACAAACAAAAAAACTTTCTGCAATATGAAAACATATAAAGAAGAAAAAATATTTCAAATAGAGTGTCCCCTCACTACTGGTCTGGATACTACCAGAACTACTGGGCTAATTGATTTTTTTTAAATTTTTTTATTTTTTATAAACATATATTTTTATCCCCAGGGGAAATTGATTTTTTTTTTAAGATTTTATTTATTTATTTGAGATAGAGAGCAAGAGTGAGAGAGAGAGAGAGAGAGAGAGAATGAGTTGGGGGTGGGGGGAGGTAGGGCTGGAGGGAGAGGAAGAAGCAGGCTCTCCACCGAGCAGGGCAACTGGCTTGGGCTTGATCCCAGGATCCTGGGATCATGACCTGAGTCGAAGTTCAACTGCCTGAGCCACCCAGGAACCCATGAGCTACTAACTGATTTCTTGATACTCTTCTGTTATGGAAGGCAGCTGTATGCCCTCAGTAGAAGAGAAACTAACTCTGGATATGAGTTTCCCTTCCCTGTACCAAATGGCCCACCTCTGTGAACTTGCTGAGTGCTTTCTTCACCATCAGGATATCCTACAAAACACTGCTGGTGACCAAGGAGGAAGTGAGAGAATACACTTATGGCCATGGGATTCACTAGTTTATGTTTCATGTTCTCTGATTCTAAAGAAGCCAACCTGGTAAAAACGGGGAATGGCCAACTGAAGACTCAGTTATAGCAGTAGAATCTTATGGAGCTAAAATCCTGTATGTGCCCTGACATGGGAACCAGTAACTTCCTTCTTTTATAGCCACAGATCTAGGAATCAAGGAATACCTGTCTCATTAAACCCCTAATGGGGCACCAGTAAAATTTTTGCCTCTTGGGTTGTATTAAAGGTCCTAGTTCCCAAGTTGGTGGGATGGTGGGGAAGGGGGAAGAGGCAGTGTTCTGCTAGGGGATATAACAATGTCACTGGACTAGAAGCTGAGACTGCCTGTTGGCAGTTTTGGACACCTCCTGCCTTTGAACCAGAAGGCAAATAATGGGTTACTCTGAGGATGGTATGATTTATTCTGATTATTAAGGGAAATAAAGTAACTACTATACAATGGGACTGGGGAGGAGATGTCTGGAACTCTCTTCATATTCTCATGTGAAGTGAAAAAAAGCTAATGGAAGGCTCTATAATCTATTAAGGCAGAATATGTAATGGACCATAATCTTAAAAAAAAAGTTTGTGTTAAATGCCAGATAAAGAACCCCAACAAACCAAAGAGCTAGTATCAGTGATTTCTGTTCTCATTTCTGCTACAAGTCATGTGGCCAGTTTATATTTTGATTGTCTATTTCTACTACCCATTTCACATGTCCTCTATCTGTACACTGTAAAACTACACCCTAGCACTACAAAGTATTGTCACTATACCATAGCTGTGTCCTCAATAGCCCATTGTATCACTTTATCAGGCTACTGGTATACTAGTAGGTCAGAGTAAAAAACAAAACATAGAAAAAAAACAAAAAAACACCTGATCTCATGGCTAAAGTGCTATTTAGTCTCCCCCAAACAGAAATTAAGCCAGAAGATTTTTTCTATTTTTCAAGACTAGATATCAGAATAAGCTTGATGTAATAGAAGGAACACTGTACTAATAAAGCAGAAGACCCTGAGTTCTTTTTTTTTACTTCTTTTTTTAAAATTAAATTTAATTTCTTTATATTTTTATAAACATATATTTTTATCCCCAGGGGTACAGGTCTGTGAATTGCCAGGTTTACAGACTTCACAGCACTCACCATAGCACATACCCTCCCCAATGTCCATAACCCCACCACCCTTTCCCGACCCCCCTCCCCGCAGCAACCCTCAGTTTATTTTGTGAGATTAAGAGTCACTTATGGTGGGCGCCTGGGTGGCTCAGTGGGTTAAGCCGCTGCCTTCGGCTCAGGTCATGATCTCAGGGTCCTGGGATCGAGGCCCGCATCAGGCTCTCTGCTCAGCAGGGAGCCTGCTTCCCTCCCTCTCTCTCTGCCTGCCTCTCTGTCTACTTGTGATCTCTCTCTGTCAAATAAATAAATAAAATCTTAAAAAAAAAAAAAAGAGTCACTTATGGTTTATCTCCCTCTAGATCCCATCTTGTTTCATTTATAAAAGACCCTGAGTTCTAATGACAGCTTTGTTATTAACTAGTGGTGTGAACTTAAAAAAAAAAAAATCACTTAACTCCTGAGTCTCGTGTACCAAATATGTAAAATAAAAAAGTTTTCAGATGTCTTTTGTTATAGATTTTTTTAAAGCTTCATTTGACTTCAACCAAAATCTTACAATAAAGTACAATATGTGAAATCAGTTAAATGATGATACATGGCCTTCACATACCACCGCAATGCATAGTTTCAGACCTAGATGATCAATACCCAACAATTTAAAAATTCCATAATTTGGGGGAGCCTGGGTGGCCGAGTTGGTTAGGTGTCTGCCTTCAGCTCATGTCATGATCTCAGGACTGTGGGATCAAGCCCCATGTTGGGCTCCCTGTTCAGCGGGGAGTCTGCTTGTTCCTCTCTCTGTAAGGCTCCCCCTGCTTGTACTCTCTCTCTAATAAATAAAAATAAAAATAAAATTAATTGAAAAATAAAAATTCCATAATTTTCCTAACTAGTTGATTTTAAAATAAAATAAAATGGTTCTCAGTATGACCCTAGGGAACAATCAAATTAAAATGGAAAATTATGTAAACTTGGAAATTGTTGTTATGATATTGAAACGAAATATAATGATATAATGATTAATACAAACAGGAGATGGCACACTTTAAAATATTTAGAGAAAGACTGAGGGTAGTAACTTGTTTTGTTCAAGGTATAGATTTAGGAGGCATAAGAAATCTAGTACATGTAAAAGATTTCTTAAATTGGCACAAAAAGTCTGGTATCTGCAGTAGGTAAATTCATAGTTTCTGATTACCAATTAGTTTGTCTAGTTAGCTTAAAAGAAAATGTGTGGCTACCAGTATCCAGATCTTTGTGGCAAGAATATAATCCACTGTTTTACTGGCCTGGTTAATTGGTTAATAAAACAGCATGAGTGTGGTCAGCTCAGATCAATTCCTTTAGTTAATACAGGCATAAAGACCCATTAATTTATATGGCTTTTAATAACAGTAAAATAAACACTTCATGAAAATATTCAAAGCCTGGGTATTTAAACTTTTTTAAAAAACATTTTATTTATAAATTTGAGAGAGAGCAAGAGAGAGTGAGAATGAGTGGGGGGAGGGGCAGAGGGAGAAGCAGAGGCAGGCTCCCTGTTGAGCAGGGAATCAACGCAAGGCTCAATCCCAAGACTCTGGGATCATGACCTAAGCCAAAGGCAGATATTTAACTGACTGAGCTACCCAGGCATCCCTTTAAACTTCTAATAATCTAAAAATTATTCAGATTCTATAATGTGTTTCTATTTTTATATATGAGAATATACAAAAATTTGTTTCTGGAAATTGCTACTAGTTTCCCTAGACCCTAGACTTTTGTATTAGATTTGAGTGTACCATTAAACAGATTATTGGGGTACTGAAAAAAGAATAATAACTTATGCAGAAAAGAAGCTATATTCTAGGAATGATGTGGGAACAATTGTAATGTACTGCCATATTAATAGAGAGTCATAGTTTGGGGTACTCTAACTCTCCTAGAATAGAGAATGCATTAAATATTTCACTATGGCTGGGTAGGAGAAGAATCAGTGAAACAAATGGGTTTGGGAGGGAGACAAACCATAAGTGACTCTTAATCTCACAAAACAAACTGAGGGTTGCTGGAGAGAGGGAGGTTGGGAGAAGGGGGTGGGGTTATGGACATTGGGGAGGGTATGTGCTATGGTGAGTGCTGTGAAGTGTGTAAACCTGGCGATTCACAGACCTGTACCCCTGGGGATAAAAATATATGTTTATAAAAAATAAAAATTAAAAAAAAAAGAATAAAAACTAATCATAAAATAAAATAATTATAAAAACATAAAAAAATTTCACTATGGGGTTAAATGCTCATTCAATTAAAAGCAGAAAGACTATTTCTACTCAAACCAAGTATCTGTATGAGGCAGTACTTATTTAGAAGAATGAATGATGCTAGGAATCAGATATATCTCTTACTTGGCCATTTATAGATACTTAGGTTTGTCACATCTTTTCAAAAGAAGACCCTGTGATTATTAAACCAAAGTGTTGGGGCACCTGGGTGGCTCAGTCAGTTAAATGTCCACCTTTGGCTCAGGTCATGATCCCAGCATCATGGGATTGAGTCCTGCATCGGGCTCTCTGCTCCTCGGGGAGCCTGCCTCTCCCTCTGCCTATTCCCCCTTCTTGTGTTCTCTTTCTTTCTCTCTCTCTGTCAGTTAAATAAATATATAAAAACAAAACACCAAAGTCTTTTTCTATCCATCAAAACATCATAGTTGCTGACTAGCTAAGTAGTTATGTAAAGTTTGTACCATCATCAATACTTTAATGCAACGTACTTTTTTGTCCTGTCCCTGAAAGTGACATTCACTGTGAATACATGTATTCAACTTCTAAAATGCATTAACAAATTCATGACTTACCTTCCAAGCATGGTAAGTACCAGAGGGATCAGTCTGATATAATCTTGGGATACCATCATCATCAAAACCTACAATTAAGGCAGAAATGCCAAAAGGTCTTCGTCCATTGCTTTGTGTGTATTTCTGAAAAATATTAATGTTTTTATAATTACTTTCTGTATGAGGCCATACAAAGAATGACACTATTATCAACTAAGAAATTTTGATAGCAGGGGTGCCTGGGTGGCTCAGTTAATGGGAGTGTCTGCCTTCAGCTCAGGTCATGAACTCAGGGTCCTGAGATCAAGCCCCATGTAGGGGTCCTTGCCGAGTGGGGAGCCTGCTTCTCCATCTCCCTCTGCCCCCTGCCTGCTTCTGCTCTCTTTCCCCCAAATAAATAAGTAATCTTAAAAAAAAATTTTAATAGTAAAGTATTCCTGCTAAAATAATTTTTTCGATTCTTATTATGTATTTAAGATCCTCTTCCTGACTTTTTCTGGACTAACTTCAATCCATGATGAAATTTTAATGAAATTAATGTATACAGTGGATAAAACAAAATAGTAACTTTGAATGTATATGGTAGATAAAACAAAATAGTAACTTTGCTTATATATGGTCTTAAAACCATTGTCTTGTTTCTTTATATATTTTTTGGTAACATAACTGGATTATAATCTTGTTAATATAGCAGAGAACTACCTAGTAAAGCTGATTTTAGTGAGCTGTACTTTGGAAGTGAGTTCTTGGGGCTGACTTTGAGAGACACAATAATTGTTACCATTATAATCAATATTCTTACTTGATACTATTATTATCAAATATATTCTGTTCCCTATATACTAAGTTATCTCTACAGAAAACTCAACTGACATTTCTCAAACAAGGAAACCTTTTGTCTCTTTAGAAGAAAACACGTTTTTTTCTTTCCAGACAGCAGGGCACTGGAAACCAATTGTATTTCTTTTTACTTTAGTGCCAAGAACTTCCTGGATTGTGCTCCAAAGAATGGAATTCACACTAATTCTAAGACTGGTGCTCTTAGAAGTTGAACATAGGGCAGCCCTGACAGCTCAAACTTACACCTCTTTTTCCATTTTTATATTTTATTATTATGTATTTTTATTAGGAACTCAAATTTTGAATGCAAACAGTTGGGCTACAAATGTAAATAATTCTTAAAGAACTGGGTTTATTTGTCTTCATTCTTCTGTATTTCCTAATATTCCTAGTTCACACAGAGGTATGAAGTAGATGCTTTGTAAATATACCTCAGAGGAGAGACCCCTTTATTTGTTTAATCAACCATGTTTCTTTTTCTTTAATGAAAAAGTACTTGCCCAGGCTTAAAATAATTTAAAAGTACAAAAGGTGTACATAAAGGATCTCTTTTGTTGCAGAGCCCCAGATCCCTTCCCAGTAGCAGTCACACTGTTACAGGTTTACAATATTAAAAGTTCTATGTGGGAGCCTTTATTCTTCTAGAAGAAAAACTAAAAACCACAATTGGGAACCTCATATACACAATGTTCTACACCTTGCTTTTTTGGTGAATATAGTGTGGAGCTCAGCAGGAAGCTTGAACTCAGGACCTTGAGATCAAGCCCTGAGCTGAGATCAAGAGGTGGATGCTTAGCCTACTAAGCCATGCAGGCGCCCCAGTGGATAACTTTTTAACTGCTGAGAAAATCAAAGCAAATAAAAAGGTAAAGTAGAATAATATAAAAATGTTGGGCTTCCTTGCAACATAAATTAAAAAAAAAACAAGGTACCTTTTTATAAGTATATAATTTAAAACTTTAGTATCTAGAATATATATAGTTTATTTAAAAAATCTCTACATGGACAAATGGCAAAATCCATGCCAGAAAGTGTTCTAAATGCTTTAAATGTATTAAATCATTTAATCCGTAATACAACTCAACAAAGTAGATATTATTTTAATGTTTATTCTATAAATAAGAAAATTAAGACAAAACAGGCTAAATAGTGTGCTCACAACACTAACTAGGAAGTAACAAACCCAGGATTCAAAACACCCAAATTCTGGCTCTTGGAGGCACATTTTTAACCACCAGGGTGCCTGTCAAAAGGACAGATAGTTTACACTAGAAGAAATGAAAATAGCAAACCAACATGTGGGGGAAAAAAAATCAACCTCACTACTAATTATAAAATACAAATTAAAACAACTATTACAGTACTATGTTATACTTATTTGCTAAATAAAAAAAAAATGAAAACCCTAGGCTGATGATCCTTCAGGGATACATTTATGCCTTGCTGGTTGCACAATAAAAATTGGTTCAATCTTTTTAGCAAGCAATTTAGCTACATATAACAAGAGTCTTAAAACCAATTACAATCTCTAATCTAGTAATTTCTTACTGAAAATTAATTTAGCAATATAATTCAAAAAAGAAAAATAAAGGCTGTGACAAAGATAGAGTAATGTTATTAAAGTACTAAATTGAGAAAGAGAATGAGAAATGGAAAGAAACTGGAAACAATCTAAATAATTACCAGTGAACAACTGGAAACAGTCTTATATAGTTCGTAAGAATGAGAAGCATGCATAAGGATTATGCTGACAAATGTAAAGTACACATAAAAGAGAACAAATACTTATATACATTGTGATTATACTTAATGTCAAACCATGTACCTGTGTATGAATTCAGAAATTCTATCCAGAGGTGCCTGGGTGGCTCAGTAGGTTGAGCATCTGACTCTTGATTTCCCCTCATGTTGTGATCTCAGTGTTGTGGACTGAGCCCTGCATTGGGCTGTGCTGAGTGTGGAGCCTGTTTAAGATTCTTTCTCTCCCTCTCCTCTGTCCCCCTCCCATTGCACTCTTTCTCTCTCTCTAAAATAATAATAAATACAAAAAACTTAGGTTTTAAAAAATAATAATAACAAATAAATCTTAAAACAAAACAAAACAGGTCATATCCAAACCTGCTCAGTTGTGGTTAGGTTTGTAGATAAAAGAACCATGCTTCTTTAGTAAACATATTAAGAAAAAAAAAAAAGTTTTCATTACTGTATCACTAGAGGTATAGAAATCCTCTTAAAATATGAGATTTATTGCTCTTTGAAATTTTAATATAATTCTTAGAATTGATAGTAATTGAGATTTCTAATGCTCAAATCAATGCAGTCCACTGGAATAAGAGTATGAATATGAAGTAAGTGTGAGAAAGAATAAGGGTTTTAGTAGATTTAATAGATTAAATGACTGGAGGGACGCCTGGGTGGCTCAGTTGGTTAAGCAGCTGCCTTCGGCTCAGGTCATGATCCCAGAGTCCTGGGATCGAGTCCCACATTGGGCTCCTTGCTTGGCAGGGAGCCTGCTTCTCCCTCTGTCTCTGCCTGCCATTCTGTCTGCCTTGATCGCTCTCGCTCCTTCTCTCTCTCTGACAAATAAATAAAATCTTTAAAAAAAATAGATTAAATGACTGGAAATATTGTAGTATTCTCATAACAGGAACTGTAATGATGTAAAAGAAGAAAACCTTTAGAAATCTGTTGGAATAGTGGCTTACCTGCTTTAAGGTTGCTATGAAGCGAGTTATATATTCTACGGTGACTGGGTCCTCGACTGTGAGCTTATGACTCTGGCACTCCACACGGGCTCTGTTTATTACTACTCTAGCATCAGCAGTCAGTCCTATAAAAGTAGGTAATACATTTTCAAAAAAGAATGACTTTTGTCAAAAGGGTTTTTTTCTTTTTAGCTACCATGAAATCTTTCTTATAATGTCCATAGTTTTTTCAATATACGTCCATTATAAATAATAAATAATCTACAAAACAGAATATCACTCGTCCAACATTTAATACTTAATCTAATACATTCTTATTTACTTTTAAAAGAAATAGTTTTAGGGGTACCTGGGTGGCTCAGCCAGTTAAGCAACTGCTTTCAGCTCAGGTCATGATCCTGGACTCCCAGGATCAAGTTCCTTGGCTTGATCAAGTTCCAGGCTCCCTGCTCAGTGGGAAGTCTGCTTCTCCCTCTGACCCTCCCCCCTCTCATGCTCTCTCTCTCTCAAATAAATGAAATCTTTAAAAAAATGGTTTTAGGGCGCCTGGGTGGCTCAGTGGGTTAAGCCGCTGCCTTCGGCTCAGGTCATGATCTCAGGGTCCTGGGATCGAGTCCCGCATCGGGCTCTCTGCTCAGCAGGGAGCCTGCTTCCCTCTCTCTCTCTCTGCCTGCCTCTCCATCTACTTGTGATTTCTCTCTGTCAAATAAATAAATAAAATCTTTAAAAAAAAATGGTTTTAAAGAAAAATAAACACTGACGCTAAGTAAACTATTTTCGAAAGATCAAAATGGTTTAACTCACAGTGGTTGGTCTGTTTATTAGATTTTATTGAACATTTTCTAAAAATCTCTATAGTCATGTTTTTAAAAACTATTTTTGGGGAAGATATCAAAGGCAGACTGATCAAAGGCTGATGGTTTATTCTGGTTCCAAAATCAATATACTCATTATCAAACACATACCCATTGAATTCAAACTGCATTCAATATAACTGTGACATGTGATTTCTATTAGCTTTTTGTCTATTTGAAAATCAAGAATATTAAAACAGAAAAAGAAAATAGTCTTCCTTTTGCCATACCAAAACCTCATGTAATTAATTTTCCACATTTCCATAAGGAATAGAATATGATTCTATAAAAACAACAACTGGCCCAAAACTTAAATGCAACAGTTGCAAAAATTTCTATTAAAGACTTCTCTGGCATTTGTCCTTTACATGGCCATTTTGTTTCTTTCCCCATTCTCTTAATAGCACACTGCCAGGAAAATGCATTCACAAAATCTCTGTAAGTCATTTCTCAAATAATCATCAGTCTTTTGCATTCACAAACTCATTTTCCACTTCCACACCATTTCAAATTGTGTTTCTACAAATGGAAGAATGGTCAATCCCTGAAGATAATAAAGAACCTGTCACAATATGCCACTAAGAATCACCCCAATAGTCATGGGTATTGAGGTGCAAATTTTAATTGGGTAGCTGAAGAGGGAGAAACGGATTCTATTCTCTTCTCTCTGCAAAATATGAGAAGCATCTGGCTGGCTCAGTTTGTAGAGCATGTGACTCTTGATCTTGGGGTTGTGAGTCTGAGCCCCATGTTGGAGGGACTCTACTTTTTAAAAACAGTTTTTAAAAGTTATTTTAAAAATGTTATACAAGAGAAAGAAATTAGAAGAGATTCACTTTACCTATCCTATGGATTAAAAGCTACACTCAATTAGAAAATGTGACCCGAAAGGAGCTCCTTTACAATGTAAATATGATCCAAAACTACAGAAACATAGAAGTATATTTAAAAAGTAGTGATATAACTGATTCAAGAAAAAAAAAAATTAGTGATAAATTTGCCAAACCGTATAAGTAATACATTTATGTGATTGTGTTTGTTTTTAACATAAGAAATAACAATTACACTAATCAATACCAAATGTCTAGGAAAAAGAGAACAACTTCAATTTAAAGATAGCATTGAAAACTGCATTTTCACATTCTGTAGGTTATGTTTTAGTTTTCTTGTTTCCTTTGCTGTGTAGAAGATTTTTATTTTTGTTTTGTTTTTTTTTTTAAAGATTTTATTTATTTATTTCTCAGAGTGGGAGAGAGAGAACAGACAAGCAGGGGAGTTGCATATAGAGGGAGAAGCAGGCTCCCTGGTGAGCAAGGAGCCTGATGCAGGACTTAACCCTAGGACTCTGGGATCAGTGACCTGAGCTGAAGGCAGATGCTTAACCAACTGAACCATCCAGGTGTCCCTAGAAACTTTTTATTTTGATGAAAGTCCCAATAGTTTATGTTTGCTTTTGTTTCCCTTGGCTAAGGAGACATATCTAGAAAGAAGTTGCTATGGGCAATGTAAAAGAAGTTAATGCCTATGTTATCCTCTAGGATTTTTATGGTTTCAGGTCTCACATTTAGGTCTTTAATCCATTTTGAATTTGTTTTTGTGTATGGTGTAAAAAGGTGGTCCAGTTTCATTTTTATGCATGTTGTTTTGCAGTTTTCTCAACACCATTTGTTGAATTTTTTTTTTTTTTTGGAGGCGGTCTTTTTCCCATTGGCTATTCTTTCCTATTCTCCCTAAGATCAATTGACCAACAGTTCATTTCTGGGTTTTCTATTTTGTTCGACGGATCTATATGTCTGTTTTTGTGCCGGTACCATACCGCTTTGATCACTCAGCCTTGTAATATAACTTGAAGTCTGGAATTGTGATCCCTGCTTTTCTTTATCAAGGTTTCTTTGACTATATACAGGGTGTTTTGTGGTTCCAGACAAATTTTAGGATTCTTTGTTCTAGCTCTGTGAAAAATGCTGTTGATATTTTGATAGGGCTTGCATTAAATATGTAGATTGCTTTGGGTACTATAGACATTTTAAAAATATTTGTTCTTCCTACAAAATGGAAGATACTTGCAAATGACCTGAGAAAGGTTAGTATCCAAAATATTTGAAGAACTTATAAAAGTCAACACCCCCAAAATGAATAATGCAACTAAAAAATGGACAGAGACATGAATAGACATTTTTCCAAAGAAGACATACAGATGGCCAACAGACACATGAAAAGATGCTCAGCATCACTCATCATCAAGGAAATACAAATCAAAACTACAATGAGATAACACCTCACACCTGTCAGGATGGCTAAAATCAACAACACAAGAAAGAGTATGTGTTGGCAAGGATGTGGAGAAAGGGGAACACTTGCACTGTTGGTGGGAATGCAAACTGGTGCAGCCACTCTGGTAAACAGTATGGAGATTCCTCAGAAAGTTAAAAATACAACTACTCTATAATCCAGTAATCACACTATTAGATATTTACCCAAAGAATATAAAAATACTAATTCAAAAGGATACATGCACCCTGATATTTACAGCATCATTATTTATAATAGCCAAATTATGGAAATAGCCCAAGTTCCATTGACTGATGAATGAATAAAAAAGATGTGGTATATACATATATATACATAATAGAATATTACTCTGCCATAAAAAGAATGAGATCTTGCCATTTTTTTTTTTTAAGATTTTATTTATTCCTTTGACAGAGACAGATCAGAAGTAGGCAGAGAGGAAGGCAGAGAGAGGAGGAAGCAGGCTCCCTGCCAAGCAGAGAGCCCGATGTGGGACTCGATCCCAGGACCCTGAGATCATGACCTGAGCTGAAGGCAGAGGCTTTAACCCACTGAGCCACCCAGGCGCCCCAGATCTTGCCATTTTTAATGACATGGCTAGAGATAGGGAATATCATGCTAAGCAAAATAAGTCAGAGAAGGTAAGTATTATATGATTTCAATCATATGTGGAACTTAAGAAACAAAACAAATGAGCAAAGGGGAAAAAAAGAGACAAACCAAGAAACAGAAACAGACTCTTAACTATGGGGAATAAAGTGAGGGCTATCAGAGGGGTTGAGGGATGGGTGAAATAGAAATGGGGATTAAGAAGTACACTTGTGATTAGCAATGGGTGTTGTTAAGAAGTGTTGAATCAAGGAAGCCTGGGTGGTTCAGTCTGTTAAGCATCTGCCTTCAGTTCAGGTCATGTTCCCAGGGTTCTGGGATTGAGTCCCACAACCGGCTCCTTGCTCAGCCGGAAGCCTGCTTCTCCCTGTTGTCTGCCTGCTGCTCCCCCTGCTTTATGCTCTTTCTCTCTCTGACAAAAAAAAAAAAAAAAAAAAAAAAAAAAAGTGTTGAATCACTATATTGTATACTTGAGACCAATAATACACTATATGTTAACTAATTGGAAATTATTTTAAAGATTTTTAAAAAATTTATTTATCTGACAGAGATCACAAGTAGGCAGAAAGGCAGGCAGGGTTGGGGGGAAGCAGGCTCCCTGCTGAGCAGAGAACCTGATGAGGGGCTCAACCCTAGGACCCTGAGATCATGACCTGAGCTGAAGGCAGAGGCTTTAACCCACTGAGCCACCCAGGTGCCCCAACTAACTGGAATTTAAATAAAAACTTAAAACAACTGCAATTTCACTGTGTTTATATATAAGCAATCTATAAAAGAAACAAGTCTTCCATCTAGTGCTTTCATTTGTTTTTTTAAAGATTTTATTTATTTGAGAAAGAGAGCAAGCAAGAGAGAGCTAGAGGAAGAAAAGGACTCCCTGCTGAGCAGGGAGCCTGCTGAGGGGTTTAATCTCAGGACCCTGGATCCCCAGACCCTGGGATCATGACCTGAGCCAAAGGGAGGCGCGGGGCTGACTGAGCCACCCAGGTGCCCCTCTAGTGCTTTTGAATTCATACCAAAACTGTATCTTGAAATTACTTTCACAGTGTAAAATTTCTACTTTTAAATGGAATGCTACATGGCACATGAAAGAATTATTTTTTTCAAATTCTTTGATTTTTTTTCCCTAAGGGCTGTTTTCTAAAAATTAAAAGTGCAATATAACAACATTGACAAAAGAATGTGATTTTTTCAAGATGATATATTTTTTTCTGATATGTACTCATTGTAAAATATTCCAACAGAGGGAATAAAAGCTACCATATAATTCCACAAGTTATAAACAAAACAATATTATACATATTATTCAATAATCCACTATTTTTAATATATATTGTAAATACTTTTCATGTCAATACATATAGATCCTATGACCTCTTTTGTTTAAATTTAAATTCAATTTAGTTAGTATATAGAGTGTTACTGGTTTCAGGAGTAGAATTTAGTGATTCATCACTTACATACAACACCCAGTGCTCATCCCAACAAGTGCCTTCACCCATTTAATAAATCCTCCCCCCTCTTCCCCTCCAGCAACCCTGTTTGCTCTCTTAACTGTAGAGTCTCTTATGGTTTGCCTCCCTCTCGGTTTTTATCTTTATTTTTCTTCTTCCTGTGCTCATCTGTTTTGTTTCTTAAATTCCACATGAATGAAATCATATATTCATCTTTCTCTGACTGACTTATTTTGCTTAGTATAATACACTCTATCTAGTTCCATCCACATCATTGCAAATGACAAGACTTCACTGTTTTTGATGGCTGAGTAAATTTCCTATACACACACACACAGACACACACACACACACACACACACACACCTCTTCTTTATCCATTCATCAGTCAGTGGACAATTTGGGCTCTTTCTGTAAGGCGGCTATTGTTGATAGTTGCCGTTATAAACACTGGGGTGTGTTTGCTCCTTGGAATCAGCATTTTTGTATCCTTTGGATAAATTCCTAGTAGTGCAGTTGCTGGGTTGTAGGGTAGTTGTATTTTTAACTTTTTGAGAAACCTCTATGCTGTTTTCCAGAGTAGCTGCACCAGTTTGCATTCCAACCAACAGCACAAAAGGTTTCCTCTTTCTCTGCATCCTTACCAACATCTGTTGTTTTCTGAGTTGCTAATTTTAACCATTCTGACAGGTGTGAGGTGGATCTCATTGTGGTTTTGATTTGTATTTCCATGATGATGAGTGATGTTGAACATCTTTTCCTGTATCTGTTAGCCATCTGTATGTCTTCTTTGGAGAAATGTCTGTTTATGTTCTCTGCCCATTTCTTAACTGGATTATTTTTTGAGTGTTGTTTTGGCGAGTTTTTTTTAATAGATTCTGGATACTAGGCCTTTACCACTGATAGGGCATTTGCAATATCTTCTCTCATTCCGTCAGTTGTCTTTTAGTTTTGTTAACTGTTTCCTTCACTGTGCAGAAGCTTTTTATCTTGATAATGTCCCAATAGTTCATTTTTGCTTTTGTTTCACTTGCCCCCAGTGACATATCTAGTAAGAAGTTGATGAGGCTGAGGTCAGAGGTTGCTACCTGTTTTCTCCTCTAGGATTTTGATGGTTTCCTATCTTACATTTAGGTCTTTCATCCACTTTGAATTTATTTTTGTGTATGGTGTAAGAAGGTGGTTCCATTTTTATTCTTCTGCATGACCCTGTCCAGTTTTCCCAATACCATTTGTTGAAGAGACTTTCAACAAAGTCTCTTTCAAAGAAAGAGGATATTCTTTCCTGCTTTGCTGGAGATTAGTTGACCATTTAGTTGTGGACTATGATCTTTTTAAACTGCTCCTAAATAGTAAGAATGATAACATGGTAGTAGTAGTAATTGTAGTAGTAATATTAATAATACATGCCAGACATTGTTAAAAATGCTTCGTATGTATTAACTCATTTAATTATTGTAATAAATCAATAATGATAACACTATCATTAGCTTCATGTTAAGATTAAAGTGAGGGCAAGGAACAGTTAAGTACCTTGCCCACAGTCACAGGTGTAGTGGGCAAGGAAGTCTGGCTTAGAACCGGGTTGGTATGGTTCTAGAGCCTATACCATGTTTGATTATGCTAGTTCACCAGTATTAGACATTTAGGCATTTTCCAATTACAAAAACCAATTAACATATGGGGAAGAATATTAGTAAATGCTTATTTTCTGTTAAAAAGTCATACTCATATTAAAATTTTATATTAAGTCAAAAAAGTAGGTATACCAGAAGTTAAAGCATTCACATCATTTATACTAAGATGATTTCTTTACAAATTTTTTTCTTGGGGAGCCTGGGTGGCTCAGTGGGTTAAGCCTCTGCCTTCGGCTCAGGTCTTGATCCCAGGGTTCTGGGATCGAGCCCCGCATAGGGCTCTCTGCTTAGCAGGGAGCCTGTTTCCTCCTCTCTCTCTCTGCCTGCGTGTGATCTCTGTCTGTCAAATAAATAAAATCTTAAAAAAATTTTTTTTTCTTTTATTGTAGTAAAGTGTACATAACATAAAATTTATCATTTTAACCATTTCTAAGTTTAAAAAGAGTACAGTGGAACTAAGAATACTGTTGGAAAATCATCATCATCCATCTCTGGGACTTTATTTTCCCAAACTGAAACTATGAGCTCATGAAATAACTTTCCATTCTCCCTCTCCCTCTGGCAACCACCATTCTACTTCCTGTGTCTATGAGTTTGACTAGTCCAGGTATTCTCATATAAATGGAACCATAAAGTAATTATCCCATTATGACTGCTTATTTCACTTACCATAATGTCTTCAAGGTTCATCCATATCATAGCATGTGTCAGAATTTCCTTCATTAGGGCTTAACTGTATTCCATTGTACGTATATAGCATATTATGTTTACCCATTCATCCACTGATGGATACATGTGTTGTTTCCATCTTTTACCTATTGTGGTTCCATCTTTACCTATAAGCTACAATTATGGGTATACAAATACCTTTTGGAGTCCCTGCTTTCAGGTCTTTCAGATATATATGCAGAAGTGGAATGGTTGGATCACATGGTAATTCTATATCTAATTTTTTAAGAAACCACCATATTGTTTTCAATAGTGACTATACTATTTTACATTCTCACCCACAGTCCACAAAATTTGGAATTCTCCACAGTCTTGTTAATCCTTATTTTGTTTTCTTGGTAATAGCCATCCTAATGGATGTGAAGTGGTAATTCATTGGGGTTTTGATTGCATTTCTTTAATGATTAGTGACATCGAGTATTTGATTTATTGGCCATTTGTATCTATCTCTGGAGAAATATCTATTTAAATTCTTTGCTCATTTTCGAATTCAGGTGTCTGCTTCTTTGCTGTTGTGTTCCACACATTCTTTATATATTCTGGTTATTAATCCCTTATCAGATACAGTTTTGCAAATATTTTTCTACCACTCTACAGACCCAGCTGAAGCCAAGAGTTGGATGCTTAACTGACTGAGCTGCATAAGGAACTAAATAGGAAGTGTAGGGCACATGATGTGACTAAAATTCTTATGCGTGGAACTTAACCTAAAACGTATTTTGAGGGGCGCCTGGGTGGCTCAGTGGGTTAAAGCCTCTGCCTTCGGCTCAGGTCATGGTCCCGGGGTCCTGGGATCGAGCCCCACATCGGGCTCTCTGCTCAGCAGGGAGCCTGCTTTCCCCCTTTCTCTCTGTCTGCCTCTCTGCCTACTTGTGATCTCTGTCTGTCAAATAAATAAATAAAATCTTTAAAAAAAAACGTATTTTGAGATTTTAAATAAATGGGGCATTTACATTTATTTGTGTCTTCTTCGATTTCTTTCAGGAACGTTTTATAGTTTTCAGTGTACGTCTTTTGTCTCCTTGGTTACATTTATTCCTAAGTGTTTTATTCTTTTTGATGCTACTTTAAGTAGAATTATTTCTCTTAATTTCCTTTTTATTTTTTTTTAAGATTTTATTCATTTATTTGACAGAGAGAAAGATTACAAGTAGGCAGAGAGGTAGGCAGAGAGAGATGGGGAAGCAGGCTCCCCGCCAAGCAGAGAGTCTGATGTGGGGCTCGATCCCAGGACCCTGAGATCGTGACCTGAGCTGAGGGCAGCGGCTCAACCCACTGAGCCACCCAGGTGCCCCTCTCAATTTCCTTTTTAGATAGTTCACCATCAGTGTACAGAAACACAACTGAATTTTTTGTGTTGATACTATTTGCTCCAACTTTGTTCAATTTAATTATTACCTCTTAACAGGTTTTTTTTGTATGGAACTTTTTTTTTTTTTAATACGATTTTATTTATTTATTTGACAAAGAAAGACACAGTGAGAGAGGGAACACAATCGGGGGAGTGAGAGAGGGAGCTCAATGTGGGGCTTGATCCCAGGACTCTGGGATCATGATCTGAGCTGAACCCAAACACCTAATGATTGAGCCACCCAGTTGCCCCTTTATTGTGGACTCTTTATAGAGTTCTCTATATGCAAGATCATGTCATCTGTAAACAGAGCTGGTTTTATTTCTTCCCTTCCAATTTGGATGCCTTTTTTTTTCCTGCCTAATTGCTCAGGGTAGGACTTTCACTATTAAGTTAAATAGAAATGGCAAAAGTAGGCATCCTTGGCTAATTCTTGATCTTAGATGAAAAGCTTTGAGTCTTTTGTAACTACGATGTTCTTTTTGAGTTTTTCATAAATGATTTTTATTATATGGAGATCTTTTCCTTCTATTCCTAGTTTATTGAGTGTTTTCATCATGAAAGGATATTGAATGTTGTTAAATTCTTTTTCTGAATCAATTGAGATGATCATGTACTTTTGTCCTTCATTTTGATTTTCATGTGTTGAATTATCTTTGTACTCCAGAAATAAACCCACTTGGTCATGGTATATAACTCCTTTAATATGCTGTATTTGGTTTGCTAGTATTTTTGTGAGGATTTTTACATCAATATTTACAAGGGATATTGGTCTGTAGTTTTCTTTTCTTGTAGTGTCTTTGGTTTTGGTATCATGGTAATGCTGGCCTCATAGAATGAGTTTGGAAGCATTCCTTCTTCAATTTACTGAAGACTTTGAGAGTTGGTATTAATTCTTCTTTCAGTGTTTGGTAGAATTCACCAGAGAGTCATGGAGTTTTTTTATTGGGAGGTTTTTGATTACTGATTCACTCTTTACTTATTATATTATACATCTGTTGAGATACACACACACACACACACACACACACACACTTCTTCTTGAGTAACCAGGTAATTTGTATGTTCCAAGAAATGTGTCAATTTCTTCTCATTTGTTGGTTTATGACTGTTCATAGTACCCTCTGATGATCCTTTTTATTTCTGTAAAATCATTAGTATAATGTCTCCTTTTTCATTTCTGCTTTTAGTTGAGTCTTCTTTTGTTCATAGGCAACAACTGGTTTGCCAACTGGTTTGCCAATACTGGTGATCTTTTCAAAGAACAAAACTATTGGTCTTACTGATTTATGTTTTTTGTTCTCCTGTTTTCTGTATCTCTAATCTTTATTATTTCCTTCCTTGTGCTAGCCTTAGGTTTAGTTTGGTCTTCTTTTTTTAGTTCTTAGGGTATGTTAGGCTAGTTAATTGAAAATTTTCTTCTTTTTAAAAAATTAAGCAGCTATGGCTTCAAATTTTCCTCTTAGCACTGCTTTTGCTGCATTCCATAAGTCTGATATGTTTTCATTTTCATGGCTCAAGATATTTTCTAATTTCTCTCCTGTCTTTGTTTTTAGGTTTTATTTATTTATTTGACAGAGGGAGAGAGAGCACAAGAAGTGGGAGCAGCAGAGGGAGAAGGAGAAGCAGGCTTTTTTTTGAGCAGGGAACCCCAGGATTCTGGGATCATGACCTGAACCAAAGGCAGATGCTTAATCAACTGAGCCATCCAGGTGCCTCTCTTTTGATATCTTCTTTGACGCATGGGTTTTTTAGGAGAATATTGATCCTTAAACAACACAAGGGTTGGGATGCCAATCCTTTCCCCCAACTGAAGTCTGCATATAACTTTTGACTCCTCAAAAACTTAACTACTGATAGCCTACTGTTACCTGAAAGCCTTATCCTATCAGTACATCCCAGTGAGACAGTGCTTTTACCTAGGTGTCACCTCCTGCATTGTATCCTGGATTGTTCACACCTGAAGCCACATAGCTCCTTGAAGGGGCTGTTCTTCAGATGCCCTGTGGCCCAGCAGCTGTCCTTCCCGCACAGTGGCCTCATGACCAACCTCTACCTGTGCACCCTTGACTGCCTGATGCCTCTGCTCCAGTGGCTCTTCCAGCGGCTGATGTGGCCTCCAGAAACTTGTTCAGGAGCCTTTGGCTTCCTATGGGATCTTAGTATGGATAGGTTCTTCCATCAGTTTGATGGAGATAAGCACTGGTTGTGGCCCTCACTGCAAGAGGTCATGGAGGGATTTCACAGACTGGGAGGCCACAATCCTGCTCTGGGACTGCAGGGGCCCTGTCAGCATGGTGGAAGAGTGTTTAAAAATGACACTAGCCTGAGCTGGAGTGAGCAGCAGAACAGCCCCCTGGAGACTGGCTGAGACATTAGCCTGAGCTATCTCTATTAAGTTCCTGACACTGAGTACCCTTGCATAGACAGGGGCCTCCACTGATGGGGACCTCTTGGGCCAAACTGAGCTTCTGTCCTGAGCTGGTGTGGGAGGCAGGGGGCGGCGGCTCTGCCTGCCACACAAGACTAATCTCCAGCAGTTTCTGCTCCTGCTCTTCAAGAACATCCAGGAGTGGCCAGGGAAGCTCCAGCAGCTGTGCTGTACCCTGAGCAAGGTGTCAGCTCACCATTACAACTGCTGGCACTCATGAAGTTCTTCCTGGATGTAACCTTCTGGAGCAGACAGCTTTGAAGCCAGCTTAGCCTTGTGGTCTTTGCCCAGATCCTGGACTAGCAAGAGACATTCCCTGTCTGGCAAGAGAAGGCCCAGCTGTCTTTGCTCAGCCAGATCCTAAGCCTCATGAGGCCATAATCCCTCTGGTAGTACCTGGGCTCTGAGACCTTGCCACCTTACCAGAAGCAAGAGCCAAAGGCCAGTGCTGAGCTAGATCACCTGTGCCACAGCTTCTGATACTGCCTAGGGTGGTGGTCAGCTGCCAAGACTCCCCATCCCAGACCAGTGGGGAGAACTGCAGCTTGCTATGCATGCAATTGGGCCTCCATATTAGCACCCATATCCAGGAGAGCCCCCAGGCCATGTTGCCCACACCTATATCTGCTGGCAGGAGCTGCTGGCCCAGTGCCAGCCCCAAGCCCTGTGAAACAGTAGAAAGACTAAAGGAGGCCCTGGAAAGACTAAAGTTGCAAGGTGGGGCTCGCCTCAGGCTCTTGGCTCTGGTGGGAAGCGAAAAGGGCTCAGGGAACAGAAGGGAGCATAGAACAGAGGCCAGAAGAGGACCAGTGTGATGAAGCAAGAGCCTGCCTTGACATTGCCCTGGACCCACACCAGGCAAGAATGGGGCCTCTCCCTGCCTGGCCCACCCTCAGCTCTCCTTCTCTCCCAGGTGTCTCCTTTGCCATAAGGGCTTTGTCTCCATACTCCCTTGTTTCCCTGGGCTGCCTGGGCTCCCCACCCTTCTTCCTTTCTCTGTCGCTAATGTTAGCTTTCTTTATGTACAGTGAAGTCTTTTTTCAGGGGGAAAAAAAGGAATGAATGCATGTGCACGCACACACAAGAAACATGCCTTGTTTGTTAAAATACAAAAGCAAATAAGCACATGAAAATCTATTCCACATCATTACCCATGAGTCAAATGCAAATTAAACCCACAATGAGATTGCACTATACACTTACAAGAATGTCTAAAATTAAAAACAGTAACACCACCAAAGGTTGTTGAGGAGTAGAGAAAATGAATCATTTATACATTGCTAGTAGGAATGCAAATAGTTCAGGCACTCTGGAAAACAATTTGCCAGCTTTTTATAAAACTAAGCATGCATTATCATATGATCATATGACCCAGCAACTGTACTCTTCAGCATTTATTGCAAAAAAGGGAAAACCTATGTTCACACAAAAACCTGCACACAAATGTTCACACCAACTCTATTTTTAATGGGCAAAACTAGAAATAATCCATGTCCTTCAACCAGTGAGTTGTTAACAAAAGTGTGGTACATCCATATCATGGAACACTACTCAGCAATAAAAAGCAAGTGATTATTAATATATGCAACAACTTGGATGAATGGCAAGGGAATTATGTTGAACAAGAAAAGCTAAGATGAAAAGGTTATATATGTATCACAGGATTCTATTCACTAAACATTCTCAAAATGACAAAATTATAGAGATGGAGAAGAGAATGGATTAGTGGCTACCAGAGGTTAGAGACGAGGAGGAATAGCATGAGGTAGTCTTGGGTTAATGCAAGAGTTGTGTATCTTGATTGTGGTGATGGTTAAATGAACTTACACATGTGATAAGTCTAATAAAACTACACACACATGTACACATGCAAATAAGTGCATATAAAACTGTTTAAATCTGAATAAACTCTGTGGCTTGTAACAATGTCATTTTACTGGTTTTTGAAGATGTTACCATTGGGGGAAACGCAGTATAAAGGATACTTCCCTGTGTTTTGTTCTGTTTTGAAAGATTATTTCAGAAAGAGAGAGCTAGTGAGAGAGAGCGAGTGCACAAGCAGGAGGGGTAGGTAGAGGGAGACAGAATCTTAAGCAGGCTCCGCACTGCTTGATCCCACGATCAAGGGCTTGATCCCACGATCCAGAGACCATGACCCGAGCTGAAACCAAGAGTCGGATGCTCAACCCAATGTGCCACCCAGGCGCCCCCCACCCCCTTTTTTAAAATGACTTTCTGGGCGCCTGGGTGGTTCAGTGGGTTAAGCCGCTGCCTTCGGCTCAGGTCATGATCTCAGAGTCCTGGGATCGAGTCCCGCATCAGGCTCTCTGCTCAGCGGAGAGCCTGCTTCCCTCTCTCTCTCTGCCTGCCTCTCCATCTATTTGTGATTTCTCTCTGTCAAATAAATAAATAAAATCTTAAAAAAAAAAAAAAATCTTTAAAAAAAATAAAAAATAAAAAATAAAATGACTTTCTGAGTACCTGTAATTGTTTCAAATTAAAGAGTTTAAAAAGAAAACACAGCTACCTGAAGTTATAATTAAGGTACTGTATATATCTTTTAACATTACTGCTTTATCAAAACTAATTATCAAAATCCATGTTTATATAGATGTGATCTTCCAGAAAAGATATGATATACTGTTTGTGTTAAGAAATGGGGGCACCTGGGTGGGTTAGTGGGTTGGGCCTCTGCCTTCGGCTCAAGTCATGATCTCAGGGTCCTGGGATCGAGCCCCACATCGGGCTCTCTACTCAGTGGGGAGACTGCTTCCCCTGCTCTCTCTCTGCCTGCCTCTCTGCCTACTTGTGATCTCTCTCTGTCAAATAAATAGATTCTTAAAATAAATAAATAAATAAATAAATGGAGCATATCTCCATGTGTTGCATAAGTATAGCAGGATGACTGAAGGAGGGGCCAACTGTGTTACCCTACTACACTATGATACTCTGTATTATTACTATAGTTCTATAAGTACCTGCAAAGGCCATGCAAACATGGTCATCAAGGGCACAAATTTTCCTTACAGTTCTTTCATCTTGAAGCTTGGCAACAGATTTTTTTTCTACTCCAAGCACAACTATATCAGTACCTCGGATTCCAACCTGTCAAACAATTAAAAAAAACATAATTAATTGTCAGTTTTAACATTAAAATGAAGTTATCCCAACACATGACTTAGAGGAAAAGACTTTTCCTTAACCATTCAGTAAAACTGAGAAAAGTAGACTTCTAAGAAAACCGCTGCATAGGTGCAGGATTACTAGAAGTCCATTCTCCAAACACAAACCAAAGAGGAAAAATAGGTGGAAATTGGAAGAATATACCACCAATGCTGAAACCACATGAATGTCCTAAACTCAAGCAATATACCTGAAGATAGATACAGAACAATTTTAACCAAAATGAAAGAAAATGCTGGTAATCCATATGGATTGCTTAGAGAATGGGCAATATGAGTACTGATAGCATAAATAGTATGGAAAATTAAGTAGATAAATTTCTGAAAGCTCTCCCATGTATCTCACAATCTGGAGGGACAATGCTCAGGGGCTATATGCAGCCAAGGGAAAGACCAAATGCCTTCACTACAGTTACTGATCAATAAAAACTCTAATCAAACATGAATACAACAAGACGAATAACTATTGTTCCTCCCTCTATCCCTTCCCTTGGGAATGAAGTAGGAAAATGTCTAAAGAATAATGTATAAGGATACTAGTTCTCAAACTGGGACTTCTGTGGAAACATGCCCATATTCTCAGGGGTTCAAGAGTAATAGACGAGAAGTTAAATTCCGTATTACACTGGTAATCTAAATATTCTGATACAGGTATTTGTGTTTATGATTGCCTCGTAGCCAAGTGTGATATTAGTACTAATTATGCAAACAGGTGGGCTCTGAATTAGTATCATTGAAGTGGAAATACAGAATAGGTTAAATACAGAACTAGACCTGAGATTACATCTTCCAATTAAATAAAATTTAAGACAACTTATCAAGGCTTTTGCTCTTACCGTTCCCTCATTTCACTGCAGTCTGTCAATTAACCTGATAGGCCTTTCCCTAATCACCCTCTCTAAAATCAACAACTCTCCCTCAACATTCCCACTTTCATCTAAGAGACTCATGTTGAACTTTATAACCTACAGGGATTATGAATTAAAACTTCCAACACAGAGTATCTAGAAAATGTTTGTTTGTTTATTAAAGTTTTTTTATTTATTTTAGAGAGAGAGAGAGCACAAACACGGGGGAGGAACAGAGGGAGAGGGAGAAGCAGACTCCCCACTGAGCAAGGAGCCTGAGGTGGGGCTGTGTCCCAGGACCCAGGGATCATAACCTGAGCTGAAGGCAGACTCTAAACCAGTTGAGCCACCCGGGAGCCCTAGAAAATGTTTATAATAAAAATCCTAATATCAAAGCCTTTTGTATGTGGGTAAGATTATTCTCACAAGAAAATTCATAATTTCATTTTATAAAATGAAATAAAAATTAAGTATGAATTAATTCAAGAAGCTCAAAAAGGAACAAAAGTATTTAAACTAAGCTTACAAGGTGAAATAAGGAAAAAGCAGAAATTAATGATTATGGAAAAAACAATAAAATTGATAAGTGATGCCAAGAGACAGTTTAAGTAATAATGAAGAGATGTCTCAGTTAATCCAGCCAAAAGGGGCAAAGTGTAAAAAATTATATACAACTGTGAAAAACCAGGAACTTAAAAATTATAACCCTAAATTAATCAATGTGAAAACGTGAGTGAAAAGGATGACAAATTAGAAAAATTAAAAACTGCCCACGTAGACTCAAGAAAAAAATAGAAAACACAGTCTCTCTAACAAACATGGAATAATTTCAAAAACAAGTCTCATGCCTAGGAAGTTCACGGATGAATTTTTCCTGATCTTCTGTTATGGGTAACTCCTATGTTATTTACATTATTCCATGCATGGGATGCCTAGGTGGCTCAGTCAGTTCAACTTGGGATTGAGTCCCACTAAGGGCTCTTGTCTCAGTGGGGAGCCTGTTTTTCCCTCGGGCTGCTTCCCACCCCCTGCTTGTGTGCTCCCCTTACTCTCTGACAAATAAATAAATATATCTTTAAAAAATCTTAAAAAAAAAATTATTCCATGGTACAGATGAAAATGGAAATGTTCCTAACTCTGTTTTGGAAAGTTATATAACAATTTTAAAATCTGGCAAATAAAACATTTTCTAAATAAAGAAAAGTATTAATGATTTTTCACTTAGGAAATCTCATGTCAAAAAACAAAACAAAACAAAAAAAGGAAAGCTGATACCAAAATTCTAAACAAGATGATTACAAATACAATTTATGAATACAGAAAAACATGCCTGGGTGGCTCAGTCGGTTAAGCATCGAATTCTTTTTTTTTTTTTTTTTTTAAAGATTTTATTTATTTATTTATTTGACAGAGAGAGATCACAAGTAGGCAGAGAAGCAGGCAGAGAGTGAAAGGAGGAGGAAGCAGGCTCCCTGCCAAGCAGAGAGCCTGATGCGGAACCCGATCCCAGGACACTGAGATCATGACCTGAGCTGAAGGCAGAGGCTTAACCCACTGAGCCACTCAGGTGCCCTTAAGCATCTAATTCTTGATTTCAGCTCAGGCTATGATCTCAGGGAGGTGGGTCTGAGCCCTGTGTCAGTCTCCATGGTCAGCACAGAGTCTACTGGAGATTCTCTCCCTCTGGCCCTCCCCTCTGCTCAAGATTTCTTTCTCTCTCTCTCTCAAATATAAGAACAAAAAATAAATAAAGAAAGAAGGAACGTGAGGAGATATGGGGATGTATGGGATTTTCCCTTTTTTGGTAACTGTGCCTGGTTGTAAGTAGCCCTTTGATTAGGTATGGCCTATGGATATTTTGAGATGAGTTGCTTGATGGGCCTGCCTGGTTTCAGCCAGGGGGTTAGGAGTCACTGTGAGTCCTTTTGTATTGATTACATTTCCACTGCTCAGGCCTACTGATGATCTCTATAAAACTGGCAGGAAGAAATCATCTGAGAAAATGAGTCACCATCCATTCCACTGTTCAAGCCAAAAACTGGGTTATCCTTTATAGCCCCTCCTCTCATACCATCCATTTCCAATCAATTACCTTGTTTTTGTCCATTTTACCTACAAAAGTTATCCAGCTCCCCATCAACACTCTAATACAAGGAACCATCATTTCTTGCCTGGACTATACATGACTGCATAGCCTAATAGGTTTCCCACTTTCTACCTTTGTTCCCCCCTTTCCATTCTCCCATCCCCATCCTTTATTGCTAATCAGTCTTTACAAGGCTGCCAGGGTGAGGATTTAAAAACATCAGTAGGGCCAGATTACTCTACATTAAATATTCTCCCACAGCACTCCTCTGCAATTAGAAAATCTTTTTAAACTCTTTAGTTGTGGCTATAAAGTTGGGCATGATCTAGCTCCTGCCTACTTCTCCAATGGTATGTCCTTGTTATTCACTAAACTCCAGCCACATTACCTTCTTTGAAGACTTTTTCCAAGCACAATTCTGTTTCCCTCTTCTGAACTTTCACATGTAATATTCCCTCTGCCTGGAATGCTTCTCTTCCTATTTCAAGTCTCAATTCCAATTTCACCTCAAGGAGTCCTTCTATGTTATTCTTTAAATAACAACCAATTCTGTTCTTTCAGTCAGCACATTTACAATTGTTTATTTATTTTATTAAAAAATTTGTTTTAAATTTTTTTTTTTTTTTTTTTTTTTTTTTTTTTTTTTTTTTTTTTTTTTTTTTAAAGATTTTATTTATTTATTTGACAGAGAGAAATTACAAGTACACTGAGAGGCAGGCAGAGAGAGAGAGAGAAGGAAGCAGGCTCCCTGCTGAGCAGAGAGCCCGATGCGGGACTCGATCCCAGGACCCCGAGATCATGACCTGAGCCGAAGGCAGCGGCTTAACCCACTGAGCCACCCAGGCGCCCCAAATAATGTTTTAAATTTTAAAAAATTATTATTATTATACTTGTCTCTCCAAATAGTAGTATCTCTGAGGGCAAGGAAACAATCAGAGGAATCTAGAAAGTGGCACGTTCCACTGAACAATTAACATAGTCTCTTCAAGAAGTCAAAGCCATGAAAAAAGAGATGCTGTTCAAGAATGAAACAGATACCTAAGAGTTAAGCACAGTACACGGACTTTAGATTCAGACTCACCACAATTACAGAACGACTTTTTGTGAGCAATGAGGAAAATCGGAATGTAGACTATTACAAAATATAAAGGAGTTTTTGTTAATTTCATCAGGAATGATAACGGTCTTAAGAGACAACTTTATTGAAACGATGAAATATCTTGTTATCTGGGATTTGTTTTGAAATACTCCACTTAAGGTACACCTGGGTGTCTCAGTCAGTTGGGCATCTGCCTTCAGCCCAGGTCATAATCCTAGGGTCCTGGGATCGAGGTCTGCATCAAGCCCTGCATCGGGCTCCTTGTTCAGTGAGGAGCCAGCTTCTCCCTCCCCCTCTGCCTGCCACTCTACCTGCTTGTGCTCTTTCTATCTCACTGTCAAATAAATAAAATCTTAAAAAAAATACTCCACTGAAGAATGAATTTTAATCTATATCTCACACTATAAACAAAAATTAACTCAAAATAGATAATAAATTTAAATGTAAAATGCAAAACTATAAACTTTTAGGAAAAATTACAAGAGAAAAATTTTGGGATCGAGGCAAAGTGTTTTTAGAATTGGCAGAAAATGGATAAAGTACACAAGAAGTCCTATGTATTCTTTTTTTTTTCCCTTAAGTTTATATATTTAAGTAATCTCTACACCCAACATGAGGCTCAAACTCATGATCCTAAGACCAAAAGCTGCATGCTCTACCAACTGAGCCAGCCAGGTGCCCTCAAATCTCTATGTATTATTTCTTACAACTGCATGTGAATCTACAATTATCTCAATAAAAAAATCAATTAAAATTATTCTGCAGGAAAGAGGGAAAAGTTGGGGAAAGATATAACAGATTGGTAAAATGTTGGTAATTTAGAGCATATGGTAAAAAGCTGGGTAATGGGTATACAGAGGTTCAATACGGTATTCCCTTTATATCTTTGTGTGTTCAAAATATTCCATAATAAAAAGTTAAAAATAAATAAAATAAACACAAAACAAACAAACCTTGAATTTCTCTACTGGCCTTTTCTCACCAACAATTTAAACACATGCTAAAGTCTCCCTTATCTTAAACAAATTATTAAAGACTACTTCACTTCAATACCATCCCTCTCTGAATCTCTTCAAACCCCAATACTGTCATCATCCTTCAGCTGATGGCAACATGGTTTCTACCCCTACTCCTCCCAGAGTTTAGTCAAGGTAGACCACACACAGGTAATGGTCCCTCAAGGTTGTAGGTTATGCTCTACACAGTCCATTAGTCTATGGTCTACATTTCATCTTTTCAAGAGAAGAAGAGTACTCAAGAATACTTATTCACTTCACCTTCAACATATATTTTAAGAAGGGGAGACAAATGATGCACTTCAAAATTACTATCTCTAGTCCATATCAATCTCTTGAGTTCCAAACATGTATATTTATGTATACTCATGCCTCATAGTCTCTGTGGGTCAGAAGTATGGGCATTTTATCCTCTAGCTTAGGGTCTCTCTCAGGCCTGCAATCAAATTGCCCTCCAGGGCTACACTCATCTCAAGGCTCATGAGGGAGGATCCATTTCCAAGCTCACCTGCATGGTTGTTAGATTCAGTTCCTCACTCATTGCTGGGACTCAGTTCCTTGCTCAGTTCCTTGCTACCCTCCATGGTGCAACTAAAAATGGCCGCTATGTTCCATAAGAATAAGCAAGTCAGAATCAAAGAGGATGAGCAAGACATAAGTCACCATCTCTTTGTAACTTAACCTCTGAAGTGACATCCCATCACTTTTGCCTATCTGGATTCCTAGAAACCAGTAACTAGATTCAGCCCACATGCAAGGGGGAGAGGACTACACAAAGGCATGAGCACCAGAAAGTGGGGATCATTGGAGGTCATTTTAGAGGCTACCTACTATAGTTTCCACAGCATCTCAACCTCAACAAGTCTGAACCTCAATCCTTCAGCCAAACTTAGAGCTTCATATGCTCTAAAAAAGCGGCAGGGCCATTTACTAAGAGGCTAAATCCAGAAGCAGAGGTACTATCTTTGATTCCTTCCTACTCTCCTCTCCCCACCCCCTGCCCCAATACCATCTAAATAAGCAAATTGTTTCAACTATACCATTTAAGTTTCTCTGGAATCTGCCTTATTCTCCTTTCTGTCCCAACCATAGTAATAAGTATTATGTTTCATCTGGATTGCTTCAAAGACTCCTACGTGGTTTCCCGACTTCCAGTCTTGATATTATCTAATCCACTGACCACATTGGAGTCTGAGAAATCTTGAAAAATAAAAATATGAAAAAAAGAAAATCTGAATGTGCCATTCCTCTACTTAAAAGCTTGTACTAATAAGGAGCATTTCTCACTAAGCAAACTGAGACAGCACAGAGCTGGACCTGAACAGAAAGATCTAGGGACTGTAATATCTACTCTTTGCATATTGGCCTTTTGCTCTCTTAATAAAGAGAAGCTTTCTCTGTTACGGAAAAAAAAAAAAAAAAAAATGGCCACTGGCAATCTTGGACACACATCCCAACAGCTGTCCCAGAGGAAAAAAGCTACCACTATCCCTAGTTTAAAAAGTCCTAAGGATGGACTTACACTGGCTAGATTTCAGTCACATGGTCATCATTGTGTCCAGGAGGACAGAAACTATGCATTATTCTACCTGGGTCACAAGTACCTCTGTGGTTAGTCAAATGCAGTCTGTTACTAGAAGGATAAATCGGTAAAAATCTAGAGAATGACAACAGATATTCTTATTTCCTTAAAGTCATTCTATGATCTAGCCCCTCTTTCTAGCTTTATCTCTTCCTGGTTTTACACTGCTTCAGTAATCTGGAATGCCTTCCAATTCATAGAATATAGTTGTCTTTTGCTGATTGGTCTTCACATGCTATTTCCTTTGTCTAACATATACTCTTCCTTTTTCCCACTTTCAACCTTTCAGGTGTCTATTTAAATATTACTTCCTCAGGAGAATCTTCCTAACACCTCGAGTTCCATATACTGCCCCATTCTCTCCCCATCATAATACTCATTTAGGCCTTGCTGAGACTATTTACTTAATCATCTAATGTGCCTTTCAGATATTAAGCTCTCTGAGGATAGGGAGTGAGTCTTATTTATTCTGAAACCCTAGGACCCAGCAGTATGTTTGGCATACATCAGTGTTCAACAAAAACATCCTGAAATAATAAATGAATGCACTGGAAAAATCACAGACAAAAGTGAAGGGAAAAGTAAAATGAAGGGATAGTAAATAATAAGAGCTATCTTTTGTTAAATATCTACTGTGAACCAGACACCGTGAAAGATGTTTAACACATATTATTACCTCATTTAATTCTTTCATCAACCCTACAAAGCAGGTGTTATTTTGGTACCTATTTTACTATTAAAGAAACTACAGCTTAAAGAAATTAATTGCTTGTGTGATATATACCTGGCTTCCACATTCAAGATATGATAGCTAATTATTAGACAAATATTAAATTGCATGATACAATGCAAAGAGCAGAGGCTTTGGAACTAGAAAAAATTAAGTGTGAAGATGGGCTCCATCACTTTCTAGCTGGGGATTAAATACTATCCTTAACATTACATAACATACTAAAATACTTGGTACAAAAGAAATATTACTTAAATATTACTTAAATGTTTACTTCTTACCTTGCCCCTCCACTGTAGTATATCGTGTGATAAAAATACAAGTGGAATTATGCTACCTGATTTTTAGGACTTTTTTTTTTTTTTAAGGATTTATTTATTTGTCAGTGAGAGAGAAAGTGTGTTTGAGAGAGAGAGGCAGCACAAGCAGGGGGAGCTGCAGTTAGAGGGAGTAGCAGCCTCCCCGCTGAGTAAAGAGCCCAACAGGATACTCAATCCCAGACCCCAGCTGAAGGCAGACACTTAACTAAGCCACCCAGGCATTCCTATGCTACCTAGATTCTTAAAGATCTTATTATCTAGTTGCTGTGAGAAGACCATTAAGTATACTTGAAATTAAAGTGAATATGAAACCAAATAGTAGATATTCTAAAATGCTATGTGGTACAGATTTTAAGTTCAGAAAAAGAATAAGGGTCACAATGGCTGGAGCAGATCCAGAAAGCTTCATCAAGGAGAAGAAATGTACAGAGCTTCTTGGAGGATACAGAAGAGGGAGTGTGGCATAAATAAAGGTGTTTTCTCCTCTACCGACAAACATATGTGAGTAAAACCATGAAGCTGCCCCTTAATTAAAGAAGGTGGATAAGGATTATGGAAGACAGTGATGGCCAGAACGTGAAGCTAAGATTTGAAAAAGCAGTAAAGAGGGAGGCAGTAACAGTTTGGGGTCAGGGAAAGGACAGAATGAGTAATGGTAATAAATCTTATCTTTTTCATGGGAAAACTGTAAAGGATTCATTGTTTTTTTTTCCTAAGAAGAAAAGTATTACCTCTCCAAATGTTATTAAAACATATTTTTCATTTACAGAAAAGGGAACTAAAGCAAAAAGTAAAGAGGCCTCTTGCCTCACTTCGTGCTATAAGATAATCACCAAGAAGGAAGTAGAACCCAAGCCTCTAATTGTATACTTCTTGTATTACTATAAGTAATTTATTGTTACTTATAACTTCTTGTATTACTAAATAATATTGCATCCACACACTAGTCAAAACTGGTTATTTGCAATTCGTCATAACAAATGTTGCTTATAGGCAGAATATTTTGTAACATATTTTAATAAACAAGTGCCATTATAAACTTTACCCCACATAAAAGGTCATAGCACCCTCAAGGAAACACAATGAACAACTCCATACAAAGATGCAAATTATAATTTCAGAAACCTGAGACAAAAACTGTCTCATCCTTCCAATGTATCTTTAAAAATGCCCACTATAGGTATTTTTATATCCATACCCTTTTACAGCTCATTACAAAGGAACTATCAATCAGTTCTATAGCATTCTTAAAACATTTTAAATGAGCCAGTGTGGCTTCTTATTATACCCCAGTCTTCTCCCATTACTTTCTTTATTTTAGGCTCTAAAACTTGGGCATTATCTTCTAACCATATGCTTCATGCCTTGCTGGGGATTATATAACTTTTTGTTTTTATCAAAATGGTACCCTTTTGGTTTAAGCTACATCAGGATTTTCTTAAATTTACAATTCTAAAAAAATTACTTATAAAACAGAAGCAAAACTAGAGGGCCCAATTAAATAGAAAAATAGTTTAAAAATGATAAGATTCTTTCTAGTGTTATTTTTTTTTTAAAGATTTTATTTATTTATTTGACAGAGAGAAATCACAAGTAGACAGAGAGGCAGGCAGAGAGAGAGAGAGAGAGGGAAGCAGGCTCCCTGCTGAGCAGAGAGCCCGATGCGGGACTTGATCCCAAGACCCTGAGATCATGACCTGAGCCAAAGGCAGCGGCTTAATCCACTGAGCCACCTAGGCGCCCTCTAGTGTTATTTTTTTTTACCACTTTACATTTGATAGATTTATATAATAAAAGCAAATTATTTCCTTCCATAATTAAGTTGGTATGGAAAGTGAGGAAAATAGAGACACTGCTAGACTCAGAAATGCACGGTGTATTCTCATTTCGAGAGATTTAAAAAATTTGTATCTTTCAGGGATGCCTGGGTGGCTCTGTCAGTTAAGCATCTGCCTTCTGCTCAGGTCATGATCTCCAGGTCCTGGGATCAGGTCCCTGCATCTGGCTCCCTGCTCAGTGGAGAGGCTGCTCTCCCTCTGGCTGCTGCTCCCTCTGCTTGTGTGCTCGTGCGCTCTCTCTCTCTCTCTCTGACAAATAAATAAAACCTAAAAAAAAAAAATTGTATCCTTCTGAATTCATAAGTTAGGATTTAGAAGATCTGGGGTAATAGATCCTTGGTCACTATGGCAATTTTGTCCTTTTTAATTTTTATAAGTCATCGTGATTTTTAAAAAAAGATTTTATTTATTTATTTGACAGACAGAGATCACAATGGGGGTGGGGAAGCAGGCTCCCCGAGGAGCAGAGAGCCCAATGTGGGACTCCATCCCAAGACCCAGAGATCATTACCTGAGCTGAAGGCAGAGGCTTAACCCACTGAGCCACTCAGGCGCCCCTAAATCACCATGATTATTAAATGTAATTAAAACTTGTCAGGAGTATTACTGCTACCTTGAATATTTAAGTTTTCAGAAATATGGATACTTAAATGTAAAATAGGGTACAATCTCTCAAAGAATTCCAGCATTATTTGAACAACAAAGAAAAAGAAATGTGGCAAAAGAACACAGATTCTTGGGGCTTAGAGCCTCTAAAAGGCTGCCAAATATGTGGTGGAAAATCTTAGGACAATTACTTTCAACAGGAGGAAATGTGTGATAACCGGCTTAGCGTTTTTGACCATTTCTTCGCCAACAGATTCAATTTTACATTGATTTGTCCCTATTTCAGGAGGCAGGCATGTCCTATTTTTAATGTAATCACCATTAAACAACAGTACCCACGTGAAGGAACTGTTACTTTTCCAAGCATCTGTGGATTCCCGAGGAAGCCGATCATATGCATCCAGAAAGGCGGTGACCAAGCGGATGAAGTTTTTTCTTCCCTTATTGTCAGACACAGCATTACTGTCTCTTCTAAAATCAAGGCTTCCACTCACACCCTAGTTCTGTGTCTGTAGCTATAGTTTTTCGAAAGCAGCTGCACACCTACGAAATCTACCCATTTTTCAGAATTGGCGTATTTCTAATTTCAGAAAGGGCCTCTCTCTCGATAAAAATTAGGAATCGATTCTCACAAGCGGCAGACTCTCCTTTTCTGACCCCCCTCCATCAGGGCCTTGGGTTGGGGCAGCGGGGTGAGGAAGGCACGGCCGGGAGCAAGGGTGGAGAAGCTGATCGCTCACCGCGGTGGATCCTTTCTTCACTGCTTCCTGGGCATATTCCACTTGGAAAAGGTGTCCATCTGGGGAGAAGACAGTGATTGCCCGGTCATACCGAGATGCCATGGCACAGGCCGACGCCAATTCCTGCGGCGCCAACGACGCTAGCTCTGGAGAAGCGCGTGAAGAGTCTCGCCGGCTGCCACGTGCCACCCGGAAGTGCTTGCCCAGAGCCTCGCGATGCCTCCCGGAAGTGCTCGTGCTCTTACCGCGAGATGCCCTCTGGCAGCCCTGGCGTCCACCCCCCTCGGTGCCACTGAAAAGTCTTTGTTCCGCCTGCCTGGGCATGGCTGTGCTTGTGAGATGGCAGCGTTCCTCTGCTACCATTAGTGCTTAGTGCACACTTCCCAGTCCTCCCACTACAGTGTTGCCCTTGGGATGGTGTCCAATCACTCCGGTTTTAAAAATGACACTCAAGGCTAGGGCTTCACGGAGAGAAATTCGAAGATATTTCGGTTTTCGCAAGCCGTCAGAGCACCAGTGGTAAGTTAAATTTCAACCTCTTCACTTTAGCTCCAAATTGCAAATTTTCATTTCGCTCTCTCACATATCTTACATCGTTTTAAGTCAAGGAAATAAGTAATTTTCTAAATGGTGTTTGTGTTTTTTTCATTTTCTGCCTTGTGAAAGAGAAAATTTTTATTTTCTGCTAATGACAGGAATTAAGATGATACTAATTTAATCAAATACATTTTTTAAAAAGCCCAACTTAACCGTGTGGCTTTGGGTAGGTATATTTCATTTCCCTAAAACCTACTTTCCTGACCTATAAAAGGAGGATAAAAATACTGACTTCACAAGGTTGTTGTAAAAAGCAAATCAAATAACCTATGAAAGCATTATTTATCACAGATAAGCACCTGAAAAATGTTGACTCTTGTTATTAATCATTGAGCTAACTAAAACGTTTATTCTGTAAGAGAGAAATTAGGGAGAATAAAAATGTAGGATGAGCCCACTTAAATGTTTTTTAAATGTATCTGCAAACATATTTCTTTAAATCTATAGAGAAAAGAGTGAGAGGGCATACATCAAGTTGACACGAGTGGTTTTCTTTGCAGGAGTCCAAGGATTGGAAAGAGAAGGAGGAGACATGGTAAGGAGAGAGAAGTTACTGTATTAAACTTTATATTTGTATTTTATAATTTTTACAGTAAGCATAGTTTATCTTTATACTTTATTAAAACAGTACAATGTCACAGTTTAATGCCCAGAGACTTCCTGCAATGGCAGTCTTGATGGTTTGATCCAGATCTCCTACTGAGAACAACTAAAAATATTGGACAAAAAATTTTTTTAAAAAATATATATTCTGAGTCCAAATAGCTAACAGGGAATGAGGAGTTGTGGTGTCAAGATTCGGAAGAGAGAGGACACACTCAGAGGTAAGCCAAAGATTGCAAATACCCTTGAGGTATTGTAATGCCTAGGTGAGTAGTGAAACAGACCTTTTTTTTTTTTTTTAGATTTTATTTATTTGACAGAGATCACAAGTAGGCAGAGAGGCAGGCAGAGAGAGAGAGGAGGAAACAGGCTCCCTGCCGAGCAGAGAGCCCAATGTGGGGCTGGATCCCAGGGCCCTAAGATCATGACCTGAGCCAAGGGCAGAGGCCTAACCCACTGAGCCACCCAGGTGCCCCGTGAAGCAGACTTTTGATAGACAAAAACTGGATTTCAAAGCGGCATAGTGGGTCATGGTAAAGGTGACCTAGGCTTTGATTTGGGACCCAAAGGATCATAACCCAGAAGGAAGAGTAAACCAAACACACAACTCTTCTTACAAGGACTAACCAAGTTTTGCTTCATCTCTGTTAAAGACTGGAATAAAGTGGTTGATGACAAGAACAAAGGAAAGAGAAAGGTAGCTAAAATTAAATCTCCTTACAACTTGCAGCCCACTGCAGACTGGAATGTCTCATGCTCTAAGACATGCAGAGCACGACATTCCTCAGGGAACTCATGGCTGCTTTAATGTTGTTGTTTTATTAGAGACTGAAAGTGACCTTATCTTAACAATAGCTAGCCCTCCCAGGTCCTGGAGACCTTGCTTTCAACATGCACATAATCCTTAGAGACTTAGGTTACCCATAACCCCCACTAACTAAAGAGTATATAATCAGTCACTCCTCACAATCCCAGTGCAGCTCCTTCTGCCCATGGGTCCAGTCCCCATGCTATAATAAAAGCACCCTTTGCATCAAAAATGCCTCAAGAATTCTTTCTTGACCATTCAATTGGCAGCTGCACATCAGTAGTGTTTCTCAAACTGTGGTCCACAGATCTTTGGAATTATCCAAAACCTTTCAAGGGATTCACAACATCAAAACTATAGTGATAATATTAAAATGGTATTTGTTCTTTCATTGTATGAATATTTACATTTGTAGTGCAAAAGAAATGGGTAAAATTGCTGGAGCTTTAGTATGAATCAAGGCAGTAGCACCAATCTGTACTAATATACACTGTATTCTTTACCACTAAACACTCATTTAAAAAATGCCAACTTCATTGAAGAATGTCCTTGAGTAAGCAGTAAATTATTAATTTATCAAATCTTGACTCATGAATACTTATGTTTTTAAATCTAGAATGGAAAGTATACATAAGGCACTTCTGCTGCCTTCAAAGTAAAGTGGTTAGCTTGAGAAAAAGCACTTTTGTAAATCTTTGAGTTGCTAGCTGAACCAGCCCCCATTCTTTTTTTTTTTTTTAAGATTTTATTTATTTATTTGACAGAGAGAGGTCACAAGTAGACAGAGAGGCAGGCAGGGGTGGGGGGGTGGGGGCGAAGCAGGCACCCTGTTGAGCAGAGAGAGACCGATGTGGGGCTTGATCCCAGGACCCTGAGATCATGACCTGAGCCAAAGGCAGAGGCTTTAACTCACTGAGCCACCCATGCACCCCAGTCCTCATTCTCATGGAATATCATTTATATCTAAAAGAGTGACTGACATATTGTGGTCATTTAGGGTTAGATATTTGGACAGACATTTCTGAAAATGAACTGTCACTTCAAGAAAAACAAGAGACAGTATATATTTCCAAAGATAAAATTCAAGCTTTTGTGGGGCCTGGGTGGCTCAGTCAGTTAAGTGCTTGCCTCAAGTCATAGGATCCTAGGATTGGACCCCGAGTTGGGCTCCTGCTTCTCCCTTTCCCTCTGCCTCTCCTCACTTGTGTTCTCTCTCTCCCAATTTCAAACAAATAAATAAATAAATAAATCTTTAAATAAAATTCAAGCTTTTATTTTTTAATTTTTAAAAAAAATATTACATTCATTTATTTGACAGAGAGAGAGAGATAGAGATAGATTACAAGTAGGCAGAGAGGCAGGCAGAGAAATGCAGGGCTCGATCCTAGGACCCTGAGATCATGACCTGAGCCTAAGGCAGACGCTTAACCCACTGAGCCACAGGTGCCCAAAATTCAAGCTTTTAAAGCAAAAATTAGAATTTTGAAAAACTTGTATCCATCACCGTGAACTTGACAAATGTTTCTGTAATAATTGACTTTACTGATGAGATTGGTGCCCATATTAAAATGTGATTTTTTAATATAGTACTACGTTTGGAAAATATGAATAACTTAGTGAGCCAGGGTTTTCTAGTGACCAAAACATAAATCATGCACAATCATGCATAAATAAGAAATACATTTAAATTCCTACACAGACTAGCAGATTTTAATGTAGAAGAGTACTAAAAGTTCATTGATGTGATTTATTTATTTATTTATTTATTTGACAGAGAGAGATCACAAGTAGGCAGAGAGGCAAGCAGAGAGAGAGAGAGGAGGAAGCAGGCTCCCTGCTGAGCAGAGAGCCCGATGTGGGACTCGATCCCAGGACCCTGAGATCATGACCTGAGCCGAAGGCAGGGCTTAACCCACTGAGCCACCCAGTGGATGTGCTTTTAGATGACAAATTTTAACTAAGAAACTACCACCTTTTGAATGTTAGTCTAGTAACAAAGATCCAGTGATTGAAATCACTGTAATTTATCTAAGCGATCTAAAAAGGCTATAAAAATACTTTATTTTCCAATATAAACCTTTGTGAGGTTGTTTTCCTCCTATATTTCAACCTAAATAACATATTGCAACAGTTGGAACGTAGAAGCAGAGCTAAGAATCCAGCTGTATTCTATTAAGCTGGATATTATTATTTTTTTTTTCATTTTTTTTTTTTTTTTTTTTAGATTTTTTATTTATTTATCAGAGAGAGAGAGGGAGAGAGCGAGCACAGGCAGACAGAATGGCAGGCAGAGGCAGAGGGAGAAGCAGGCTCCCCGCCGAGCAAGGAGCCGGATGTGGGACTCGATCCCAGGACTCTGGGATCATGACCTGAGCCGAAGGCAGCTGCTTAACCAACTGAGCCACCCAGGCGTCCCTATTAAGCTGGATATTAAAAAAGATTTATAATTTCATTCTTCTCACTAATGTTTTAAATTTTGGAAAATACAGATTTTTCATTCATTTATTTATTTACTGAAAAGATTTATTTATTTGAGAGAGAGAGAGAGCAAGGGGTAGGTGAAGGACACAGGGAAAGGGAGAGAGAATCTTAAGCAAACTCTCCACTGTGCGCAGAGCCTGATGCAGGGCTTGATGCCACAACCCTGAGATCACGACCTGAGCCTAAACCAAGAGTCCAGTGCTTAACTGACTGAGCCACCCAGGCATCCCAGAAAATATAGGTGTTTTAATAGAAACATATGAAATGTGTAAATATAAATGGGTTTAACTTTTAATGAATTAATAATAAACTTTTAATTTCTAATATGGTAAATATTGATAGGTATAGCCCACAAAAATGAAAGCTCTTCAGGGTCCTCAATAATTTTTTTTCTTTAATAATTTTTAAGAGGGTATTTCTAAGGCTAGAAGTTGGGAAGCACTAGAATAAAGCATTGCTTGTACTCCTAGAGGATTAGTTGCCTGCCAGAAGCAAAAGTAAATTCTCTGTAGAGGAAGATAACATCATGCAGAACCTCAAAGTGTTGCAGTTTCTCATATGCACTATCCTGTGCTCTATTAAAAGTAACCCTGCACACACAAAAAAATGGTGTGACCAAAGAAGAAGAGTAACAATGGGCAATAGAAACAGACATCCAGATAAGATGTCTGTTAATAAGATCCAGATAAGAAGTTATCAAATATAGATTTTTAAAACAAATGTTGCTTATATGCAGGTGATTAAAAACAAGATCAAGATTTTTAGCAGAGACTACAGCTGTTAATGAAGCATGTGTGGAAACTATAGAAATGAATACTATATTAACTGAGATTGAGGACTTAAAATTGGACTTAATATCAGTAATTGGACTTAAAATCAGATTTAGTTGACTTAAAATTGGACTTAAGTCAATAATTGGACTTAAAATCAGTCATAGTTAAAGAGAGGAGTAGGGTATTAGAGGATAATTAAAAAATATATATATAAAATTTCCACATCAAAGCAGAGAGAGATAAGAGGATAGAAAACACTGAAAAAGAATCTAAAACATAGTAGGTGTGTTGAAAAACCAAATGTAGGTATAGTTAGAGTACCAGATAATAAGAGGTTAAAAAAAATAGGGCAGAAACAACATATAAAGACACTTTGTTTAGAAATTTTCAAACTGGCAAAAGAATCAAAGAGCAGATTTAAGAAAAACTATTAATAGCAAAAAGGATTAAATAAAATAAATTCCCACTTAGGAAAATTACAGTAAATCCAATGTAAACCAAAGACATTGAGAAAAGTCTTAAAACTCTCTAAAGAGAAAAGATAGGTATATTATCAAAAGAAAGATAATAAGGCTGTCATCTGACTTTAGTAGTAATATGGAATTCTACCTTCAACATGCTAAAATATATGCAAATCTGGTATGATAATCTGTTTCTAGTGAAAATAGCTTTTAAATTTGAAGGCAAAATTAAAGTGTTTTTCACACAAAACCATAAAAGATTAGTTACCAGCAAACACTCATGGAAGGAAATATTAAAAATTGTTCTTCAGATAGAAGCACATTATCACAGGTGGAAATTTGGAGATGGAGGGAAAAAAAGACCATCAAGGGTAAACATATGCATAAGCTCAAATAAATATTAACTGAACAAAACAATCCCTATGAGATTATAAATATATATAATATTAAAATATTAAGAAAATAACATATAATTTGGATAGAAAAACAAATGAACTTAAAGTGTTCTAACTTCCCTTTATTGTTTCAGAAAATAGTAAAATTTCAATAAAAAATTTCTAATTTATATTACACTAATTGATCCAAAATGCATATATAATCTCTGAGGTAAGCACTAGGAGAACCATATAAAAATATATAACCACGTGCTTTATAATACTTTATTATAATGAAATGATAATAAATAACAAAAAGAACACCCAAAAGGAAGAAAAAGGAATATGTAACAGGATGCAAAACAGGAAGCAAATTGTATTTTAGAAGGTTTCAAGATATCTATATTAATACTTAACATTCTCTATAATGAAATAAATATTTCAATTATAAGACAAATATGGCTGAATAAAAGGAAATGCACCTATATGCTGCTTACATGAGACAAACATTAAACTGAAAGTAAAAGAATGAAAAAGATATCATGTAAACACTAAACAAAAAGAGCTATTATATAGTGTAACAAAGTATAGTTCAAGTCAAGATACATAGGAAGAGATATTGAGGGATATTTTGTAATGATAAAAGGTGTAATTTACTAGGAATACTTAATTCTAAATTTGTACCTAATGCCAACCATATATTTAGGATAAAGTAAAAACTTATAGTAGAAAGAAGAAGAAATAGAGAAACCCACAATTATAGTCAGAGATTGTAACACAATATTTTGGTAATTGATAAAGCAGATAAAAAAAATTGAAAATAATAGAAAATATTCAAGAAACATAATCTTTGTCTAATATATATATACACACACATATCAATACTATGTCTAGCAACTATAGACTGCACATACATTTTGAGCAAACACTGAACACTTATAAAAATAACACTTATGGAGTGCCTGGGTGACTCCGTGGGTTAAAGCCTCTGCCTTCGGCTCAGGTCATGATCCCAGGGTCCTGGGATCGAGCCCCACATTGGGCTCTCTGCTCAGCGGGGAGCCTGCTTCTCCCCCTCTCTCTCTGCCTGCCTCTCTGCCTACTTGTGATCTCTCTCTCTGTCAAATAAATAAATAAAATCTTTAGGAAAAAACCAAAAAACAAAAAACTAAATTTGTACCTAAATTTGTACCTAATGCCAACTATATATTTGTCAAGCCAGTTTTACAAATTTCAAAGGCCCCTGAGAATTAAGCCAGAAATCAGTAACAGCAACATTATTAGAAAACACCCATGTATTTGAAAATTTTCTAAATAACATGGGTCAAAGAAGAATCTACAATGGAAATTATAAAATGTTTTCAATGGAATCATATTAATATGATTATTAATATGAAATATAAAATATGAAAATACATGCATTTAAAATAAATGTTATAAATAAATATAAATAAAATATATAAAATATAAATACATAAATTTAAATATATTAAAATATAATAAATATAACGTGATGCTGCAAAAGCAGTGCCTAGGGGAGAAATTATAGCATTAATATATACATTATAAGAGGAGAAAGACTAAGAATCATTACCTAGGCATCAAAGTTAAGATGTTACTTTAAAAAACAGCTTATTAAACCCAGGGCAAGTAGAAGGAAGGAAATATAAAGATAAGAATAGAAATCAATAAAATATAAAATATATAGTAGGGAATGTAAAGAAAGCTGAAAGACCATTGATAAGGCTAAAAGTTGACAAATGGTTGGCAGAAGTAATTAAGAAAAAAGAAAGAGGACCTTATTAAAGATTGTAATGACATTAAAAAGTTATGAGTAACTTCATGCCAGTAAGTTGGAAAATTTAGAATAAAAGGGCAGATTATTATAAAACATTGTAAAACTAATGAAAGAAAAAAGAAATATCTCAATGGTCCCAAATCTGTTAGTAAATTAAATCCATAAACAAAACATTGTCACAAGGAAGACCCTTGGCCCAGGGGTATCGCTGGTGAATCCTATGGAACATTTAAGAAGGAAATAACACCAATCTTACACAAAGTTGTCACAGAAATAGAAAAGAGACTGCTTCCATACTTGTATTATGAAAGAGGGTAACTTTTTTTTTTAATGCCCAATGTGGGGCTCAAACTCATGACCTGGAGATCAAGAGTCTCATGCTCTGCTGATAGCCAGCCAGATACCCCATGAAGCAGCATAATCTTAAGAGCAAAACCTGAGGATACTATAAGAAAGTGAAATTGTAGGCTGTTTTCACTCATGAACATGTATACAAAGATCCTGAGTAAAAACTAATAAATAGAAACTAGCAGTATATAAAAAATACACATTATATGTATATCACAACAGGGTTGAGTTATTCTAGGAAGCAATCAGTGTAATTTACCACATTAACAGAATAAAGCAGGAGTTATCAAACTATTGCTCAGGAACCAAATATGACCTGCTTTTTTTAGTTTTACTAGAAAACAGCTATGCCTATCTTTTTATATTATTGCCTTCTCATTAAAATTACAGAGTTGTGTAATTGTGAGGGAACCCAGATGGCCTGCAAAACCTGAAATACTGTCTGGTCCTTTATAGAAAAAGTTTGTTGACTCATGAAATAGAGGGGAAAAAAACCTATTTCAGTAAATGCAGAAAAGCATTTAATAAAATTCACTGTCTCATGCAATCTTATTGACCCATAATCTAGGGATTGAAAGGAATTTCCTTAATCTGCTAAGGGGCTCTACAAGAAACCTCCAGAAAACATCATACTCGATGGTTAAATATTGGAACTTTTTTTCATTTTGAGATCAGCACATACCTGAGAGTACCTGCTTTCTTCATTTCTATTTAACTTTGTATTGGAGTTCTTTGTAAGTAGCATATGGGAAGAAAGAAGAAACCTTACTGGAAAGGAAGAAATGAAGATCACATTATTTTTAGATGACCTAATTGTGTATATAATAAAGAGTCCAAAATAAATGATAAATTGCTGGTATTAGTAAGTGAATTTAAGGAGGTCGACAGACATTTGATATAAAATCAGCTGTACTTCTGTAAACCAAAAACAGATAATTAGAAATGAAATAAAAAAGATATCGTGTATGTAGTATAGGAAATACATATAGACTTCTATACAGAAAAACCTAAAATATTATTGGAAGAACCTAAAGAAGATCTAAGTAAGGGGAGGTATGTATCATATTCCTGATTTGGCAAACTCAAATTGATCTAGATATTCACTGCAATATCAATAAGAATGCTAACATTTTTTTTCCTTAGGAAGTACTTTAATTAATATTTAAATTTTGTATAGTAGGATGAATTTTTACCAATGTATACACCTATGTAGTTATGACCACAATAAAAATATGGAATATTTTCATCATTACAGAACATTACTTTGTGCTTCTTTGTAGTAATCATATCCTTCATCCTCATCCCTAGTCAACTGTTGACCTAATTTTTCACTATACATTGATTTTTCCTTATTTAGATTTTTAAATATATGGAACCAACAGTACTTTCTTGTGTGACTTTTTCTGTGCAACCTAATGTTTTTGAGATTCGTCCATTTTGTTTCATATATTAATAGTTCAGTCCTTTTTATTCTTGAGTAGTATTCTGTTGTATAAATGTATCATAATTTATCCATTCACTTCTGTGGACTATTTGGGTTGTTTCTAACTTAACGCTATTTTTTAAAGATTTTTATTTATTTACTTAGAGTAGAGAGAGAGAGAGCGAGGGAGCATGAGCAAGTGGGGAGGCAGGGGGAAAGAGAGAGAGAGAGAGAGAATCTCAAGCAGACTCTGTGCTGAGCGCAGAGCCTCATTCGGGGTGGGATCCCATAACCCTGAAATCATGCCCTGAGCTGAAATCGAGAGTTGGATGCTCAACTGACTGAGTTACCCGGACATCCCTAACTTAACCCTATTTTTATCAAAGGTGCTATGAATACTAGTATATGAGTCTTTGTGTGGGTAATACGTTTTCATTTCTTTTGGGTAAGTAATAAATACCCAAGTGTGCAATTGCTGGTTGATATGATAAGTGCATGTTTAACTTTATAATAATCACTAGCTGCTTTTCAGAGTGGTTGTATCATTTGTACTCCTGCTAGCAGTATATGAATGTTCCTAGTTGTTGCACTTAACTTTCCAAAATGTGAAGATGTCATCCTTTTTAATTCTGGCTTTTTTAGTGGGTATTTGATGGTTTCTCAATGTGGCTTTACTTTACATTTCCGTGATGATTAATGATGGAGAGCAACTTATCATGTATTTATTGGCCACTTGTATGTCATCATTCTAAAAATGTCTCTAAGTCTTTTGTCCATTTTGTTAGTAGTGTTTTCTTATTGAATAGTAAGCGTTCTTTATATATTCTAGACAAAAATTCTTTGTTTTAATGTTCATAAATTCATGTCTTTTCTCCCAGATTATGGCTTCTCTTTTCATTTTCTTATGATATCTTTGAACAGCAGAATTTTTATTTTTAATGAAAATTTATCAGGTTTTTCTTTTATGCTTCTTGCCTTTTGTGTCATAGCTAAGAAATATATGCTTCACTCAGGGTCATGAAGAGTCTCTACTATTTGTGGTTTTTTGCAGAAGTTTTATAGTTTTGCTTTTAAAATTTAGGTCTGTAATCTATTTCAAATTACCTATTGTATATACGTGAGGAAAAGGTCAAAGATAACTTTTAAAAACATGGATATCTAGCTGTTCCAAAACAATTCATTCTCCCACTGAAGTATCGTGGCATCTGTTTTAGTTTCCTAGGGCAGCCATAATTACCACTAATGTGGTGGCTTAAAATAACAGAAATTTATTAGCTCACAATTCTGGAGGCCAGAAGGCTAAAATCATGATGTCTGCAGACTGCACCATAATATTATGCTATTATTTTTCTTTTAAAGAAAATATATAATAAATATGATTGCTAGGTTACTTTAATATAAGAACAACAGTTTGTAAGGTACTGAAGACCTTACCAGTATTTCAATGCATATTGCCCAAGATTCAACCATAAATGTTAGATGGGAAAAAACATTGTATTAGTTTTCTATTGCTGTTCTAATAAATTATGACCAATAATGGCTTAAAACAACAAATTTATTATCTTCAAGAGTTAGAGGTCAGACATCTAAAATGGACCCCTTCTGGGCTATAATTTAAGTGTTAGCCTGCTGGGTTCCTTCTGGAGGCTCTAGGGGAGAATCTGCTTACTTTATCCATCTTCCACAGGCTGCCCACATTCCTTGGCTCATGACCCCCTTTTATCTTCAAAGATAAAACTTGACGGCCAGTCAAGTTTTTCTCAAGACACCATCTTACTGATTTTTTAACTCTGTAATTTCACTGTTCCCTAGGTAAGGATATTTATAAATTACAGTGGGCTGACTCAGATAAGCCAGGATAATTTCTTTAAGTTCAGCTAGTTAATCACTTGAATTTTGACACTTAATTCCATTTAGTTATTTAACCTATCATATTTACAGGTTCTGAGGATTGGGAGGTGGTCATCTCTGTGAGGATGAAATTATTCTGCCTATCACACCCATTCATAAGAAAATTAACAATTCATAGGGAAAGTAGTATAGTTGACCCTTGAACAATGCAGGGATTAGGAATGCTGACCCCACATGCAGTTGAAAGTCAATGTGTAACTTTTAACTTCCCAGAAATTTAACTAATAGCCTACTTTTGACCAGAAGTGTCTTACTAATAGCATAAAAAGCTGATTAAAACATGTTATATGTATTATATAGTGTATTCTATAGGCTAGAGAAGAAAATGTTAAGAAAATCCTTAAGAAAAAAAATACATTTTCTTCTTTTTTTTAAGTTAACATATGATGTTGGAGAAAATACAATACATATATAATAACATATAATGTTTGGAGAAAATACATTTAGAGTACTGTATTGTGTCCAAAAAGTCTGCATATATGTGGACTTATGCAGTTCAAAGCCACATTGTTCAAGGGATATTATAATCCTTTCTAAAACTGTGAAGTCGTTCAAGAGCAGTTATTCTTTTACTACAACATAGTAACCACATCATATAGAAGTCAGAGAACATCCTAGGTAGGGAAAAATCCCATTTGATTTCTGTTTTAGGCTGAAAAAACTTTTTTAAAAAAGATTTATTTATTTGACAGAGAGAGAGAGAGAGAATACAAGCAGGGGGAGCAGCAGAGGGAGAGGGAGAAGCAGGCTTCCTGCTCAGCCTCCCATGAAGGGCTCTGAGCCCAATTATGAGCAGACAGGCTTGGTCTATGCCTCCCCATGTATTCAAAGAGTTTATGGCAGCACAGAGACTTTAAATATCAGCAAATTTGATAAAATGGGTATTCAATTAATTACAAAACAGTATGTATTAGAGAAATGCTTATATGAACGTAATCTCAATTATCTGTACATATATGATATAATTTTGTGAATTAAGATAATTTTTAATGCCGTAATTATAGTTTTACTACATATTGAGCATATTCCTGGAGCACTTCACTTTATTCGTTTGGTGAAATACATTTAAGAAACACAAATTCATGTAATACAAATAAACTAAAACACTTGAAAAATAAAAAATGGACGATTTTCTTACTTTTGTTAAATGTGTCTGCATTCATTCATTAGTTTGAATAATCAAGAATGAATTGTTCATGCAGATTATTTTACTTATTGTAAACCACTGTATAGGGGGGCCTAGGTGGCTTAGCCCATTAACCAGCTGCCTTCAGCTTAGGTCAAAATCCTGGGGTCCTGGGATTGAGCCCTGCATCTGACTCCTTACTTAGCGGGAAGCTTGCTTCTCCTTCTCCCTCTCCCCCTGCTTGTGTTTCCTCTCTTGCTGTCTCTATCAAATAAATAAGTAAAATCTTAAAAAAATAAAAATAAACCACTGTATATGTTCTATTAGGATTATTCTAAAAAACCTTTTGCCTTGTTATTATATGACCTCAATTCCTTCTTTACATGTCTCCATTTTTATTCCGTTTTCTCCTTAACTAAATACTGGGTACTCTTCATTCTTTTTCTCCCAAATCTGCTACCACTCAGTCTATACTTTGGGATTCCTCTCCCCCCAAAACTAATGGTCAAACAAGACAGAAAGGAAACTTGAGAGTAACATAGGGTTCCTTTAAAGTTTCTTTTCTTACAGAGATCATTTGATTTCTGGCTTGATCTTTAATGCCCTCCTATTGATGTCATGTGATGGACACAAGAAAATAACGGTATTTTTATGGCACACATGCCATCACAGAAAAGGCTGAGGTTATTCATGCCTAGTGCCCTAGGCCCCAATCTTCTACTCTGAAGGAAAGAACACCTTGGGCTGACCTGTTACTTATCTTCAGTTAATTTCTTTTCCTATTGTTGGGAAGCTATAATTTAAACAAAGAAGGTACTTATCTTTTGGTACCTACTTGGAATAGAAGTCTGCTTTGCACTTTTTTTTTTTTTTTTAAATTGGAATATAGAAACTCAGACAACTATTCCCACTGGTTCATGTTGTTAAGATTTCAGTGCTATCTTCCAAGCAGACACAATTGGGTAGGATCATGCTTCATTTTTCCAACTGAAATATTCCTCTTAACAGTTAAGGTACCATTTTTAAAAAAAGATTTTTGTTTTAAGTTACCTCTGCTCCCAATGTGGGCTGGAACTCACAACCCCTGAGATTGAGTCACATGATCTACCCATTGAGACAGCCAGGTGCCCCAAGGTGCTTTTGTGTAAACATCAAGACATGATGGTGACAGTCAGGTGTTGGACATAGTGTGTTAATGGTGAACAAGACTTGGTAGGCCCCCCCCCATCCCCCAAGGCTTAGGGTAGTGAAACACAAGAATTCTAAGAAAAACTATTATTAGTAGGAGTATGAATTCTCTTTCTTTATTCTTAGGATAGCTTAAGTCTTTCTATCCTTTAGATGTCAGTTAACAGAGAAGGCTTCCCACTCTTACTCATGTGATTGCCCATCATTTTCTCATTCCTTATTGGCATCTAATCGTTTTAGACGTTTACGTATTTACATATTTGTTTGTTTCTAATCTGTCAGCCCTATCAGAATATAAACTCCATGAGAGCTGGTTCCATGCTCACCTTATTCACAGTTGTATCCTAGGTGTCTTGCATAAAGACAAGCAGACTAGCACACAAAATGCAGCCACATTTGCTTAATAAATGAAACTTATGACCTCTTGCAAAGAGCATGTATTTGAAACAAAAATTTTTCAATGTGCATTTTTATCTTATTTTTTCCAGTTTTATATATAAACGAAGTGACTGATTTTTGAGTCTCATTACTGTTGGGTCATATTTTACATAAACGTTTCCTTTGTGTTACATGGATGTCCGAATTTAGAGAATAATAATTATTACAACCCTGACAACCTCCCCCACCCCCACACACATTACCCACATTTGCCGGTGTTTCTGGCATAATTCGAGAGCTTTGGATTTTTTCTTTTTTTTAAATTTCCTCACACTGATTTGAAGCCTGGCAGCTCTGACCTAATTTGCAAGGCATTAAATGTATAATTGTTTAAGTGTGAAAGTGCACGATCTCAAAACTTAACCCGAAAGATCCACGTCGGACGAAATCGACGCGCATTTCTGCCAAGGGTTTGTCCCAAGCGTAGAACGACTCTCCAAAGTCTCTCTAGCCAAGTTGGCGAACTGCCCTGAGTACTGGACACAGCCTTCCTTTCTCGATTTGGGGGTCAGGCTTACTTTCCAACTGTTAAAGCACGCCTGTGTGTGCGTGCGAGACTTGTGAACCATGAGGTGCGCCTTTGGGGCGTAGCCGAGCAGTTTAAACCAGCGAATCCGCGTTCATCTACACCTTCCACCTCCGCTTATCTCGGCAGATGCTCCACGGGTTTGCACGAACTCGCGGGTCCTGACCCTCCTTCCCTCTCCGCGGTGCCGGGACAACCCAGGGCGGCCACTTCTTCCCGGGGGCGGGGGGTGAGGATGAAGTTGGAAAAACTGAACCAGGGCTACAGCCGAGCGCCAAAACGCACTTGGAGGGAGTCTTCAGCAGGCAGGAGAAGGAGGCAAGTCCGCGCGCAAGGGGCGGGCCGGCTCGGGCCGCTCGCATTTCCTGTGACAGGGTCTGCCCCAGCCTCTCCTTCTCCCTCGGCGGCGGGACCATTTCCTGAATCGCTGAAGCGGAGGGAGGACTGGGGCGCGGCTCTACCACTAGCTCAAACGGGAGGGGGGCCGAGGCAGGAAAGGAGGAAGGACGAGAGGTGTGCCAAGAACAGGGCAATGCTGCCAGGGCTGTGGTTCCCGGTAACGCGCCCAAAGAAGACTTCTGTGGGCCAGAGGAACTCCTGGAGGCCAGGCCGGCCGGCTCGTCGTCGGGCGCCGGAGCATCCCCCCTCCCCGCATTCCCGAGGTGGTTCGGCCCGAGAGGCCGGCGTCTCTCCCCCAGTTTGCCGTTCACCCGGAGCGCTCGGGACTTGCCCGTAGTGGTGACGGCGGCAACATGTCTGTGGCGTTCGCAGCCCCGAGGCAGCGAGGCAAGGGGGAGATCACTCCCGCTGCGATTCAGAAGGTGAAGCCTCGCGGGGTCGGGGATGCCAGGCGCATCCTGCCCTTGGGAGCGCACGGGGGGCCAGCCCGGGAGTCGGCTGGGCCGGGGGCGGAGGCGGGCCTGCAGGGAGGCGGTCGTGTGTGGGAACCCGAGCCGCGGGCTCAGCCTGAGTGGGTGGTGGAAGGCGGCGAACCGGTTCTCCCACGGAGTCCTGCGCGCGTTTGGGCTCTTTCCTACAGGCACAAAAGCCCAAGTAACCGCCGCCGGATTTCTCTAGGGATGGGGCGGCGCTCGGGCGGCGGGGCGCGTGCGCCCGGCCGTAGCGGCCGCGCGGGGAAGGGCTGTTTGTCGGAGCCGGCGCCCCCCGCGGCCCCGCGCGTCTCTCCCGAGTTACTTTGGCGTCGCCCCGCCCAGCGCGCCGCGGCTGCTTCGTGCACACCCGACCTCGGGTCGCGGGAGGCCGAGGGGAAGTCGAAGCGCGGGTCGCCACCCTCCGCCGCGCTGCGCACTTCGGCCGACTTGGGGAGCTCCCGGGAGAACTTGGGGGGACGTTGCAAGAGCCCGAAGGGCGGGCGGAGGAGGGCCGTGTGGACTTAGGGGCTACCCTCGGAGTTCCTTCTCCCTTCCGGATTCACCCCCTCTCCGTGTACATCTGCTGTGAGTACTCATCCAGCGCCTGCTCTGGGTGCTGAGGCTCAGTGGTGAGCCATGGTCCCTGCCTTCATGGAACTTGGAGTCTCGGGGCGGAGACAATCTGATAATCGTGACCTATTACAGAAGTCGTGATAAATACACGGGGAGGTGCGTCCCTTTTAGAGGGTAGTGTTGCCTCTGTCGCTGCTGTGTTACTGCCAGTTGGGGACACAGAGCTTCTTTATTGTCCGCTATCCCTTGTTGCCTGTGAGCAAGGCAGTCGTCTGAATTTTAGTCAGCCAGACTTTGAAAAGTTACTTGCTAAATTGAGCAGTTTACCTTAAGTATTTCGGTCATGTTGTATACACTGGGATGAGGATGAAAACAAGAAAAGCCAACTTTTCCGTACCACTCAGGACACTATTGTATGTCCAGCGGATTATGTTAATGGGTTTCTGTTTACTGTCAGGTTCTTTCTAGTGTGGCATTTGACATTTGCCCAACTGTTGCTTTATTTTTTGCATAAACCCGCTTGTCAGTGCCTCGAAATGCACTGCGTTCACGTAGTACATTGAGCTGAGTCTGCAGCCTGGCAAACAGCTCCAAGTACATACACGGAAGACGCGTTTCTGGAGGGATTCACTTTTTATTTTTATTTTTGGACTGTAGAAGAGTTCTGTGGTTGGTTGGTTGGTTTCCAAAAAGTTTTTCCTACGGAGATACGTTGTGAAATCATTAGATTGGACTAATGGATTTTTAAAGACTTTTTTTTTTTTTTTTTTTGCATCTTATGATTCTATTTAGGAAATAACTGTACTTTTTGGAAAAGGATGTCAGTATATATATTTTTTCCTAGCAAGTGAAGACTGTGATTCATTAGGTAGGAAGAAAGTCACAATTTAGGTTAAATGGATTTTGTTTTTATTTTTTATTTATTTATTTATTTTTAAAGATTTTATTTATTTATTTGACAGAGAGAGATCACAAGTAGGCAGAGAGGCAGGCAGAGAGAGAGGAGGAAGCAGGCTCCCTGCTGAGCAGAGAGCCCAATGCGGGGCTCGATCCCAGGACCCTGAGATCATGACCCGAGATGAAGGCAGCAGCTTAACCGACTGAGCCACCCAGGCGCCCCTGGATTTTGTTTTTAAAAGAGCAACATTAACTAAATTATTATTGTATTATACTTAATAGACTGATTAGACTGATTATTGTATTATACTTTATTAACTCTTGGAAGGGTGAGGCACATTCAGGAGGAACATCTACTTCTGTCCTTTAACCTTAAGATAAATCTGAGCCCCTGAAATCCCAAGTGATTTGCGCAGGATTGGGAAGCTGGCACTCAAACTAACTGACCTTTTCATTGCTACATCAGTACTCTTTACTCAATACTGCCTTGCTTAAATGAGTTATTTAACCGTTAAGCCAGTATTGCTCTAAATTGTTTAAGATGATAGAGTGATAAACTGATAAGCTTTTTGTTTTTAAACTTTGGAACAATTTAATTATAAGGTAAGTTCATAAAGTCTGCAACAAATAATACATGATTAGAAATTATTATGTTTGATTATACTGTATTTGAAGAATCACAGAACCATGCTGTGTAACACTTGGAAACTAGCCATCCATCTCCTCAAGCTTCATGGGCCTACATTTTCATGTGTTCATTGTGGGTAAAGACAAAATTTTTCTTTACTACCGCAAAGCATAAGAATGATGCAGTCAGCTCGGACCCTTACCTCTTAGTTTTAACACACTAAAGCTTCTATTACAGATAGTAGAAGTAATAAAATGTTTGAATACAAAAGAAACCCCTCCTGGGCTGCAGGAATAATAATATTCAGAGGGAGAATAACTGCAATAGAGTTACTTAAAAATTGTTGATACCATTCCAGAGGTGTAGATCTAAGACTTAAAAGACCAGAATAGATTCAATATCAATATGAATAAACATTTCTAGAAATCTGAAGGATTTTTAAAAATTTTATGTGATGCACTAGATTTATAATAAACTTTTTCTAATTTTATTTCAGATGTTGGATGAAAATAACCATCTTATTCAGTGTATAATGGACTATCAGAATAAAGGAAAGACCTCAGAGTGTTCTCAGTAAGAATGATATGAAAAAATTTTTTGTATTCATTTTTCTGTGTTAATTTTTTCTTTTCTTTTTAAAAACAGCTTTAATGAGATACAATTCACATACTGTGCAATTCACCCTTTTTAAAGTGTACAATTCAAAGCTTTTGGTATATTCATAGAGTTGTGTTATCATCACTTCAGTCCATTTTAGAACATTTTCATCATCTCTAAAAGAATCCTGTACCCATTAGCAATAACTTTCCATTCCCACCTCCTAATTCCTCACTCCCTAACAACCTCTAATTTGCTTTCTGTCTGTGTAGATTGGCCTGTTGTGGACAATTCATGTAAATGACTTCATATAATCTGTGGTCTTTTTTGACTGAGTTCTTTTCCTTAGCATAATATTTTCCGAGGTTCATCAATATGAAGCATATATCAGTACTTCCTCTCTATTGCCAAATAATTTTTCAGTGTTTTATTTATACCATGTTCTATTTATCCATCAGTAATGGACATTTCGGTTTTCATTTCTTGACTGTTATGAATACTTCTGTGAAGAGTAGTGTATAATTTTTTGTGTGACTTTTCCTGATTTTTGTAAAAAAATGTTCTATGGGCTGCAGTGGATGTCTTTTTTTTTCTTTCTTTGATACTTATCCTGCATTGTAAAATAATGACTTCAAATTTCTGTGTAGTCTGATTTGTGGAAGAGTTAGATCGTCACATATGTAGGATATTTAATTACATCCATATATGTGGTTGAGAAAGCAAAGCTTGTATCTAACAGAGTGTTGGTTATCATTCATAAGAACCAAATTTGTGATTTTAAAGTGATATGTCTGAAGTAAATGCTATCCTTAATAGAATTAGGTGTAGTAGAACAAGTTCAATATTTTATCAGAAGTCTCTAGGATAGGGCACCTGATGGCTCAGTTGGTTAAGGGATTGCCTTTGGCTTGGTCATGATCCCAGGGTCCTGGGATCGGGCCTCGAATTGGTCTCTCTGCTCAGCAGGGAGTCTGCTTCTCCCTTTCCCCCTCCCCTTGCTTGTGCTCTCTGTCTTTCTCCCTCTCTTGCTCTCTGGGTGTCAAATTAAAAAAAAAAAAAAAAGTCTGTAGCACTGTCCAGTAGAAATATATTGCAAGCCACATACATAATTTTACATTTGTTGATAAACACATTAAACAGGAACAGGAGAAATTAATATTAATAATATATTTTATTTAAGCCATTATTTCCAAAATAATATCACTTTAATACATAACTAGTATAAATATATTGAGATAGTTTATATTCTTTTGTTTCATACTTAGTCTTTGAAATCCCTTGTGAGTCTTACACAATAACACATCATTTGAGTTAGCCATATTTCATTCTACTTAGTGGCTACTTTTTTGGATAGTGCAACTCTAAAATATTTTATTGTGACCATTGTTTTGAGACACATTTGTCTCTTCTAGTGATCTCACTAGTCTGTCCTCAAGTAGATTTTTTAAGCAACCCTGGGTCTTGCCTCTGCATGCGCTTTCCTGTTGTACTGGACTTTTGCTATCACTTGATTTACCCTGTATCTAATTTTGAGACTCTATTGGTTGCTTTGTCTTTTCCCTCTTCGTTTAACAGCATTTTTGAAATGAAAAAGTCGTGTAGGGTCATTGTAAAAAGAAAAAGTATAAAATTTGGTAGATAGAAAAGTAAGTCACATTTCACTTTCCACTCTTAACGCTTTTCTCCTTTCCTCAGAGGTAACTACTTTTAATAGTTTAGTACCTGTCCTTCTGAACATTTCTCTGTGTGTTTACACACATGGCATTTATATCTACATAAGCACATTTAGATAAATATTTTGTTTTTTAATAGGTTAGAATTTTATAAATGGAATGGCTGGGTCAAAGACCATGCTAAATTGCCAAATTACCCTGCAAGAAGATTGTATCTCTCAGCCAGATTTTAGAGCCTTGGTTTCTAACATCCTCTGCCAACATTGAATATTAGTCTTCTTTTGAATTTTTTCCACATCTGGTTGGTGAAAAGTGAGTGGTATCTTTTTCTAGAACTTTTTATTTTGAAATAATTTCATTCTTAGAAAAATGTTTTAAAGACAGTATAAGAAATTCCTGAAATTCCTATATGCACTTTAGTTTCATTTTTCTCCATATCATTCATTTCTTTTCCATATTGTTTCTCTGAAGCATTTGAGAATAAGTTGCAGACACGATTCTCTCTTACCTTTAATTACCTTAGGGTGTAATTTATAAAAATAGGCACAAATTCTTAAATAATCAGAGTATAATTGTTAAAATTAAGAATGCAATGCTATAATCTTAAGACCTGTTTAAAATTTTGCTAATTGTCCCATTAATGTATTTCTTCTGGTTTAGGATCCAGTGCAGGATCAGATGTTACATTTAATTGTCACATGCCTTGAGTACACCTTTGATCTGAAATCATTCTTCAGTCTGTTACCTCAATTGTTGAAGAATACATAGCAGTTATTTTGTGGGATATCCCTCATTTTGGGTTTGACTGTTGTTTCCCTTGATTAGATTCATGTTATGTCCTTTCCGTAGGAGCATCACAAATGTCATGGTGTGTCCTTCTCAATGCATTCTCAAGTAGCTGTATGATAGTGATTTGTCCCAGTATTTGTGAGAATCTTAATCACTTAGTTAAGATGAGGGCTGCCAATTTCTCCGCTGTGAAGTTACTATTTTTCTCCTTTTAATTCATATGTATCTTATCCTTGAGACACACATAAGTTGTTCCTTCTTGTTTTTTTTTTGTTTGTTTGTTTTTTGTTTTGGCATTTATTTTAGTATCCATCATCCAGTGTTTCTTGATTGAAACAATTATTACTGTGGTGGTTGCCAAATGGTGACTAAATCAATCATTCCTTTTATATTTATTTGAAATCCTACTATAAGGAAACCATTTCTCATTCCCTACCCCCATTCACTCATTCATTTATTTATATGTGAATGGATTTATGTTACTTACTATGTTCTTACTATGTTCATTAGGTTATAATGTTACTTTCTTACTATGTTTATTAGGTTATAATGCTACTTTACTTCCCTCCCTCCTTTTTTCCCTCCTCCTTCCTTCCTTCCTTTTTTTCTTTCTTTCTTTAAGATTTTATTTATTTTTTTGACAGAGAGACAGCGAGAGAGGAAACATAAGCAGGGGGGGTGGGAGAGGGAGAAGCCGGCTTTCTACTGAGCAGGGAGCCCCTTGCAGGGCTCTTTCCAAGGATCCATCCCAGGACTCAATGAGTCAAAGGCAGACCCTTAACAACTGAGATACCCAGGCATTCATCTGTTTTCTTTCTGAAGTTGTCCTCAGTGTTGACCACTGGAGCCCCTCAAGCTAGCTTTTTGATATGTATCCATGATTTTTTTGAGCATTTTCTTATTTTCTTGCACCACAAGAAAATCTCATCTTGTTCTTTTTCCTGCCCCAGTTTGGAATTACCCATTTCTTCAAGCCCGGGTTCTTTCTTTAGAGAATCGTATTTAGAAACTTAGGTCTGAGTACCAGGATATTTTCTTTTCTAGTCATTTGTACATTTTGTATTTTGTATGATCATTTCCATTACTTTTATGTATATTGTTTCTTCAAGGAGTCATGTCTGTTTATATTTCAAAATATTCTTTAAAAAATTAATTAGCTGATCTATTTCCTTAGTTTAACTATGGATAATGATCAGTGGTAGGGAGATCACTGCCTCAGATCAGCCATGGGATAATAAAAGTTGACAGTCTCTGATTAGAATACTTACTTTCACCTATGGTTTTTTAAACTGCCAGATAGAGCCAAGGATTTTTTTTTTTTTTTTTAAAGATTTTATTTATATATTTGACAGACAGAGATCACAAGTAGGCAGAGAGGCAGGCAGAGAGAGAGGAGGGGAAGCAGGCTCCCTGCTGAACAGAGAGCCCGACGCGGGGCTCGATCCCAGGACCCTGGGATCATGACCTTGGCTGAAGGCAGAGGCTTAACCCACTGAGCCACCCAGGTGCCCCAAGCCAAGGATTTTGACATAGTACGGGTTCAGTTTCTTAGAGGACCCAGCAGTACATAGCATGGATAAGACATATTTAGATATAGAATCAGCCTTTCCAACTTGAGTCAACAAAAGAATATACTATTTTATTCTCTATATTCTTAGTTTTTGTGTGTGTATATATAATCATTTCCCCCTTCTCTGCATATTAGAATAGACCTCATTTTCTCACATATTTGGTGCAGATGGGGTTTAAATTGATTTAGATGGAGTTTTACATTTTGCTCTTTCTGATGGATTCTTAAATTTCTTTTATTCTTAAAGCTCTTTATTCTTTCTTTTTTAAGTTTTTGGTGTTGGTTTATGAGTAAAGAAAAAATTCTTCCTCTCAACCTTAAATGTTCTTGTTTCCTGCATTAGGAGAAAGAACAGGAAAATGAAGAAGAGCATTAATTAAATGATAGCCATCTGGGCTATTCGATTTTAATTAAACAATTCATTAAGATGTGATAACTTTGCCTAAAACAGTATATTTTTAATATAAAATAACTTTTTATGAAAGTAGTATATGAATTGTAGAAAATTTAAAAACACAGATAACGTAAAAATGAGATGACAGCCACTATATTCTCATCACATAAAGATTTTTCACTGGTAAGATCTCTGTGTATATTGCTGTACCTATCTTTATCTACATCTATGTATACACGTTCCTGTTATGCTCAATAAAAATTAACAGATCACTTGTAGAGCTCATATGCACAGATTCTCTTCCCTTTAGATTGTGATAACGTGTGAGAATGTATTGTTGTTCTGTTGTAGTGTTTGATTTGAGTATTTTGTTAATCAACTTAAATATTTACTTAAATCAGCCCTTGTTTTCTGTATTTCATCATGAATGTAACTACTTCAGAGTGTACTGTAAGTGGTTTTCATGCAAAAAAGTTTCTACTAATCATTATATAAAAGAATGTAGTTTAAAATCTCTGATTATGAATATAACTTTTATTCTGTAAATCGTATTTCTGTTGTCTTATACATATAATCTTCATAGTTTCTTGGTAAAGGTTTATTGTTAAAAATGAGAGTGACTTTTGGTTCATTTTTTAAAAAATTAATTATTATTTTTATTAACATACAATGTATTATTTGCCCCAGGGGTACAGATCTCTGAATTGTCAGGCTTACACACTTCATAGCACTCACAATATTACATACCCTTTCCAATGTCCATAACCGAACCACCCTCTCCACACCCCCCTCCCCCCAGCTACCCTCAGTTTGTTCTCTGAGATTAAGAGTCTCTTATAGTTTGTCTTCCTCCCGATCCCATGTTGTTTCATTTTTTTCTTCCCTACCCTGCAATGCCCCCCACTTTGCCTCATAAATTCCTCATATCAGGGAGATCATATGATAATTGTCTTTCTCTGATTGACTTATTTCTCTCAGCATAATACCCACTAGTTCCATCCACATCATTGCAAATGGCAAGATTTCATTTCTTTTGATGGCTGCTTGGTATTCCATTGTATATATATATATACCACATCTTCTTTATCCATTCATCTGTTGATGGACATCTAGGTTCTTTCCAGAGTTTCGCTATTATGGACATTGCTGCTATAAACATTCAGGTGCACATGCCCTTTTGGATCACCGCAATTGTATCTTCAGGTTAAATACCCAGTAGTGTGATTGCTGGGTTGTAGGGTAGTTCTATTTTCAACTTTTGAGGAACCTCCATTCTGTTTTCCAGAGTGGCTGCACCAGCTTGCATTCCCACCAACAGTGTAGGAGGGTTCCCCTTTTTCCGCATCCTCACCAGCATCTGTCATTTCCCAACTTGTTAATTTTAGCCATTCTGACTGGTAAGAGGTGGTATCCAATTGTGGTTTTGATTAGTATTTCCCTGATGCCGAGTGATTGGAGCATTTTTTCATGTGTCTGTTGGCCATCTGGATGTTGTCTTTGCAGAAATGTCTGTTCATGTCCTCTGCCCATTTCTTGATTGGATTATTTGTTCTTTGGATGGTGAGTTTGATAAGCTCTTTATAGATTTTGGATACTAGCCCTTTTTCTGATATGTCATTTACAGATATCTTCTCCTGTTCTGTCAGTTGTCTTTTGGTTTTGTTGACTGTTTCCTTTGCTGTGCAGAAGCTTTTGATCTTGATGAAGTCCCAATAGTTCATTTTTGCCTTGCTTCCCTTTCCTTTGGTGATGTTTCTAGGAAGAAGTTGCTGTGGCTGAGGTCGAAGAGGTTCCTGCCTATATTCTCCTCAAGGATTTTGATGGATTCCTGTCTCACATTGAGGTCTTTCATCCATTGTGAGTCTATTTTTGTGTGTGGTGTAAGGAAATGGTCCAGTTTCATTCTTCTGCATGTGGCTGTCCAATTTTCCCTACAACATTTATTGAAGAGGCTGTCTTTTTTCCATTGGATATTCTCTCCTGCTTTGTCGAAGATTAGTTGACCATAGAGTTGAGGGTCTATTTCTGGGCTCTATTCTGTTCCATTGATCTATGTGTCTGTTTTTGTGTCAGTACCATACTGTCTTGATGATGGCAGCTTTGTAATAGAGCTTGAAATCTGGAATTGTGATTTCACCAACTTTGGCTTTCTTTTTCAACATTCCTCTGGCTGTTCGGTGTCTTTTCTCATTCCATATACATTTTAGGATTATTTGTTCCATTTCCTTGAAAAAAAAATGATGATAGTTTGATAGGGATTGCATCAAATGTGTAGATTGCTTTAGGTAGCATAGACATTTTCATAATATTTGTTCTTCCAATCCATGAGCATGGAACATTTTTCCATTTCTTTGTGTCTTCCTCAATTTCTTTCATGAGTACTTTATAGTTTCCTGAGTACAGATTCTTTGACTCTTTGGTTAGGTTAATTCCTGGTTATCTTATGGTTTTGAGTGCAGTTGTAAATGGGATCGACTCCTTAATTTCTCTTTGTTCTGTCTTGTTGGTGTATAGAAATGCAGCTGATTTCTGTGCGTTGATTTAATATTCTGTATGAGTTCTAGCAGTTTTGGACTGGAGTCTTTTGGGTTTTCCACATAAAGTATCATATCATCGGCAAAGAGTGAGAGTTTGACTACTTCCTTGCCGATTCAGAATGCCTTTAATTTCTTTTTGTTAGTCTGATTGCTGAGGCTAGGACTTCTAGTACTATGTTGAATAGCAGTGTTGATAGTGGGCATCCCTGCTGTGTTCCTGATCTTAGCGGAAAAGCTCTCAGTTTTTCCCCATTGAGAATGATACTCGCTGTGGGTTTTTCATAGATGGCTTTGATGATATTGAGGAATATACTCTCTATCCCTACACTTTGATGAATTTTGATCAAGAAAGATGCTATACTTTGTCAAATGCTTTTTCAGCATCTATTGAGAGTATCATATGGTTCTTGTTCTTTCTTTATCAATGTATTGTATCCCATTGATTTGCGGATGTTGAACCAACCTTGCAGCCCAGGAGTAAATCCCACTTGGTCATGGTGAATAATCCTTTTAATGTACTGTTGGATCCTATTGACTAGTATTTTGGTGAGAATTTTTGCATCTGTGTTCATCAAGGATATTGGTCTGTAATTCTCTTTTTTGATAGGGTCTTTGTCTGGTTTTGGGATCAAGGTAATGCTGGTCTCATAAATGAGTTTTGAAATTTTCCTTCTGTTTCTGTTTTTTTGGAACAGTTTCAGAAGAATAGGTATTAATTATTCTTTAAATGTTTGTTGGAATTCCCCTGGGAAGCTGTCTGGCCCTGGTCTCTTGTTTGTTGGGAGATTTTTGATGACTGCTTCAATCTCCTTACTGGTTATGGGCCTGTTCAGGTTTTCTATTTATTCCTGGTTCCGTTTTGGTAGTTTATATGTCTCTAGGAATGCATCCATTTCTTCCAGATTGTCAAATTTGCTGGCATATAGTTGCTCATAATATGTTCTTGTAATTGTTTGTATTTCTTTGGTGTTGGTTGTGATCTCTTCTCTGTCATTCATGATGTTATTTATTTGGGTCCTTTTCAGCCTTTGCTGTGGCCCAAAGATTGTGAATAGTTGTGTTTTCATTTTCATTTGTTTCCAAGAATTTTTTCAATTCTTCTTTAATTTCCTGGTTGACCCATTCATTGTTTAGTAGGATGCTCTTTAGCCTCCACATATTTGGGTTCTTTCCAACTTTCCTCTTGTGATTGAATTCTAGTTTCAGAGCATTGTGGTCTGAAAATATTCAGGGAATGATCCCAATCTTTTGATACCAGTTGAGACCCGATTTGTGACCTAGGGTGTGATCTATTCTGGAGAATATTCCATATGTACTAGAGAAGAATGTGTATTCTGTTGCTTTGGAATGGAATGTTCTGAATATATCTGTGATGTCCATCTGGTCCAGTGTGTCATTGAAGCCCTTTATTTCTTTGTTGATCTTTTGCTTGGATGGATCTGTCTATTTCAGTATGGGGGGTGTTAAAGTCCCCAACTATTATTTTATTATTGTCAATGTGTTTCTTTAATTTTGTTGTTATTTGGTTTATATAGTTGGCTACTCCCATGTTAGGGGCATCGATATTTAAAATTGTTAGATCTTCTTGTTGGACAGACCCTTTGAATATGATATAGTGTCCTTCTCTTATTATAGTCTTTGGCTTAAAATCTAATTTATCTGGTATAAGTATTGCCACCGGCTTTCTTTTGATGTCCATTAGTGGGGTAAATTGTTTTCCACCCCCTCACTTTAAATCTGGAGGTGTCTTTGGGTCTAAAATGAATTTCTTGCAGACAACATATTGATCGTTTTTTTTTTTTAAAGATTTTATTTATTTATTTGACAGACAGAGATCATAAGTAGGCAGAGAGGCAGACAGAGAGAGAGAGAGAGGAGGAAGCAGGCTCCTTGCTGAGCAGAGAGTCTGATGCGGGACTCAATCCCAGGACCCTGAGATCATGACATGAGCCGAAGGCAGCGGCTTAACCCACTGAGCCACCCAGGTGCCCTCGGTTTTGTTTTTTTTAATCCATTGTGATATCCTGTGTCTTTTGATTGGGGAATTTAGCCCATTTACATTCAGGATAACTATTGAAAGATATGAATTTAGTGCCATTGAATTGGCCTGTAGGTGGCTGTTAATGTATATTGTCTCTCTTCCTTTCTGATCTACTACTTTGTGGTTCTCTCTTTGCTTAGAGGACACCTTTCATAATTTCTATTAGGGCTGTTTTGGTGCTTGCAGTTTCTTTTAATTTTTGGTTGTCCTTTGAAGGTTTTTCTCTTTCCTTCTATTTCCAGTGATAGCTTATCTGGATATAGTATTCTTGGCTGCATATTTTTCTCATTTAGTGCTCTGAATATGTCATGCCAGTTCTTTCTGGCCTGCCAAGTCTCTGTTGATAAGTCTGCTGCCAATCTAATATTTCTGCCATTGTATGTGACAGACTTCTTGTCCCAAGCTACTTTCAGGATTTTTTCTTTGTCACTAAGACTAGTAAATTTTACCATTAGATGATGGGGTGTGGACCTATTTTAATTGATTTTGAGAGGATTCTCTGTGCCTCTTGGATTTTGATTCTTGTTCCCTTTGCCATATTAGGGAAATTCTCTGTTATAATTTGCTACAGTATACTTCTGCCCCCCCCTTTCTTCTTTTGGAATCCCAGTTATTCTAATACTGTTTCATCTTATGGTATCACTCACTTATCTCTCGAATTCTCCCCTTATCGTCCTGTAGTTGTTTGTCTCTTTTTCTCAGTTCAGTTTTTTTATTCCCCGTCATTTGGTCTTTTGTATCGCTAATTCTCTCTTTTTTGCCTGATTTATTCTAGCAGTGAGAGCCTCCATTCTTGATTGCACCTCATTAATTCCTTTTTTGATTTCATCTTGGTTAGATTTTAGTTCTTTTATTTTCTCCAGAAAGGGATTTTATTTCTTCAGAGAGGGTTTCTCTAATATCTTCCATGCCTTTTTTGAGCCCAGCTAGCACCTTGAGAATTGTCATTCTGAACTCTAGATCTGACATATTTCCAATGTCCGCATTGATAAGGTCCCTAGTCATTGGTACTGCCTCTTGTTCTTTTTTTTTGTGGTGACATTTTTTTTGTTGTTGTTAAAGATTTTATTTATTTATTTGTCAGAGAGAGAGTGAGAGCGAGCACAGGCAGACAGAGTGGAAGGCAGAGTCAGAGGGAGAAGCAGGCTCCCTGCAGAGCAAGGAGCCCCATGCGGGGCTCGATCCCAGGACGCTGGGATCATGACCTGAGCCGAAGGCAGCTGCTTAACCAACTGAGCCACCCAGGCGTCCCTGTGGTGACTTTTTGTCTTATCATTTTTGGATCACTTCTTTTTTTATTCTGTCTCTTGAACTAATAATTTCTAGATGTATCTACTGAAAAACAACAACTTATTTGCCTGTTTGTCCTCCAGAATCTGGCCTCTTCCTCATTTATACTCCAGCATGAATCTTGAAGGTCCTTACAGAGTCATTTCATGGGTCACTCTATGGAGCACACTCAGCTCTCAGTCCCTCTGCTCATCATTTTCCCATGGAAAGGAATCCACTCTGGAGCTCATGACACTGGACCTTCCTCCCCTGGGAGAAATGGCATAGTATCACGATGCAGGAATTGGCTGGGTTTGGAGACTCCAAACAGGGCTGTGTGCCGGAGATAGAAACCGGTCCATTTTTTAATTATATCAATAAATTTAAGAGTGGTTATTTGACCCTACTCCAGATAATTGATGTAGTGGTTCTTAGTGGAATCTTTGGGAAGTAGAAGTGGAACTGCCTCTCATTTAATAGGTTAATAATTATGGGTATTTTGGAATATCTGCAGTATTTATTAGGAAGTTACCATCATCAAAAGTAAAATGTTTGTATCTGTGCTTATCATATATACTCAGGTTTTTTTTTGTTAATATAGACCATTTTAGAAATAATAAACATGTACATTAAAAAAGTAAAAGTATATACAGAATAAAGTTTCTCAGGAAAATATTTCTGTAAGATTTGTAGAAGAATCTACTTTTTTTTTAAATTATTTCAGAAGAGTCAGCTGAAACCAGATTCTTCTGGAATGTTTGCTTATTGCTTTTTAGGTGATGAATACACAGACTTGAATATGAATATATACTACCTTTTCATTAATATTTATCTTTAAGTCTTGAATGGATCTTAGGAAAACTTATTTGATGAATGCTATAAAAATAATGCAGATTACAAAAAAGAAACCCTAATGAAGTTAGAGAAGATAATTTAAGTAGAAGATTTGGGGCTGTTGGGAAAATTGGAGTAATTGAATGGGTTTGTGGATGATTACATGGTATTACTGTAGTAATATTCTGCTGTGTTTGTATATGGGAATTTCCTTGTTTTTAGAAAATGAAGTGTTGGGAGTAGTGGGATATTATGTCTGTAACTGAGTCAAAAGATTTTGAAGAAAGTGTGTGTGTGCCTGTATGTGTGTACATACTGGTGTGTGTGTTTAGAGATGGAGTAAGACAAATGTGAAATGCCAAAGATTGGGGAGTGTGGGGAGAACGATATTTGGGAATTCTTCATACTATTCTGAAAACTCTAAGTTTAAAATTATTTCAAAAATTAAAAGTTAAAAAGATTTAGGTTGGGAAATGTCTTAAAGTACTCCATAAAAGGGGGCTGTATTTATAGATACTTAGAACTCTAAGGGACTTTGGAGATCTACTTTAACTCCATTTATTTTTACAAATGAGGCCTTAAGAGTGTGGCAGATTAGATTTAACAGTATTCTAATATGGACTTGGTAAGTACTAATCAGTAGGACTAAAATTTTTTCTTGAAGGGTCATGAGGAAGCCTAGTTTCTTAGTAAGTTTTGTTATTTTATTTTTGCAGGGTGGTCAGCAAACCTCATACTGAATATATATATATTTTTTTAAATTTTATTTATTTATTTGACAGAGAGAAATCACAAGTAGATGGAGAGGCAGGCAGAGAGAGAGAGAGAGAGGGAAGCAGGCTCCCTGCTGAGCAGAGAGCCCGATTCGGGACTCGATCCCAGGACCCTGAGATCATGACCTGAGCCGAAGGCAGCGGCTTAACCCACTGAGCCACCCAGGCGCCCCCCCCTCATACTGAATATTAAAGCCATATTAATACTCAGAGAAGAAAGGAAAAACTTAGAGGTGTAAACTTTGAAATGGGTTATATATATTTTTTAAAGTATTTATTTATTTATTTATTTGTCAGGGAGAAAGAGAGCATAAGCTGGAGGAGCTACAGGCTGAAGGAGAAAAACAGGCACCCCGCTGAGCAGGGATCATCCGTGATGGGTTTGGGGGGCGTGAGGCCTCTATCCCAGGGATCCTCACCTGAGCCAAAAGCAGGCGCTTATCCCACTGAACCATCCAGGTGTCCCCTGGGTTATATGTTCTAATTAAAAATGCCTGGTTGGTTTTAAAAAATGGCAAGATTTTGGAACCCTGTATTTTAAATTCCATTCAAGGTCTTTACAGAGTAGTGAAATAGTTCCAGCTAGTGTTTCCTTTAGTGTTGTTTTAAACGTTTTGACAATGTAATTAAGCATTATGAAAAATGCAGTACAATGTAATAATTCCTGGTCCTCTTGTCTAAGAATCACTGTAAAACAAACATTGTATCATGTCTGATTGAGCCACATAGTGTAATATGTGAGGAGGAACATTAAGAGCCTAAACTTCTTAAACAACAGCAAAAAAACACAAAAGGAAACCAAGAAACTTAGGGAAGTGTTGGTTATGTCTGTTACCTTGATTGTGGTGATGGTGTCACAGGTGTTTGCATATGTCCAAACTTATCAAATTATACAAATTAAATGGGTGTGGATCTCTGTATATTGGTTATGCCTCTAAGAAATCTGTAAAAAACAAGAGAACATGAACTTGTTAGGAAAATTGAAGGCCAATGAGAAGTAAGTTTTTTTTCTCTAATAAGAAAAAAGTAGTAAGGCCAATTCTAATAGAAATAAAATAATGCAGCAAAAGATTTTCTAGGATTCCTCCTATGGTGTATAGAGAACAACTTCATTTGGGATCTGTGTTAGAAGACTGTTTAGCTGAATAAAGTTCTTTTATCTTACTTTCATTATTTTGATTTGTATTTAATGTTTCTAGGTAAACAAAAATCTGAAACAGCCTAACAATTTGGTGTAGGATTTTTAAGTTTGTATTTGGAAGGTTTACAAACACTAGTTAACTGGATCACTACCAATTTGCAGAGACTTAGTAAAACTAATTCATAAGATCACCATGAACATATTTAACCACTTCATTGCACTAGTGAGACTTTGCTTTGTTTTTTAAAGTTAATTCTTTTTTTTTTTTTTTTAAAGATTTTATTTATATGACAGAGAGAGAGATCACAAGTAGGCGGAGAGGCAGGCAGAGAGAGAGAGAGGAGGAAGCAGGCTCCCTGTTGAACAGAGAGCCCGATGTGGGGCTCGATCCCAGGAACCTGGAATCATGACCTGAGCTGAAGGCGGAGAGAGGTTTTAACCCACTGAGCCACCCAGGCGCCCCCTTTTTTTTATGCCCCTCTTTTTTTAAGCTAATTCTTAATGATATAGTCCCCTATCATATTCTGTCTCATGTAGATGTATGTATGTGTATATAATATATTACAGTATAATATAAACTTGTGTGTGTGTGTGTGTGTGTGTATAAGTGAAAACACCTATTCATTGTTTCCTTTACATGCTGAGCCCTAATACATGTTCGGTACATCTGCAGCAGGTATCCGTTGTTGCTTACTGCTGCTGGAGAAAGAAAAGTTGTGTGATTCCTGCCTCCTTCCTGACATTTTCAGCAGAGCCTGTTGCCTTAACTTGGGTTTGGGGTTTTTGGCAATATGAAAATGGCAGGGTGGAGGGATTAAGCATATCAATTTTGTTGATTTCCGCCTTCTAGCTCTGTTTTTAGAAAACACATGTGTGGGGCACCTGGGTGGCTCAGTGGCTTAAGCCTCTGCCTCCGGCTCAGGTCATGATCCCAGGGTTCTCGGATCAAGCCCTGCATCGGGCTCTCTGCTCAGCAGGGAGCCTGCGTCCCCCTCTTTCTCTGCCTGCTGCTCTGCCTACTTGTGATCTCTCTCTCTGTCAGATAAATAAATAAAATCTTTAAAAAAAAAAAAAGAAAGAAAACACACGTGCTATGTATAGAGCTAATACATATCTCGGTAATTCCATTTCCTGAGCTGTGCAAATATTGTGTATGTTACTAACTTTTCTAAATCTCAGTTGCCTCATCTGGTAAAATGGAGAAAATAACTACTTTTACCTCATAGCTTGGGTTTGAGGATTGACTGAAATATAGGAGTATATAAAACAACTGTAGCAATATCTAGCACATGGTAAGATCTGTGTGTTTGTTATTATCTTGGAGTGTATTTATTATTTGGAATTATTTTGCAGAGGAACTAGGAAAAAATTGATGGGCTATTGATGTTCAGGTAACAGAAATCTTTTATTAAACTTGAGAAATAATTAGAATGCTATTTGTATTTAAGCAGTTGGAAGAAAATTATTTTTAATATTGGTATTTGTTTTGTTTTAATAGGTATCAGCAGATGTTGCATACGAACTTGGTCTACCTTGCTACAATAGCAGATTCTAATCAAAATATGCAGTCTCTTTTACCAGCAGTAAGTACCTTTAAAATAGTGTGAAGTAGACAAAATCTTACATAGAGTTATGTACAGGATAACACATTTTTGTTCAGTGATGTTGAAGTTTTGTTTAGTAAATTCTGCCTTCTGAGAACATCAGGGTATTCTTCTATATGATCTAAAAGCTTCATTGTTTTGTTTTCATATTTAATTTGAGTCGATTCACCTAGAATTGTTTCCCTTCCTGAAGAAGTTATATCCATTCATCCATTCACCCACATATTTACCCACCTGCCTACTTATTTATTTATTTTAATTTGTAATTGCACATATAATTTATGAATAAGCATGTAGTATTTCAAAGCAAATCCCAGGCATCATATACTTTCCCTGGTAAATACTTCAGTATGCATCTCTAGCAGAGAAGTAGCAGTATTCCACCCAACAAGAGTAACCAGAGTTTCTTAATTTTTTATTATACCCAGGCTATCTTCAGTTTTCACTGATTATCTTAAATCAAATGTCTTAAACCCAAATGTTAAAATGATTTTTTGGTGCAGAATCCAGACAAGGTCCACATGTTGCATTGGTTGATATGTGTTTTAAGTTTTTTTGAATCTATCAGTTAATCTTTTTTATTGTCCATTTATTTGTTGAAGAACTTGGGTATCTTATATCTGGATTTGGCTAAATGTATCCTCATGGTCCTTTAATGTATTCTTCCATTTTATCTCTTATTTCCTATAAGCTGATAATTAGGTAGAGAAGCTTGATTAGAGTTAGATTCAGTTTTGTGTTAAGAATATTTAATTGAGGGGTGCCTGGGTGGCTCAGTGGTTTAAAGCTCTGCCTTCAGCTCAGGTCATGATCCCAGGGTCCTGGGATTGAGCCCCACATCGGGCTGTCCGCTCAGCGGGGAGCCTGCTTCTTCCTCTCTGCCTGCCTCCCTGCCTACTTGTGATCTCTGTCAGTCAAATAAATAAATAAATCTGAAAAAAAAAAAAAAAAAAGAATATTTAATTGAGGGGTGCCTAGGTGGCACAGTTGGTTGAGTGTCTGACTCTTGATCTCAGCTCAGATCATGATCTCAGAGTTATGAGTTTAACGGCTGTGTTGAGCTCCACTTAAAAAAGAAAAGAATATTTCATTGGTGGTGCTGTGTTGCCTATTATATGTATCACATCAGGGGGGGAACATTTTGGTTGTTCCATTTTTAGTAATGTTAAGATTGATGAATGGTGGGGTGCCTGGGTGGCTCAGTGGGTTAAGCCTCTGCCTTTCGCTCAGGTTATGATCTCAGGGTCTTGGGATCGAGCCCCATCGGGCTTTCTGCTCAGCAGGGAGCCTGCTTCTCCCTTTCTCTCTGCCTGCCTACTTGTGATCTTCCTCTCTGTCAAATAAATAAATGGAGCCTGATGCGTGGCTCCATCCCAGGACACCGGGATCATGACCTGAGCCGAAGGCAGACGCTTAACTCACTGAGCTACCCAGGCGCCCCATAAATAAATAAAATCTTTAAAAAAAAAAAAAAAGGGCAGTTCTCTCTGGAAATTTAGATTTCTAAAAAAGATTGATGAACGGGACAGGTGTCTGGTTGGATCATTCAGTAGAGCATGCAGCTCTTGATTATGAGTTCAAGCCCTAAGTTGGGCGTGAAATCTACCTAAAGAAAAAAGAAGATTGATTGATGGGCCCAGTTGATACCATCCTGATGACTCTATTATAAATTTCCCCATCAACCTTTCATTTAATGATCTTAGCAGTCATTGATGCTTGTTGGCCAGATATGTTATTTCATATTTGGATCACAGAATGATGAATCTCTAATTTTACAGTTCCTCCTGTATTTATTAGTTGTACTTCTTTTAAAAAAGAAAAAATCCTTTCATCAAGTATTTGGTTATCCTGAGATAGAGAGTCCCTATATGAGAATGGTGATTAAAGGCTAGTTTCTAACCTCTTAACAGTTTTCAGAATAACAAGTTGGCCCCTAGCAATCTGTGAAGGTGACCAGTGATTTTTTGATTATTATGTCATCTAAACATACATGTTTTGTATTTTTAATGTGTCCATTGGAATATTTTTTTTTTTTTTTGATACTTCAGGTTATCTCTACTTTGATCAGTGAGAGCCTGTTCATTTGGCTGCTGTGTCCATCTGACATGATTCAAGTATTCTTGTATAGCTTCTTTTCTTTCAGGATTTGAGAGACCTGTCAGGCTGACTATATTTTCTGCCTCAGAACTATTCTGCCTCAGCTCTTCTTTTCAGGCAGCACTTTTTCAATGGGAATTGATATTTAGAGACCACATTTTGGATGTTTGGGGCATTCATTATTACTGGGTTTTCATTGTTTCTAGGTATTTTTGGTGAACAGAACTAGTAAACACATTTTTTAGAAAAAGAAATCAAGTGTTGAATTAGTGCTATTTCCCTTCAGGAAAGGTTTTTTTCCTTAGCTTTCATTTCATGTATAATCTCTTCTGTCTTATTCTAAAACTCTTGGTACCTTAATGACATTATTATGGTTGTTTATTTGCTTCATGCTACTACCTATATAAAAGTAATTTCAGTATAACAATCAAGATTGCCAAACAATAAGATGTTTGTCCTTAAGATGTATCCCACTAGGAATATATAATCATACATTTCTTTTTGACTGTGAAATACTTCATGTGGTTATTGCTTTGAACTTGATTACCAGCTAGGTGGAATTTATTTTTGTGAATGATGTGAGGAATGGGTTCAGTTTCATTGTGTCCATATGGATAGTTTTCTGTTCCAGCATTATCTATTGGAAAAACAATAACTGGGCGCCTGGGTGGCTCAGTGGGCTAAGCCGCTGCCTTCGGCTCAGGTCATGATCTCAGAGTCCTGGGATCGAGTCCCACATCAGGCTCCCTGCTCAGCAGAGAGCCTGCTTCCCTCTCTCTCTCTCTCTGCCTGCCTCTCCATCTACTTGTGATTTCTCTCTGTCAAATAAATAAATAAAATCTTTAAAAAAAAAAAAGAAAAACAATAACTTCTCTTGTCACCTCTATCTATATATATCAAATGTGCATATATATGTGGTTGTTTGATCTCTGTTCTCTCTCATTGGTATGTTGTTATAAATTCCACTGTCTTTTCACACTTGTCGTTGTCTTCTAAATCTTGATGTAAGTGAAGTTCTTCTTATGTTTTTCAAAAATATCTTGGCTATTGGTCCTTTGCGTTGCCATATGTCTTAAAAATCAGCATGTCCAACATAATTTGTTTTGATTTTTGTTTTTAAGATTTTATTTATTTATTTGACAGAGAGATCACAAATAGGCAGAGAGGCAGGCAGAGAGAGAGAGGAGGAAGCAGACTTCCTATGGAGCAGAGAGCCTGATGTGGGGCTTGATCCCAGGACCCTGGGATCGTGACCCGAGTCGAAGACAGAGGCTTTAACCCACTGAGCCACCCAGGCGCCCCTGTTTTGATTTTTGTTGAGATTGTCTTGACTGTAAATTAATTTGGAGAGAATTTATATCTTCACAATATTGAATCTGTCAAATCATGATCATTGCATGTATTTTCACTTATTTAATCCTGTAAATACCTTTCAGTGGAGTTTTATGATTTTTCCTGCAGAGGATGTGTACATCTCTCATTGGATTTATTGCTAGGCACTTCATATTTTTTGAGGCTATTTCAAGAGTCTGTTTTTTAAATAAAGTTTTATTTTCTAACTGCATTTGCTATTTACATGGAAATTTAGTTGATACTGAATTTCACAATCTTCTTCAACTCTTACTTCTAACAATTTTCCTGTAGATACCTTCTGTTTTCTATATTCACGAACATATTTGTGAATAATGAGTTTTGTTTCTTTCTTGCCGATCCTTACACCCTTTATTTCTTTCTCTTGCCTTACTTCTCTGGCTAGGACCTCCACTACATTCCTGAATAGAAGTGGTGATAGAGGACATCTTTATCTTGATAAGTTCCTGATCACAAAGGGAAAGCTTTCACTGTTTGACCATTAATAAGTATGATGTTTGCTGTAGTTTTTTGTAGATGCCTTTTATCAGATTGAGGAAGTTCCCTTCTTTCTGTTTCTGTTTTGCTAAATAAGAGTTTATATCTTGAATGGATGTTAAATTTTATTAAATGCTTTTATTGCATCTAATGAGATGATCACAAATTTTTTCTTTTTTAATCGTTAATGTGAATTACATTGGTTTACTTTTTAATGTGCAATCTATCTTGCATTCTTGTAATTAACCTATTTTTTCATGACCCACTTGGTCAGGATCTTTGGTTTGGTTTGGTCGTGGTCTCTTAAAAAATTGCTGTATTCAGTTTGTTAAAATTTTGATCAAGATTTTTATGTCCTTGTTCTTGGGTGTAATTGACCTTTAATTTTTCCCTTCTTAGAATGCTTTCGTCTGAGTTTTATTTTGAGGTTATGTTGGTTTTATAAAATGAGCTGGAGAATTCTAGTTTTTCTTACCTGGAGTAGTTTGTACCACAGAGTTACTGTTTCTTAAATGATTGGTGTACTTCTTTAGAAAAGCTCTCTGGGTCTGGAGTTTTCTTTGTGAGAAGGCTTGTTACTAATTCAGTTTCTTAATTGGTTGTAGCACAATTCATAACATTTTGTGAGTTTCCTATTTTGGTAAATTGTGCTTTTTAGCATTTACTAAATTTTCAGATTTATTGGCATAAAGTTCATGAAATATCTTTCTTATGTCCTCAGAATCTGGTGATATTTTCTTTTTTATTTTTCACATAGTTTATTTTTATGGCTTCTCTCTTTTTTCCGTGTGTGTGTGTGTGTGTGTGTGTGTGTGTGTGTGTCTTTTCAAAGAATCAGTTTTTGGCTTTGATTTTCACAGTGATAACATTTCCAAAGCTTTTTGTTCTCAGAACCACATTAAACTTAAAAATTATTGAGGAAAAATAAAAATTATTGAGGACTCAGGGGTACCTGGGTGGTTCAGTTGGTTAGGCGTCTGCCTTTAGCTCAGGTCATGATCTCAGGGTCCTGGGATTGAGTCCTGCATCAGGCTCCCCACTGCTTCTCCTTCTGCCTGCTGCTCCCCATGCTTGTGCTGGCTCTCTCTCTGTCAAATAAATAAAATCTTAAAAAAAAAATTATTGAGGATTCTGAAGAACTTTATATGGGTTATATATATTGATAAATTTGTAAGTTTTCCCAAGTTTTTAAATTAAGACTGAGAAAATTTTTAAAGTATTTATCAGTTCATTTAGAATGAACAATAATAAACCCATTGCATGTTAATGTGAATAACATTCTTTAAAGAAAAAAATAACTATTTCTTTTAGAACAGATTTAGTGAGGAAGGAATAGTACTGTTTAGTAGTTTTGCAGATTTCTTTTAAATGTCTGATTTAATAGAAAACAGCTGTATTCTCATATCTACTTCTGAATTCAATCTAGTGTAGTATGTTTTGGGTGAAATAGAACAAAATCCAGTTTTGCTCAGATATGGAATTGGGAAAGTGAAGACTATATTTTAATAGCCTTTTCAGATTGTTGTACAGTAATCTTTGATAGTATGGGGGATCTCAAAAAGTGTTTTTTCTAAAGGTTATTTGCAGTATGGAATCTGATACAATATTAATAGATTTTTCTTATTTTGGTACATTAGAGTTCATTGGTCTGTCCTGCATTTTGGATGGATCTTCTAATCATGCATAATTTTGTAACATGCTTTGGTCATTTGGAAAGTATTAAGTGCATTGAGTTATGTACATCCCTAAATATTGACATATTTCATTGTATGGTACCAAAAACCACATTTGTTGAAATTGCCACTAGTCTCATTAGAAGTTAAGTATTAGGATGCTGTCAAACTCAAGACAGTAGATATAAGTTTGCCAAATTCCCAGTTCTTGCCTGAAAAGTCAAGTTTAATCATAGGCAGCAAATGCTGTTAGTTTTTTTCCAGGCTTACTGTGTTCATTTTTGAGCCACTGTCTGCCAGATACCCAAGTCTGGATAAGTATAGTTTGTCTATCAATTGTTCTTTCAGTTAAAAGTGGTGTTCCAAGAAAACTCAGTCACAGAGTACTTTTATCATACTTTGATATGCAACAGATATATTTATTATTTTCTCATTTTGTCCCAGAATATTTAACTGAGTAGTTTTTACTGTTTCATCAAGGACATTCTTTTTTTTTTTTTTTTTTTTTTTTTTTTTTTTTAAAGATTTTATTTATTTGATAGAGAGAAATCACAAGTAGACAGAGAGGCAGACAGAGAGAGAGAGGGGAAGCAGGCTCCCTGCTGAGCAGAGAGCCCGACGCGGGACTCGACCCCAGGACCCTGAGATCATGACCTGAGCCGAAGGCAGCGGCTCAACCCACTGAGCCACCCAGGTGCCCCCATCAAGGACATTCTTAAGTGAAAAAAATTTTTTTTTAAACTACTTGTCTGGCAATCAATAATACGATTTACTGTAGAGTTTGGTGCCTGGATTCATGCCAAGGCTTTTGCAGTTACACCCACTTTCTTTCTTTTGCACCATTGTTTTAAATTCCAACATGGTATAAAAGTATTGTTATGGAAGTAGTTTGACCTTTTGGACTCTAAAAGAGTCTGGAGGACCACATTTTGTGAACTAATGCTCTTTTGCATGTTTTTGAGTGTGATTAGCTTCTGATCTTGTTTTTATTATTTCCTTTTACTTTCTTTTGTTATGTTTTGCTGTTCTTTTTCTGAGCTTTTTTTTGAAGATTTTATTTATTTATTTATTTGACAGACAGAGATCACAAGCAGGCAGAGAGGCAGGCAGAGAGAGAGAGGAGGAAGCAGGCTCCCCGCTGAGTGGAGAGCCCAGTGCGGGGCTCCATCCCAGAACCCTGGGACCATGACCTGAGCCGAAGGCCCAGGCTTTAACCCACTGAGCCACCCAGGCGTCCCTCTTTTTCTGAGTTTTGAGATGAATGCCTACTTTATCAAAGTTTTCATTTTTTAATGCTAATATATGCATTTAAGGGAATAAATTTCTCCCTAGTCACAATTCTGATATGTAGTATATTCATATTTATTCAGTTCCAAATATTTTCTAATTTCCAGTGTTAAATTTTCTTTATACATGGGTTGATAAGCACACTTTTTAGTTTCCAAACATATGGGAATTTTGTTATTTTTTAATTAATGTTTTCTGCCTTTATTGCATGTGGTTACATAACATTTTATATGATTTAGTTCTCTGGAATTCTTGGAGATTTGTTTTATGTTACAACATATGGTCACTTTTTACTGATGTTCTACGTATACTTACAAAGAATATGTATTTTTTAGCACCTGAATGCCTGTAGATGTTTACTGGATCAAGTGTGATGATCTTGCTTGAATCCCCTATAGCTTTACTGGTGTTTATTAACCGCTTTGTTCTATCATTTACTGAGAGATGTATATTTAAAATATAGGGATTGTCTCTTTTTCCTTGTAACTTTTCCAAGTTTTTGCTTAATATCACATTTTGAGGCATTGTTAGTAAGTACATACATATTTTAGAATATTACAGCTCTGGTTTTTTGTAACATTGTCATTTATAAAGTATTCTCCTCTCTGTGTGTAATAATGCATTTATTTGGTCGTAATGTTTAATTACCTGATACTAGAGTAACTCAGTTGGTCTTTAGTGTTTGCATGCTATAGTCACCTTTCCATTCCCTTATGTTAGAGATATGAACGGCATGTAGATTTTTAAAAAAAATCTAGTGTAGTAGTCTTTTAATTGGAATATTGAATGTAATCACTGTAAAGTTACCATCATACAGTGTACTTTCTGTTTGTCTCATCTGTTGTATATTCCTTTCTTCTGTTCTTTTTTGCCTTCTCTTAATTTTTTTATTCCTTTTTTTCTCTTCTAGTTTGGAAATTATGTACTTATAAAATTAATATTCTTTCAGTGGTACTATACTGTTTGTAATATGCATCTCAGACAATTCATGGACCCGTGGATACTTTTATTTCTATTCATTTCTCAATGATTGATTTATTGTCATGCATTTTAAATCTTTACATGTTTACTCACAAATGATTTTAAGATTTATTTGACACAAGAGAGAGATGCAGCAAGAGAGGGAACACAAGCAGGGCAAGTGGGCGAGGGAGATGTGGGGCTCCATCCCAGGATCTTGAGCTGAGCTGAAGGCAGATGCTTAACTGACTGAGCTACCCAGGCCACCCACAAATGATTTTTTCTTAATATTTGTTAGACTTATCGTTGTTATCATTTCTGATGCTTTTAATTTCTCTCTTCATTTACAGTCTTTTTTCTCAGATCATTTTCTTTTCACTCCCTTAAGAACATATTTTAGTATTTTCTTTAGGACAGGTTTGTTCATTTTTTGGTGATCTGAAAATGCCTCAATTTCACCATTGTCGTTACAGAATATTTTTGCCGGGACAGATTTCTAGCTTGTATCTATTAGAATATATAGTTGTTGATTACTATTTTGATGGTAATCTGTTTTTTGCTTTCTGAAGTCTTTTTCTTGAAATCTTGCTGTATCCGCCGTATGTGTGTGGAGTTCTTTGATTTATCCTTCTTGGTGTGTGTTGAGATTGCTGAAATCTGTGAATTGATGTCTTTTATCAGTTTTGAGAAATTATCTGCTGGCTTTATAGACTGGCTAACATGTCCATAGCAAATATTATGCCTCCCCACCCCCCAAGTTTGGGCCCACCTCTCTGGATTTTCTTTTTTCTTTTTCTTTTTTTTTTTTTTAAGATTTTATTTATTTAACAGAGGGAGAGGGAGATCACAAGTAGGCAGAGAGGCAGGCAGAGAGAGAGGGGAGGAAGCAGGTTCCCCGCTGAACAGAGAACCCAATGTGGGGCTTGATCCCAGGACCCTGGGATCATGACCTGAGCCAAAAGCAGAGGCTTTAACCCACTGAGCCACCCAGGTGCCCCTCTTTAAACATATTTTTAAAATATTCGTTGTACTTTTTTGGTTGTCCTCAGTGAAAAGTTGTTTGAATGTCCTAGTTTGCCATTACCTTAGATGATTCTTTCAAATGTTAGAATTGTATTCTGTTTTGCTGTCCGTGGAATAACTAAGAGAATATTAGTTACTTTGGATTCTCACATAAAACTCTTTCTTTGGTGAGAGAACAGACACTTGCAGAATGACTACTATGCATTGACTCCTTTCAGTATTTCATCCTCAGAAGCCTTTAAGATACTAGCTCATTCTATAGTTGAGGAAATAGAGTCTCAGATAGGTTAACTAACATGCTCAGGGACTCATAGTTGGTAAATGGTAGGCATGGAATTTGAACACTTGCCTTACTGAAAGTAGTTTGTGCATTATGCTATCATGTCTTGTTACTACTAGAATGGAAAGAATATAAAATCCTGATCAATTTGCTCTTAAGTTGGTGTATCCAGGTAGAAGTTAGCTAGGTCTTCATAGAGTTTGAATCTGAATTTTAAAACCTACAGTGTCTTGATTGTTCTCTTATGTTGATATGGAAATGAATGCCTTAATCATTTTTGGTTGTTTTCTTGGTCTAGCATTATTCTTGTACTTAGGTGTTAATTTTTAAAAAACGTTATATGACTGGATCTGCTTATAGTTTGGGGACTAAAGTATAAGTTAGAGTGGTAGGTTAAGAATTTAGCTTATCAGGGCACCTGGGTGGCTCAGTGGGTAAAAGCCTCTGCCTTCTGCTCAGGTCATGATCTCAGGGTCCAGAGATGGAGCCCTGCATCATGCTCTCTGCTTAACGGGGAGCCTGCTTCCCTCTCTCTCTCTGCCTGCCTCTCCATCTACTTGTGATTTCTCTCTGTCAAATACATAAATAAAATCTTTAAAAAAAAAAAAAAAGAACCATCATAAAGGAAAGAGATAAATTTCATTACTACCCATTTACCATTATTTCACTGTTTTAATATGAGGTCACCATTTTATATCACATTTTACTAATGAATATAAAAGCTGCCACTTGTATATTTTGAAATAAAATTTTTGCCTCCTAATGTTGGTCAAGGTTTAATTTGGAATACATGCCCATATTTTCATTTAAAAATATGAGCCTTTTGGAAGTCAAGTTGCTTGAGACGTTGAATTAAAGGAGGAGGAGTTTTTGAAAAAATTGGAATAAATATATCCTCACAGTAGGAGGAATAAGAGAGAATTGAACCAGTAAAGAAAAGTGGGGATTTAGAGGGGGAAAAGAATCAGCTAGAAGGAAAGCAGTTGGATTGGAGATTTGGGAAAACTAGAGTATTAGTACATAATAAATACAGCCAGTCTGCCAGAAGGGACAGCATGCTAGTTAGTAAGTACAGTTTGAGGAATTTTGATCCTGAGAATGAACTGTGTGTTTTGGGTTAAAAAAAGTTTTCCAGAATGGAGTTTTTCACTTCATTTAACTAGTTGTGAGAATTGGAAATAGGATTATATGTAGGTTTAACTTTCAGTTTGTTTCATTTCCCCCCGCCAAAGTGGAATTAGGTATTTAAAGTACTATTTCATGTATCTGGAACTAGGCTACATTTAGCAAGCTTCTCCTGTTTGAAACAAAGTCAAGAATTCAAAAACCAGGAATAGATGGAAAACAATCTATAAGGAAAAAAAAATAACTTACAAAGCCAGTGCATTAACACTTAGGCATTTTATTATTTTTTTTTTGTTTGGGTCCCTATGTATTCTTAATTCAAAAGCATTATAAGTTCATTATATTTTTAACCTTATACATATTTTAGCAAGTTTGTTTCTTTAATTTTAAGCCTGTAGCTAGGACACAGTAAATCAGAAATGGGGAAGTATGGTCTATAGGCAGGCATATATACAAGAAGTATAACCAGCAAAGGTGGTGTGGAAAGAGACCAAATAGTTATAAAAAGCTGATGTAATTGGAAATGTGCACCAGGGGCTCAAGGGTGTCTCAAACATTAAGCATCTGCCTTCAGCTCAGGTCCTGGGGTCCTTGGGTCCCACATTGGGCTCCCTGGGGTCAGTGGGTCCCACCTTGGGCTCCCTGCTCAGTGGGAAGCCTGCTTCTCCCTCTCCCACTGCCTCTGCTTGTGTTCCCTCTCTCACTGTCTCTGTCACATAAATTAAAAAAAGAAAAGAAAAGAAAATGTACACTACTTTAGCTCCCTTGGTATATGCACATGGGGCCCTGTTTTTCTTGGTAAACCTTGGAAGATCATTTGAATAGTAGTTTTCAGCATTGCTTTTACTTTCTGAAATAGCATGAACCATTGACACAATTATTTTCATATAGAAACTAGGAACATTTTGCCATTAGAAAATATGACTATGTTATATGTAAGTCTTTCCTTCTCAAACATACATTGAAGAAATTACATTTTTAAGTTTTAGCCAAATATTTATTTGTTTATTTATTTATTTTTGTCATCTGGCAGTATTAGTGTGTATACAAAGTGATCCCATTGGTTTAGGAAAGAATTATAAGAGAACAGTTCAAATTTAAAAAGTTATTTATTTATTTATTTTAGAAAGATTTATTTATTAATTTTAGAGGGAAAGAGCAAGTGAGCACACATGTGCATGAGTGGGAGGGGCAGAGGGAGAGGGAGAGAGAGAGTCTCTAGCAGACTCCATGCTGAACACAGGACATTGAGACCTTGACCTGAGCCAAAACCAAGAGTTGGACACTCAACCAATTGCACCAACCAGGTGCCCCAAGAAAAGTTTTTTTTTTTTTTTTTAAAGATTATTTATTTATTTGATAGAGAGACAGAGTGCACTAGCAGGGGGAAGGGGCAGAGGGAAAGCATACTCCCCAATGAACAGGGATTCAGACTGGGGATTTGATACTAAGATACTGGGGACTTGATACCAGGACACTGAGATCATGATGCTTAACTAACTGAGCCACTGAGGTGCCCCCCCAAGAAAAGTTTTTACTAATTTAATTTTTATTTGGGAAAAACTTGGGGGAGTAAAGAGTCTTTCTATTGTAGTTCATTTGAAGACATACAATCTGGAAATAGTAAACAATTCAAAATTTTAGAGCTGGAAAAAACTTGGAAAAAACCTAAAAAAACCAGTCTAGTGTTTCTCTACCTTGGCTGGATATTTTAAAAGCTTCTCAGGTGATTCTAATGTGCGTCTAGGAATTGAGGACCTTATATTTCCATGCTTTTTAAATGAAGTATTCAGTGACATTCTGAGGATATGTAAATTAAAGAAATATTGCTGTTTTGATACTAGCAATGTCATTTGATGTTTTGTACCATGAATCATTTTTATAATATGGGAAAGATAATACTTATTCTATAATGTCATTATGAGGATTAAATAAAACAATTCATGGTATCCAGCATGGAGGATGTACATAGGAAACACTGATGGCAATGAAGATGAAGGCAGTACATAATTAGTAAGTATAAAGAAAGCAAGAAGTCCTATTCAGGAGTATTTGAAGTAAGACTAGCAGGACTCAATTACTAAATACACATGAAGGGTAAGGGAGAGAGTTTGGAGACTTGACTGACAGTGACATTTCCTGAGATTGTCTCTTAATTTCAAAGGAAGGTTGAAGGCTAATAGGAATTGCTTATCCTGCTTTTCACTTAATTCATTGAGTATTAAATTTTTTTTGAATTCCTAAGAAAAAAAGTTGAAAAATTCCCCAGTTTAATTAGATAATACTTCTTGAATTTTGAGCTTATTGAAGATAATTTTTGCTTATTAGGTGTTCTTTATAAAGAATAAAAGTCTGGGCTATTAATAAAAATTGATTTAGAGGAAGTACAGTAGTCTTATGTTTTATATTTCCTAAGTTGCATTTTTTTGGTGATACACACTCTGTGTTCTCAGCAATCTTTTGCAGCACTTGATTAGCCTTTCATTACACAAAATTTAGTAACAGTAATAACATGTGGTCTTTATTTTTTTTACATATATATTTTTTAATGTATATGCGTAGTCTTTAGATGCAGTGCTGATAAAGCATCTGTTAAGGTAAATTATTGACTAAAATTTGGTATTACAGGATTCACTGCTTATAGATTTGATCCCCCTGAAGTGAAAGAAAACATGCTTAGAGCTGTGGAACATCTTACAGATTAGCAGAGTAGATTTCATTTATAAATTTTACCTTCACATTCCGCATAGGTAGTACTTTGATATGGTTAGAACATCAAAAACTACAAAAGGTCATCGGGAACCCCACTTCCATCTCTGTTTTGGATTATGTAATAAGACCCACTATAAATACATACTTTCCCATTTTCTGTGCAGGTGGAACCTTGCCATCCATTGTTGTGTTTTTTAAATTACATTTTTTATAAAAATGAAAGTGTTTACATTCTTAGAAGTATGGAAAGAACTTTCCTAAATATTGCCATCATTTTAAGAATTTCTAAGTTCTGAGTGTTTGATAAACATGATAATATGTTTTTTTTTTAAGATTTTATTTATTTGACAGAGATCACAAATAGGCAGAGAGGCAGACAGAGAGAGAGAAGAGGAAGTAGGCTCCCTGCTGAGCAGAGAGCCTGATGCAGGCCTCAATCCCAGGACCCCAAGATCATGACCTGAACCGAAGGCAGAGGCTTAACCCACTGAGCCACCCAGGCACCTGATAATATATATTTTTAATCAGTATGATGTTAATTTTTTTCCTCCTTTAAAACTTTGTTGTTTTACTTCTCTGGTAGTTTTCTTTTTACCTTTCTAGCTGTTCCGCTTCTTATCTTTAACGTGCCCATCAATTGCTCATGTTCTGTTCTTGAACATCCTTTTACCATATACATTCTTTCTGGGAAATTTCATCCATACTCCTGGTTTCTTATATTCCTGACTTCAGATTCCACCTCTACTCAGTGACTCCCAAATGTGCATCTTCTTGGCTGAGTGTGAAACATGAATCCAGCTTCCAGTAGACATAATCCGTTTGGATATTCCACAGGTCTCTCAGCACAATGTGAGCAGGACACCATTCCCTCAGCTCTCCTTCTGTTTTTTCTTTGCTGTTAGAAGAAAAACAGCCCACAAGGCTGAATTTTATATTTCCTATCTCCAGTGAGTTGTATAAACCCTGAGTTTTCTAAGTCAGAAATGTAGTAGTCATCTGTGATTTATTCAGTTACTTTTGAAGTCTTCCTCTTGTACATAGTGTGGTGCTGCACAATGAGAGGTGTCTAATTAAAACATTTTTGGTATTAAAAACAAAAGCAAGACCACAAGTGATGAAATGTCTTAAAGTCTATGTTGGTATGAGATTTAAGATAGATTAAAGCATCAATTATTTATCCAATTTTGAGGTATGGAAGACTTAATTGAGAATGAAAACAGAGGAGAAAACTATAAGGAAGATAATGATTTTATTCTATTAGAAATATAAAATAAAACTTTCTATATGCCTAAAGTTCTTTAAATTAAAGACAACATATGGTAAGAATACAGTGTGATACATGTTATTTTAAAAGTACTGGACGCTTAAAGTACATTTTACATAGTAGAAAAAGTGATTAGTTCTGCTGTTGAGTATTAGGAAAAGTTTCACAGTGGAGGTAACTCTGTATTTTGTAGAGAATCGATTTTTGGGGGTACATTTCTCTAGATTAGTTATTACAGGGAACATTTACCAATATTACTGCCTATCATGTCTTTTCAGAATCCTAGAAAAAAATCATGTTAACTGTTTGCTGGACAGTATATATGAAATTCAAGTACTAATTCAGTCCAGATATGTAAAGAGATTAGCTATATCTTATTTTAAGGAATATAAATATTTATGTACATGTATGTATATACATTTTTTTGGCAGAACTGTATTATTAAATCTGTGACAGTAGCTTCTACGTGTACTAAGTAAGGAACCTAAGGATTGTCTTTGTCATAATTGAAAATAATGTATCTAGCTCACTTATCTAAGAAGAGGCATTTCTTTGGCTTAAGAAAGAAAAGAAACTAAATATTGAAGGGGGAGTGCCATGACCCCTCAGGTGCGGGGCCACACGTGCCAGGAGAGGCCTGGAGGGGAGGGGTGGTGGCCAGAGCCAGGAGGCTTCCAGCCTGCTCTGCATGAACCTGGGGCCTGGGGACCACTGCTGGAAGGCTTCCCAGGCACTCTTTTCAACCCATCCTGCCCATTCCGCCCTGGGGCTACCCTGGCTTATGCAGCCGCTGCCAGAGCCCCTAGAGGCCCATGTGCTCGGCTGCCCCCACCTGCAGCTCTGAGGTGGGTTCTGGGGTGGGGGGCAACTAGTGGTCTTCTTGGCTGTTTGATGGAAAGAAACCAGGAGACCAAGCTTTGCGCCTGCTTGGACAGCTCTGTGGCCTCCAGAGCAAGATTTTATTTCTTTGAGAGAGGGAGAGCAAGCAGGAGGGGTGGGGGCAGAGAGAGAAGTGGACTCCCCATTGAGCAAGGAGCCGGTCCCCATCCTCTGGGATTGTGGCCTGAGCCGAAGGCAGACGCTTAGCTGACTGAGCCACCAGAGGTTTTATGACATCTGCAGCAAGTATTTTGAAGAATCCCTCAGTGCATTGTTATCAGACAGTGACCCTGATAAATAGGGGATAAGTCCCAATTTCTCTGAGTGACAATATGCTTGCATAGTCTTAGATCTTTTTGGCCCCTGGCAACCACCATTCTGCTCATTGCTTCTATGTGTTTGACTATTTTGGATTCCACATGAAGCTACTGAACTTTTTCCTAGGATGACTGTACCGTTTTGTATTCTTACCAGCAAGTTATGAGAGTTCTAGTTGCTGTGCACCCTAACTGGGTGGGGGTGGGAGCAGAGGGAAAGGGACAAGCAGACTCTATGCTGAGCACAGAGTCCCAGGTGGCTCTTTATCCTACAACCCTGAGATCCTGACCTGAGTCAAAACCGAGTTAGAGGCTTAACAGACTGAGCCACCCAGGTGCCCCACTTATGATGCTGTAGTAAACATGGGGGTGCAGGCATCTTTTCAAGTGAGTATCTTTATTTCCTTCAGATAAATACCCATAAGTGGAATTGCTGGGACGTACAGTAGTTCTCTTTTAAAATTTTTCAGGAAATTCCGTGCTGTTTTCCAAATTCCGTGCTGTTTTCCATAGTGGTTGCACAATCCTGCTAAGCATGTGTAAGGGTTCCCTTTTCTTTGTATTTTCACCAACACTTACTTCTTTTTGGTAATAGCCATTCTCACAAGTGTGAGATACTTCATTGTAGGTTCCTCATTATAGATATTTCATTGTAGTTTTGATTTGCATTTCCCTGACATTTGATGTCAGGTGTCAGATGAGTACCTTTTCATGTTAAAAAGGGGGGGGTGGCAAGAAAAGAACCTAAATGTTGGAAATTTATGTAATTCACTCTTAATTTGCACAGAATGAGTACAGAAAAGGATTTGTATGGGACTGTTAATTTAAGCATTGTTGATATTAGCAAAACAAAACCAAACTAGGAAACTAGTCTTAGTATTGAGGTGGGTTAAAAGGTTTTAAAGCTTAGGGGCCTTTGGGTGGCTCAGTTCTTAAGCCATCTGCCTTCACCTCAGGTCATGATCCTTTGCCTGCTTCTCCCTCTCTCTGGCTCGCCCTGCTTGTGTTCCTGCTTTCATTATTTGTCTTCTGTCAACTAATTAAAATCTTTTTTTTTAAATGATTTTATTTATTTTGACAGAGACACAGCGAGAAAGGGAACACAAGCAGGGGGAGTGGGAGAAGCAGGCTTCCCACTGAGCAGGGAGCCTGATGTGGGGCTCGAACCCAGGACCCCTGGGGTCATGACCTGAGGCGAAGGCAGACACTTTTCAACTGAGCTACCCAGGAGCCCCAAATAAATAAAATCTTCAAAAAAAATTTTTTTATAGCTTATATAGTTGAATTTTACACTCTTAAATGAGATTGAATTATATGCCGATAAAGAATAATTTGTACTATAGAATAAAAGAAATCACACAGTAGTAGTGTGATCCTCCTTTTGAAAACTGTATGTGTGTGTGCGTGTACATTTTTAAAAAGTTTCTGGAGGTATGTATGTAAAGTTTTTAGCAATGATTCCTAGTTGCATTGTTTCTGTTTTTGTAATAATTACACATTACTCTGTAATTTAGCCAGATTGGTATAGATGTAAAAATAATAAATTCAAGATTAAACAGTTACATATATTCCTGTTTCTTAATTAATGGTATTATTACAAATATAAGAAAGGCTTCGATTCCTGTCTCTCCATGTTTTAGGAGTGGATTAGTTGTGTTTTTGGAAGTATATTCCAGAGAATTCTCCTAGTCTGGGAAGAAGGCATTTATTTCATTATCTAACATTATATGGATCTGGAGCAACTACTTAGTAATTCACATCATTAGGGTTACAGAGACTTAGCTTTTCATAGTGGAGATAATCTGATGTTGGATTTGTTATGGTGGGAGTGTTTGCTATTTAAAAAATAAAGGTTGAATTTCCGGTGAACCAATTACTAACTGGGGGGACTATTGTTGGTAAGTGAATTATTTGGGAGCCTAACTCCTTAGGAAATTTGGAGAATTATCATGCTGTGAAAATAGGTATAAATGTTACTAGTTATAGAAATTCAACTGGTCAGGTTTTATATAGTAGGACTAAATTATATATTAGCTTAGGGAGAAGATGACACAGCTGATGAGATTATTATTTTTTAAGATTATTAAATTGACAAAATCATTTGGTAAGTTCATCAGTTCAAGGCTACCCATGATGGCATCCTAACATTTCTGGTGGAATTAGTGAGGAATCAAGATCTTTCTGAACTGTTTCAGATGTGTATGGAACTCATTTTTGGCAAGACAATAGGTCTAAGAAGTAAGGCAAATGTAATGATGATGCTTTTGGATCCATTCTTGGTTGACTCTTTCATTTGTGTATGTATTGGTCATCTGTCAGCTTTTGGGAGTGCCATTCATATATATATATGTATGTATGTATATACATACATATATATATATTTTGTTTTGCATAAAAGTTTTTACATCTCCTATGTGTCATTTTAGTGCCTCCTTGTGGGGAACTGTATTAATGACAGTTACACAAATGATATTACACAGGAAGGGTTATTATTAAACTAAAAATTATATTTTACAGTGATATTTTTATATTTTAAAGGAACATTGGAGATAATTTTATAGTCAGAATTATTTTTATTTTTATACTAAATCATTTAAGTTTGAGAGTTCATTTATTTATTAAATATTAAGTGCCAGCTCTATGTCAGGCAATAGGTACTTTTTGGAACATCAGTTACCAAAGCAGATGAATATTCCTGCTCTCTTGGGTTTTACATTCTAGCAAACAAGGCAGGTATAATAAATGATTAAATCGTATAGCTTATTAAAATATGATAAGAACTGTGGAAAAGGAAAACAGCAGGGAGAGATGTATTAGTGCTGCATGTTGGGGACGGAGTTTGCAGTATGAAGTAGAGTGGTTTGGAGGACTTCATTGAGAAGGTGACAATTGAGCAAAGACTTGAAGAAGAATGTTTTAGGCAGAGGAAACAAGCAGTGGAAAGGTCTGTTCCCAACTTGTTCAAGGAACAACATGAAATTTGTGGCTAGAACTGAATAAGGCAAGGGAGTTGTGTGGACAAATCCTATCTTGCAAGCTATTTTAGGGACTTTAGTTTTACCTTGAAATTGGAAGCTCTTGGAGGATTCTGAACAGAAGAGTGAACTGACAGTAAGCTTGTTCTGATAACCATGTGGAAAATATATTATAGAGGAGCATGGATAGAAGCAGGGAATCCAGTTAGAAGGCTATTGCAGGTAATCAACATGAGAGGCATGATGGTGGTTTGTATCAGCATGGAAGGAGGAGGAGGTGGAAAAAGTGGTCAAATTATAGGTATATTTTAAAGGTAGAGTCTAAAGGATATGCTGAAAATTGAATGTGGGAGGCAGAGGATAAGAATAAGAAACATGGAAGGGATGATGCTGTGATTTTCAGAGAGCAACTAGAATGATGGAATTGCCATCAACTGAGACTGCCGGGTAAAGGGATTTGGGTAGGGGGTGGTGGTGGAGATGTCCCGGATTCAGTGTTTTAGATTTCAAGTTTGAGATGTCCGATAGACTTCTAAATGGGGATGTGGAGTATAGAGTATAAGCAGTTTTGACAATAAAGAACACAAAAGCTGTCACAAAAATATCGGTCCCTAATTGAATTTGAAGTGCTGCTTATATTTCAAAATAATTTTTTCATTTAGTGACTGTTGGTTGAGTACCTCTATTTCTTTTAAAGATTTTATTTATTTATTTGAGAGAGCTAGCAAGAGAGAAAGAGATGGACAGAATTAGTCAGGGGAGGGGCAGAGGACGAAGCGGACTCCCTGCTGAGCAGGGAGCCTGATGGAGGGCTCCATCCCAGGACCCTGGAATCATGACCTGAGCCAAAGGCAAATGGAAGGCAGATGCTTAACAGACCAAAACACCCTGGCACCCCCTTTACACAAACATTTTAAATGACAGTTGTGGCAGGTGCTATGAAGAAAGGGCACCTAGGACACAGGAGATAATGGTGCCCATGATTCTGATAGTCCTGGAAGGCTTTCTTGAAGGAGTGTCATTTGAGGTATAATTCGCATAAAATAAGATTCACTTATTTTAATTGTATAGACAGATGAATTTTGACAAATCTGTGTAAGCACCACTATAGTTAAGATATAGATACAGATCAAAAGATTTCTGGCACCCTGTTTCTGTCCATTTTTACATTGGGTTGTCTTTTTTTTATTGATTTGTAGGAATTCTTTATACATTCTAGATATAAATCTCTTGTTGCCTATGTAATATTTTCTACCATTTTTAAGCTTTTATTTTAATCCCATTTAACATCCAGTATTACATTAGTTTCAGGTGTACAGTGTGATTCCACAGTTCCGTATAATACCCAGTCCTCATTACAAGTTCTCTCCTTAATCCCCGTCACCTATTTAACCCATTCCCCTACCTACCTCGCCTCTGGTAGCCATCAGTGTGTTCCCTGTATTTAAGAGTCTATTTCTTGGTTCGTCTTTCTCTCTCGCTCTCTTTTTCTCCCTTGCTCATTTGTTTTGTTTCTTAAATTCCACATACGAGTGAAATCATATGGTATTTTTCTCTCTGACTTATCTTCCTTAGCATTAATGCTCTCTAGTATATTATATTACATCTCTGTAATATTCCATTATTATACATCCATCTCTGTAATATTCCATCACACACACACACACACACACACACACACACGAATCTTCAGCCATTCATCAGTGGACACTTGGGCTGCTTCCAGATCTTGACTGTTGCAAATAGTGCTGCTATAAACAGGATGTATGTGTATAGCAGCATTTGATTTCGTGTTTTTGTATTCTTTGGGTAAATACCCAGTAGTGTGATTGCTGGATCGTTAGGGTAGTTGTATTATAACTTTTTGAGCAACTTCCATACTGTTTTCCACAATGGCTGTATTAGTTTGCATTCCCACCAGTAGTACAAGAGGGTATCTTTTTTCCCACATCCTTTCCAACTCCTATTGTTTCTTGTGTTGTTGATTTTAGCCATTCTGACAGGTGTGAGATTATGGTTTTGATTTGTATTTCCCTGATGATGAGTGATGTTGAACATCTTTTCATGTGTCTGTTTACCATCCGTATATCTCCTTTGGAGAAATGTCTGTTCATGTCTTCTGCCCATTTTTAAATTAGATTATTTGTTCTTGGGTGTTCAGTTTTATTTATAAGTTCTTTACGTATTTTGGACAGTAATTCTTTACCAGATATGTCATTTGCAAATATCTTCTCCCATTCCGTAAGTTGCTTTTTAGTTTTGTTAATTGTTTTCTTCACTGTACTGTTTTCTCTAGTTTTGAAAATTGTTTTTATTCTCTTTATATATTTATCTGAACATCTTTATATGAACAGTTTCTAATTGAAATGAAGTCCATGATCATGTTGTTTCAAAAATAGTTTGTTATATCAAGTTCATGAAAATATGCTTGTATTTTCTTCTAAAAGTTTTTATCCATTATCCATTGCAAATTAAATTTGTGAATGATCTGAGTCTAGCAGTCAAGGTTCATTTTTGTTCACGTAATATTCAATTGATACAGTACCATTTGTTGGAAATACTATTTTTACCCATTGAATACAGGTTGTTTTAAGGAAGGTGACTCTATGTGTGGATCTGTTTCTTACTGCTGTTCTGTTGGTCTCTATCTTTGCACCAGCAACATGTCAATTATGGAGCAATGGTGGTTTTTTTGTTGTTGTTTTTTGTTTTTTTCTTCAAGAATGTCCTGGCTATTCTAATTCTTCTGCATTTCTGTATGAATTTTAGAATCACCTTGTGAATTTTCTTCAAAAAGCCTGCTGGGATTTTTGACTGTGATTTCATGGAATTTTTAGGTCAGCATTAGGGAAACTGGTATCTTCAGTCAATAAAAATGGTATATCCCTCCATTTAGTAAATTCTCATTTCTTTCAACGGCGTTGCAATGTAGAAGTATTGCACATCTTATTAGATTTATTTCTAGTTATTCATTTTTTATGCGATTATATATACTCTTATTTTTAAAAGTTCACTTTTTAGTTATTTTTTGAAAATATATAGAAATACAGTTGATTTTTATATATTAATCTTCTATCCAGTTATCTTATTCAAATAATTTTTTATAGATTCTCTTGGTATTCTGTGCATTCAATTATGTCATACGTGAATAATGACAGTTATGTATCTTTTCCAATCTTCTTTTTTTTTTTTACTTTTGTGTTTTATTTCCATTCTTAATACTATTGATTTGTCTATGGGTTTATTTATTATGATAAATAGATATGGTGTTAATGGATATTCTTGTCTTATTTCTGAAAGCAAGGAAAAAGAGTCCAATATTTTATCAGTAAGATGTTATTAGCTGTAAGTTTTTTTATAAATTAGATTTATTAGATTAAGGATTTATCTTTAAATTTTTAAACGTTTGTATTATGAGTAGGTGTTAAATTTTGTCAAATACTTTTCCTTTGTATATTGAGATATTATGTGGATTTTATTTTGGTAGTTTGGTGAATTACAGTGATTGCTTTCCAAAAGTCATACCAGTTCTCATTCTTAGAATTAACATCTTTGGTTGTGTGGTTATAGGATGCATCATCTTTTTAATATAGTCTGGATTCAGTTTGCTAAAATTTTGTTTGTGTTTTTGTGTCTGTGTTCTTTTTTTTTTTTTTAAGATTTTTATTTATTTATTTTACAGAGAGCGATCACAAGTAGGCAGGCAGAGAGGCAAGCAGAGAGAGAGAGGGGAGGAAGCAGGCTCCCTGCTGAGCAGAGAGCCCGATGCGGGACTCGATCCCAGGACCCTGAGATCATGACCTGAGCCGAAGGCAGCGGCTTAACCCACTGAGCCACCCAGGCGCCCTTGTGTCTATGTTCTTGAGAAAGTTTGGCTTGTAGATTTTCTAATAATGTGCTTGTTAGGTTTTGGTATCAGAATTTGGTGACCTCGTAATAGAATTGGGAACTGTTGGGGCACCTGGGTGGCTCAGTTGGTTAAGTATCTGCCTTTTGCTTGGGTCAGGATCTCAGGGTCCTGGGATTAAGCCCCATGTTGGGCTCCCTGCTCAGTGGGGAGCCTGCTTCTCCCTCTCCCTCTGCCCCATCCCCTTGCTTGTGCGTGTTTACTCTCTCTCTTTCTCACAAATAAATAAAATTTTTAAAAAAAAGATTTTATTTATTTATTTAGCAGACAGATCACAAGTAGGCAGAGAGGAAGTCAGAGAGAGAGGAAGGAAAGCAGGCTCCCTGCTGAGCAGAGAGCCCGATGCGGGGCTCCATCCCAGGACCCTGGGATCATGACCTGAGCCCAAGGCAGAGGCTTTAACCCACTGAGCTACCCAGGCGCCCCACAAATAAATAAAATTTTTAAAAAGAAAAGATTAATCTGTGTTGGATTATGTATCAGTACTTCATTTCATTTGATGACTGAATAATATTCAGTTATAGGATATTTTTGTTTATTCATCAGTTGATGGACATTCTGAATTTTTTCTGTTTTTTGGCTATGATGGTTAATACTGCTGTGAACATTTTTGTGTAAGTTTTGTGTGAATGCTTATCTTCAGTTCTCTTGGGTCTATACTAGAAGTGGAATTGCTCTGTCATATGGTAATTCTATGTTTAACTTTTTGAGGAACTACCAAATTGTTTTCCAAAGTGGCTGCACGCCTTACAGTCTTGCCAGCATGTATAAGAGTTCCATTTTCCCCACATTCTTGCCAGCCCTTGTTACTTTTTTGTAGTTTTTTTTCTTTCTTAAATTATTATAGCCATCCTAATGAGTGTTGGCTGTTCATTCTTATTTTTTAGAATGCTTTATAATTTTTCATCAAGTGCTGGACTTATGAATGAACAATTGTAGAGGCTCTACATGGTGTTATTTTCCTCCAAAGAGAGTTAAGTTTTCCTTTGGAAGGTGAAGCACTAGATTACCTTGAGTGTTGAATGTTGACTCTAAGGTTTGTTAGGGCTGATATTTCCATTTTGACCTTAATCTAAGGAGAGTCCTTCTGAAGTCTCAGCAGAGGGCTAGAGTTATTTTTGAAGGCCTTTCTGGCTTGGTAGAGACTACACTCCATCCAGTCTTTGTTTCTCCAGCATTGGGCAGAAGCTGAAATACTCCACTCAGCTCTTTACTCTCTTAACTGCTGTTTTATGCTAGTTTTCTTGAATTTTTGTCTTTTTTGTGATTCTTCCACTCTGGGACTTTGTTCTTTTGTTTCTATCTTTCTGATAGCCCAGAACTCTGTCTTCTTCTCAGTCCAGTAGTGCTGCCACTTCTGCTTGGGCTCTTTTCCTCTAATACAGCAAAGTCAAGGACGAAGCAAAGGAGATTGTGGAGCTGATCTTTGGTGCTTCCCTTCTCTTAAGAGTTGTAGCCTCTCCTGCTTCTCTTGCCTATATTGCTCTTCAGTGTCTTCAAATAGTTTTTACATTTGTCCAGATGTTACAACTTTTATCATGGTTAGTTTGATATAAGCTACTCTATTATCATGGGAGTCGTGAATACTGATGTTTCATTAAGTACATCACAAGAAAATGAAGAAACTGATATCTTTTGAGAGTGAGAACATAAATTTTCAGCAGAAAATTTGGACAAGAATATAGAAGGATTTTTATTTTCAAATGAGAGGGTCACAGTCCACTGTGTTTCAAGGATAGTAAAGTATCATTTCATAGTAAGATATGTGACAGGAAGTTGATGTTTGGTAATTTATTTTAAAAAACTGAATAGTCATTAATTGTTTATAGAATCCAAAGTGGATAAAAAATTTAAAATGAGAATTAAAGAGGAAATATTTAATAAAAGAGCAATTATTTCCTGGATTTAGTAGTGAAGAAACCAAGACGCTGAGTTTTATTTATTTATTTTTAAGATTTTATTGTTTATGTATTAAAGAGAGTGAACATGAGCTGTGGGGAGAAGCAGAGAGAGAGGGAGAAGCAGACTCTTTGCTGAGCAGGGAACGCAGCATGGGGCTCAATCCTGGGACCCTGGGTTCATGACCTGAGCCAAAGGCAGACATTTAACCAACTAAGCCACTCAGGTGCTCTAAGAGTATGAATTTTAAGTGGTTGCTATTAGAATAGAACTTGGTTATTTGTATAAATGTTAGTGATTATTAAATGGTTGGGATTTGAGTATTCACATGTGATGGTTAAAAGATAGTGTTTATCTGTTAAGGGTGCCAGAGAGGATTGTGTTCACAAAATCTGGATGGTACAGAAATGCTAGCTAACTAGGCATGTAAAAATGTGGGAGGAAGAGAATGACTAAAGTTATAGGAGTAGATGTTATGTTTTCAGAACATGGAGAAATAGAGAAAGAAGGCAGAAATAGATGTGTAAAGAATATAGCTCCTTCTCCTCTAAGACTTAAAAATGGGGATTTGGAAAGCAACTAACCATTTGCTTTCTTCACCAAAATACCCCTAAGAAGGGAGCCAGGTGTTGCAGACCACCCTGTATCTGTGTTTTTCCTTTCGCCCTTTTGTGAACTCTCAAGGTTAGTCAGTGATTTTCTTCACACTTTCATTAGGAAATTTGCCAAAGGCATCCTTTTGAGGCAGCTGTCTCTGTACCCTTGGAGGCCATCAGTAATGTTTCTGATCTATAGGAGTCGTCGGCACAAAAATGTTGGACTGAACTGAGTCTTCGTGGTTTAAAACATTCCCTTGCCAAAATTACTTTATTTCCCCCTCGAACAGTATTACAAAGTATATTACGTTTTGGGGCTTCTGGTCCTTTTTATAGTTTTTTGTTATTGCATCTTTCTAGGTAAAATCCAATATTAAAGTAAATATATCTAAATATATTAATTATGAAAGGAGACTTAAGTTTCAAAACATAATTTAACTACAGTGGACACATTAAAAATCCTTATATATAGATAAATGTGAATTTATAAGAATTTAAAGAATTTATTTTTACTATTGAGAATTTTTAAAGTAAAATATAGTTTAATTGGTGGTGTTCTTTTGGTTTGAGGCAGTCAGATGATATCTTCATACTAAGATAAGTTTTGGGGTATACTAAATTTGATGTAAATAATTAGTCCATGATTAAAATGCATTAGAATAAGTTGAAATGCATTTTTGTTTTTGTTTCTATTCAGTTTAATAATATATGCAACTGTTATATGCATCTTTAATATATTAGTCGTTTCTCTTGTTTTACTAAACTGTCTTCTTTCAGCCACCCACACAGAATATGCCTATGGGTCCTGGAGGGATGAATCAGAGTGGCCCTCCCCCACCTCCACGCTCTCACAACATGCCTTCAGATGGAATGGTAGGTGGGGGTCCTCCTGCACCACACATGCAGAACCAGATGAACGGCCAGATGCCTGGTAAGTTTTTCTCCTCTAAGACATTAACACCAGAGTTGCTTAGCAACTGAAACGACATGGGGGCTCAAGGGATACTAGATTGTTGATGACAAAACTGCTTTGAATGCCCCGGAGTACAAGCTCTCTTAGAGTTTGTTAGCTACAGAGCTACGTGACCTGTATTCAGTGTTTATCAGGCTGCCCTTGGGCTTTGATGTAGCTGACACACAGCATTCCTCTGATGAACAGAACTGGCTAAATTTAGTCTGTCTGAAACTATGCAATACAGCTGGCTTTAGAAGCTTTTTGGAAAAAGACATTGTGCCATGACTTAAGAATTAAAATTTCTTTATGGATTATAAAGATACTATAACATTTCCTTGGGTTTTGTATTTACTTAAAAATGTATTGGTCCCAGAAACAGTATTGCTGAAAAAAACACGTGGGGAAAAGAAAAAAAATCTGTAAAATGCTAATATATTTAGTATTTCCTCATTGATACTATTGAAGCTGCGTATAGATTTTTATGAATACATATGCTTATAGCATAATATATATGCAAATTGATATTAAAGCAGACTTAAAAGAAGAAAAATAATGTCAGATGTTTTATATAATGAGATATTCTCTTTACTACTTATCCATTTTAAGTTTGGAGTCACTTAGAATCTCTTCTAGGTCATTGGATGCTTAATTAGTTACCTTTTGCTGGTTTGAATTTTTAATCTGAAAAGTATCTTTAAACTATTTTGTTTTTGTAACAATAGCTACAACCCATACCCATAATTTTTGGTGGGTTGTTTTCTGCATTTACTATGAGAATATTTGTACTTTCTAAAAACAAAGGCTATTTTCATTAACTGCAAGGAAGTATTATACAAATAGGAATAATGAAAATAAATTAGAATAACAACGCAGTTCATTTTTTAAAATTAGTAATTAGCATCCGTAGGATAGCTGATTGTGTTGGATGGTAACATTGGTGTTCAGAGACAATGGGTACAGGAAATGAGGTAAAGGAGAGCACGGAGCAAAAGAAGCCAGGTAGTCTCGTTCATAGAAGACTGATGTGTGATTCATGTAGGAGGTTGGCACTGTTTTGGTGGCTATCTTGTTTCCTTCTGAGGCTTGCCATAATCCATGGCCACCCTCCCCCCAACCCACACCCTGTGTGGGGCTGGGAATAAAGATGTAACTACTTGTTAGGTTGTAGTCAGGAGGATGCTTCTTGCTGAATTCACATTTAACTCATCAGGACCTGTTGTTTTTTTGAACCAGAAGGGTAGTGCTAGTGCATGTTAGCAAGTTAAGAGTTTTGTGACTTTTTAGGTGGTACTGTTAATTAGAATTTTGACTTAACTTCTCTGTGTAAAATTAAAGCTTAAGGCCAAAGAAGCACTTGAATGGCAATGTAATTATTGTTAACATGACATTTGGGTTTTTGTATACAGCCATCTGGAGTAGTTACATTCTTTATAAACCAGAGATTTTCAACTAGTGATGACCTGCGTTGTCTAGAACACTGTAGAGCTTCCAAAACAATTCTCTAATAAAAGAGTTCTACGTAGGTGTAGGAGAAATTGAAGTCCAGTTACTTTGTTTCCTTTATTTAATATACTCCTTCATAGAGTTTTGCCAGCTTTTGTATGCACATGAATTTGTATCTAGGCTTTTAATAACCTATTTAAGTTTTGTTTTAATATTTTCTAATCTAAGTTATAGAGGTACTTATGTGCTCCTTGATCTTGGTCAAATAACCACAATCTCATGTTCCTTTTTTAAGACATTTAACAGATTAAAAAAAAATTAGACAATAATAAACCTGTGGTACCAAAGTCAAAAGGTACCAAAGGGTATATAGCCCCTGCCTCCAGATACTTCATTCCAGAGAGTCATCGGTTCTAGTTATCCTTCAAGAGATATTCTCTGTATCCAGAACATATGCATAACACTCTTTTTTCTTTTGTCTTATTCTTTTAAAAAAAAAAATCACAAGTGGTAACATACATCATGTAGTATTATATATGGTATTTTTTCCTTCTTAAAGATAGATCTTAGAGACCATTTTGGAGAGACCACTCAATACATGAAGAGCTCCCTCATGCTTTGGGTGACTGTATTTCATTCTTTCTCATGGATGCTCCTAATTTATTTGAACAGTTCCTTATGATGGAAATACAGGTTATTTCTAGTCTTCTGATATTAAAAATTATGCTTTGTGAATATGCTTGTAAAATAAAAGTATATTAGTAAGTAAATAAACACACATACACAGTTTTGCATTCATGCATGTGTACACATAAAGGCCTTATATTTATAGAACTGCAGTTGTTGTGTTAAAGGTACATGCATTTTAAAATGTGGTAGTTATTGCCAAATTGCTCTACATAAAAATAGTACTTATTTGTATACTTATATACCTCAACAGTGTCTGAAATTACTTTTCTTCATAGATCAAAACTTTGGGTTTTTGGAATCTGAAAGATGAAAAAAGGGTCTCATGGTTTTAATTGGCCTTTTTATTATAAGTGAAGCAAGCAGTCCTCTCATATATGTCCCTCTGGTAGTTTTGTATGAATCGATTATTCATGTCCCTTGCCATTTCTTTTATTGCTGGTGGTCTTTTACTTATTTTTTATGTTAAATAATTAGTTCAGTCTGTGATAGGTCTTGTTAATAACTTTTTCCCACTTTTTACTATTACTATATTGTTTTCATTTGGTCTGGCGTGGTCATATTTAATTTTTTATTTTTATGTAGTCTAGTTTAGCAGTCTTTCAGGGCTCTGGGTTTTCTGGCATGTAAGAAGACCCTTCTGCTTCAAGATCATTTTAAAAAGTTCTCCTTTTTGAAATTCCCCTTTAAGATTTTTTTTCCTTTTTCTTTTTTCTTTTGTAGTATTTAATTTTTTATTCATCTGGAACTATTTTAGGTAGAAGGAATGTGGTAGACTGTTTTCTAGATGGCTACTCAGTGGTCACACTACATACTGAATTGTCTTTCTTTTGCCTACTAATACTTAATTTCACCACTTAATTTCTACAAAATTAGAAATTTCAGTGTGTTTTTAGACTCTACTCTGGGCCCATTAATCTGTTAATTCATTTATGTGCTAATACTGTATACTTTTTTTTTTTTAATATGGAACGCTTCATGAATTTGCGTGTCATCCTTGCGCAGGGGCCATGCTAATCATCTCTGTATCGTTCCAATTTTAGTATATGTGCTGCCAAAGCGAGCACAATACTGTATACTTTTAATTACTTCTCTTTTATACATTTTGCTCTCTTATAAAGCTATTCCTTTATCATTCCTGTTTTTCCCCCCCAGAATGTTGCTGGCTTCTAAAAGCATCAGTTCCTTAAATCTATAAAATGGGAATAGCGTCTACTTCACTATATTTGCTATCGTTCATAGAAAGCATTTACTTCGTTTGCTATTGATTAAATACTCAAGTTATTGTTTAGTATTATTATTATGGTATGCAAAAAGATTAAAAGCTTTTAAAGTACTTTTTTAATAGAACAAAGTTTAATAGACCATTAACTTTCGTATTTGATTTTGACCACTTTTCTTCAAAGGGCCTAACCATATGCCTATTCAGGGACCTGGACCCAATCAACTCAATATGACAAACAGTTCCATGAACATGCCTTCAAGTAGCCATGGATCCATGGGAGGTTACAACCATTCTGTGCCATCATCACAGAGCATGCCAGTACAGAATCAAATGACGATGAGTCAAGGGCAACCAATAGGAAGCTATGGCCCCAGACCAAATATGAATATGCAGCCAAACCAAGGTAAATAAGCTTGATGTCATTTTTTTTTAAAGGTTTTTTTTTCTTTTTTTCATTAAAGATTTTATTTATTTGAGAGATTGAGAGTGAGCATGAGCAGAGGGAGGGGCAGAGGGACAAGCAGACTCCCTGTTGGGCAGAGAGCCCCACACACGGGGTTCCAAGTGGGGCTTCAGGCAGGGCTTGATCCCAGGACCCTGAGATCATGACCGCAGCTGAAGTTAGACCCTTAAATGACTGAGCCACTTAGGTGCCCCTGATGTCATTCATTTTTTTAAAAGAATATTTTATTTATTTGGGAGAGCACGATAAGGAGGGAAGAGCAGGCAGACTTCCAGCTCAGCAGGAGCCAGACTCTGCCTCATCTCAGGACCCTGAGATCCTGACCTGAGCCAAAGGCAGACATTGAACCAACTGAGCCACCCAGCTGCTCCAACCCCTGATGTCATTTTTGACTGGAATGCTGTGTTAGTCTTTGAAAAGAAAATTTTTTTTTTTCAAGTTGGTAGCTGATTCATGAAAATAGAAGTTTGAGCGAGCCATAATCATATCCATAAAAAAGGAACATTGAGTTTGAAACTAGCTTAAAATAATTTTTTATTTTTACATTTAGAAGTTTGCTTAATTAAGCTCTTAAAGCTTATTTATCTTTATGTCTTTTGGACAGTTTAAGATTCTTGGGTGTTTTTTAAGAAAAATTTTTTAAGCTAATAAATGAATAACCAAACATTTGGTTTAGAGCAAGGAAATTGAGAAAATAATAATTTCATCTTTGCAAGTTCAACTCCTTAAAAAACCTTTACTCTATGGTTTATTTTACTTATAAAGGATATATTAATTTTTATGAATTTCCCTTGATTTTTATGAATTTTCTGATGTTATATTTCAGCATTAAGAGGTTATTTTAACATAATTTGTTTTTTAGAGTGTTCAGTGGAGATGCTGCTGTATTCTTCTATTCTTAGAATGGGGTGAAGTCTATTAAAGTTTATTACCAATCTCAGAGAATGAAATTATTGTTATGTTTCTTCTTTAAGTATTCTTGTGAATAATAACTAAAAACCAGTAAGTGGCGCTCTGTTCTGCTAATTGTCCTTTAAAACAGTTGGCATATTGCCAGCCTAAAGCTATTTCATTACAAAATGTGAGGTTAATGCAACAAAATTTTCTAGATTTTGATTTTGAAAAACAACTAAAGTGCACCCAGATAAAGGTAGTTAAGGTTAATCTGTTGATAATTATTTTTGATAAAATCATATTTTCTAATGCTTAAAAAAGAGTAATACAGAGTTTTTTGTAATTTTGATGAAATGCACCGAAAACAAAGAGACAGTAGAAAATTGTCAATGTAGATTCACAAAACTGGTGCTTGCTCCATTTTTTTCCCTCAGAGTTGTTTAGTACCCATGATAGATTTTTTTTTTTAATTAGGGCAATTAAAGTTTCAAAATAACAGCAAGATCCAGTCAGTGCCAGGTCAGAAGGGAGTCCAGATATTTCTTTATAGAGTTTGGTTAAAGGGAGAGATAGCAAGAAAATTGGTAATAATTCTCACAGCAACTACAGTAATGAGGGTACACTAGTTTAAAACTATCATGGACAGTAGGGTATGCACAGGAATGCATGTTGCTGTAGAATGGGTCCATATGACATCATAAGATTTGAAGAACCAAAAATTATGCCTATGGCAATGTGTATGTAGAAAATAGTAATTTTTTGGAGAAAGGAACTGAGGTTGTTTATAGGAATATTTTATTCTAAACTTACTGTTTTTAAAAATATCACATTTTTTATTTGTAATGTACAATTTTTCCTTTTACTATAATATAGCACTTTCTGCTTTGTTTACATAATCTGAATTTTTTAATAGTCATTTTCCATATAAACAATTTTCTGTATAGGGTTCTGATTTAAAGAAACAAGTTATTGTCAAGAAAGAAGAGGATGGAAATCAGTGGGGAACTTTTCAGTATTTAAAAAATCTCTTCAGGACAAATAAACTTTGCAGTTAAATTTCGGAATTTCATATATAAAGAACACCAAAGAAAATTAGTTGCCAAAAAAGAAAGTTTTATGAGGTTGTAGCAGTACGTACTGTTTAATCCTATGAGTTCCTTGTAAAGATAGGTTAATTATATGATATCTATTGGATGAAAAAAAATTTTTTTTAATATGAGTTTTATTTAAAGTTTTAATAGTCACTTCATGTAAAACATTCTCTTGGGGGCACCTGAATAGCCCAGTTTGTTGAGCTTTTTAAAAAGCCTCTGACTCTTGGTTTCAGCTCAGGTCTGATATCAGGGTTGTAAGATCGAGGCATTCCCCCCTCTTCCCCTACTGGACTCGGCCCTCAGCACAGAGTCTGCTCGCATTTCTCTCTGCTTCAAACCTTTATGCGTGCTTTCTCGCTCTCAGATAAATAAAATAAATCTTAGAAAAATATTTTCTTAGATAGCTTTAAAAATAAGGTCATGTTTTACATTAAAAGTTTTCTGTTCTTAGGCTCTGTGCTCAGAAGGGAGTCTCCTTAAGATCCTCTCTCTGTCTCTCTCTCTCTCTCTCTGCCCCTCTCCCCCAAAATAAAATAAACAGAATCTTCTGTTTTGATAGATAGGTGGAAGTAAACCAGAGGAGACTACGCTTTAAATAGTCCTCCTTGAGAAATGCTTAGGAAACACTAAAATTCTATGAACAGAAACATTTTGACTTTCGAAAGTTTTTCTTAATGTTTGTTGAGATATTACTAGCTATTCTTTGAGTTAAAATCAAAGTATTGAAATATTTGGCTATTGAAATATTTTGGCTATATTTCTAAGTACATATCTCTATATCAAGAGATACTAGAAAAATTGTTAAAGCTACTTACGATTTTTTAATAAAGGGGTTAATTAGTCAAGGAAAAGAAATATTTGTGGGATTTCTTACACTAAACTTCTGTCAAGTGACAGGAAAAATAGAAAAAAAGTAATCCAGAGAATTTTAATTTTGTTTTAAAAAGGAATGATTAAAAGGCAATTATTTAATTATTATATTAATAGTTACTAACTATTTAACGTATTTCGGAGCTTTAACTGATGATGTGGTAGTAGTTTTTTAAACAAAACACTGCACTTATTCTACAATATGAAAGAAAGTTTTAAAGTGGCTTTCTTTTTACCCTCTCCCTGTTCCCTTTTTTCTCTCTCAGCTTTACAAATGAAATTAAGGGGGAAAGAGTAATTTGTCATTGTAATTTGAAATGGAAAATTGTAATTTTGTAAATTTAATTTTATAAAATTATAATTGAAAAATCTTGTCATTGTAATTTAGGAGTCTGATTGAAATTAATCCAAAGGATAGATATACATTTATAATTTATCATTTTGATTGTTTCAGAGAGCAAAAAGAAATAGTTTGTTAATTTATGCTGTTAGCTCTAATATAATAAGGCACATTGTATACTAGTATTAAAATACAAGTATGGGGGCGTCTGGGTGGCTCAGTGGGTTAAAGCCTCTGCCTTCGGCTCAGGTCATGATCCCTGGGTCCTGGGACTGACCCCCGCATCAGGCTCTCTGCTGAGCAGAGAGCCTGCTTCCCTTCCTCTCTCTCTGCCTGCCTCTCTGCCTGCTTGTGATCTCTGTCTGTCAAATAAATAAATTATAAAAAATCTTAAAAAAAAATACAAGTATCATTTCTAGGAATGAAATTGTGGACTCTTTTTAGCTTTATAGTTCTTTAAAAGTTGTTTTTAGCTTTTGAGTTTTACTGAAAAATTAAACCAAATCGGTGTAAAGACTATTATAACAAAAACTTGCAGACCTACCACACAAAATATATCTTTTCAAAAGCTGCACAAAAAGTTGACCCCTTAAATTTGTTAATTATATATTACTGTGTTCATGATCATTTAAAAAAATTTCAACAGTTACTTTTTTTTGAGCTTAAAAAATGCATATATGACAATGGTATTGTAATTGGTGCCCACTTCTAGTTGATTTGTTGGTTTATATGTGTCTATGACTTGAGAAGATAGAAATATTATTTATTTATTTATTTATTTAATTTATTTATTTTTTAAAGATTTTATTTATTTATTTGACAGAGAAATCACAAGTAGATGGAGAGGCAGGCAGAGAGAGAGAGAGGGAAGCAGGCTCTCCGCTGAGCAGAGAGCCCGATGCGGGACTCGATCCCAGGACTCTGAGATCATGACCTGAGCCAAAGGCAGCGGCTTAACCCACTGAGCCACCCAAGCACCCCAGTTTAGGAAGTTTTTAACTTATTTCTTATACTGTTGGCAAAATCTTGTAAATGGTCAATCCAACATACGCTTTCCTGTTATTTAGGTAAAACTTCAGGGCTATTAAAAATGAATCACCATTGTCTTACATAATTGGATCTGCTTACTCCTATGTACAGTATAAACTTCACTAGAATTCAAATACTTGAATTCATTAGAATTACCCCCCCAAGAAAGGAGGAAGTTTACTGTTCACACTTTTGTTCTAGTGCCTAAAACAATGTCTGATGGTAAGCATACAAAAATATGTTTCTTCAGTGAATAGGAATTAAACTAAAATATCATGTAGTAATCTGGAAAGACAGAGTTCGTAACTTAATATATTTCTTTAATAAGCAACAGAATATTCATTAGAGTATTAAAAGTCAAATTAAAATAGCAAAGCTTTCTGAAAATGACCAATATTCACATTTGATAGAATAAGCCTATTTTTTATTCCTAGGCATTAAAGATTATAGCTTTTCTCATTTAATAACATTTTACTAATTACATATTCAAACATAAGGAGTTTTCACAAATTACTGTATTTGTGTTAAAACATGTATTTCACAAGTTCAATGTGTATAATTCTTCAGACTTGGTTCCAGATCTTGGCCCTGTAGATTATTGTATGTGAGACCTTTGAGTAAATTACTTAATCATTAAGTAAGGTTAAGTGAAACGATGCAGCTTAAAACCCTAATTCAGTAATTGTTTGCATAATTCATATGAAATTATTTGGTCAGAATAAAAAACGCTTTTTTAAATAACAAAGTTTGAGATAGTTTGTCATTTGTTCTCTTTTAAGCACATCAACTTTGTTTCTGGTTTTAGTTTTATTTGAGTAGTATTAAGAAAGTCCTGATTCATTTAGGTAATACGTTGCAAACGATAATGGTCTGATCTGGAGGCTTGATAAGGGAACTTTTTCTTTCAGTACATTTATTATGTAAATAAGGAGGGCAAAAAAATACGAAGGGCAACAAGTATATATCATCATAGCCAGGAGTGTTACATTTATCATCTTATTATACAGTGAATTTTTTTTTTTAAGATTTCATTTATTTATTTGACAGAGAGAGTGAGAGAGATCACAAGTAAGCAGAGAGGCAGGCGGGTATTGAGGGGGGTGGGGCGGGGAAGCAGGCTCCCTGCGGAGCAGAGAGCCCAATGCGGGGCTGGATTCCAGGACCCTGGGATCATGACCTGAGCCAAGGGCAGATTGGATTATTGTCTGGTAGTAGCTGTACCAAGTAGATGTGCTTGAGAAAAGCCTACCACTTACTTGTGTATGTATGTTGTAGTAGTGTATTTCCTTGTGCCTCTTTGTTTTCAATATTAATGGATCTACCTCATTTTAAAAATAGCCTTCATTATATGGATCTAGCATAATTTATTTAACAAAACTATATATATATCCCCTTTTGATAATGCTTCTAGTCTTTTATTAATACAACTACTTCTGGGACAGACTTTTTTTTATGTTATGTTTTTCCCCATACAGTGATCTTTAGTTGTTTTTTTTTTTTAATTAATTAATTAATTAATTTTTATTTTTTATTTTTTATAAACATATATTTTTATCCCCAGGGGTACAGGTCTGTGAATCACCAGGTTTACACACTTCACAGCACTCACCATAGCACATACCCTCCCCAATGTCCATATCCCCACCCCCCTTCTCCCAACCCCCCTCCCCCCAGCAACCCTCAGTTTGTTTTGTGAGATTAAGAGTCACTTATGGTTTGTCTCCCTCCCAATCCCATCTTGTTTCATTGATTCTTCTCCTATCCACTTAAGCCCCCATGTTGCATCACCACTTCCTCATATCAGGGAGATCATATGATAGTTGTCTTTCTCTGCTTGACTTATTTCACTAAGCATGATACGCTCTAGTTCCATCCATGTTGTCGCAAATGGCAAGATTTCATTTCTTTTGATGGCTGCATAGTATTCCATTGTGTATATATACCACATCTTCTTGATCCATTTATCTGTTGATGGACATCTAGATTCTTTCCATAGTTTGGCTATTGTGGACATTGCTGCTATAAACATTCGGGTTAGGGTTAGGTTTAGTTCTTCTTTAAATGTTTGGTAGAATTCCCCCGGGAAGCCGTCTGGCCCTGCGCTTTTGTTTGTTTGGAGATTTTTAATGACTGTTTCAATCTCCTTACCGGTTATGGGTCTGTTCAGGCTTTCTATTTCTTCCTGGTTCAGTTGTGGTAGTTTATATGTTTCTAGGAATGCATCCATTTCTTCCAGATTGTTAAATTTGTTCGCGTAGAGTTGCTCATAGTATGTTCTTATAATAGTTTGTATTTCTTTGGTGTTAGTTGTGATCTCTCCTCTTTCATTCATGATTTTATTTATTTGGGTCCTTTCTCTTTTCTTTTTGGTAAGTCTGGCCAGGGGTTTATCAATTTTATTAATTCTTTCAAAGAACCAACTCCTAGTTTCGTTGATTTGTTCTATTGTTTTTTTGGTTTCTATTTCATTGATTTCTGCTCTGATCTTTATGATTTCTCTTCTCCTGCTGGGCTTAGGGTTTCTTTCTTGTTCTTTCTCCAGCTCCTTTAGGTGTAGGGTTAGGTTGTGTACCTGAGACCTTTCTTGTTTCTTGAGAAAGGCTTGTACCGCTATATATTTTCCTGTCAGGACTGCCTTTGTTGTGTCCCACGGATTTTGAACCGTTGTATTTTCATTATCATTTGTTTCCATGATTTTTTTCAATTCTTCTTTAATTTCCCGGTTGACCCATTCATTCTTTAGAAGGATGCTGTTTAGTCTCCATGTATTTGGGTTCTTTCCAAACTTCCTCTTGTGATTGAGTTCTAGCTTCAGAGCATTGTGGTCTGAAAATATGCAGGGAATGATCCCAGTCTTTTGATACAGGTTGAGTCCTGATTTAGGACCGAGGATGTGATCTATTCTGGAGAATGTTCCATGTGCACTAGAGAAGAATGTGTATTCTGTTGCTTTGGGATGAAATGTTCTGAATATATCTGTGATGTCCATCTGGTCCAGTGTGTCATTTAAGGCCTTTATTTCCTTGTTGATCTTTTGCTTGAATGATCTGTCCATTTCAGTGAGGGTAGTGTTAAAGTCCCCTTATTGTTGATGTGTTTCTTTGATTTTGTTATTAATTGGTTTATATAGTTAGCTGCTCCCACGTTGCGGGCATAGATATTTAAAATTGTTAGATCTTCTTGTTTGACACACCCTTTGAGTATGATATAGTGTCCTTCTTCATCTCTTATTATAGTCTTTGGCTTAAAATCTAATTGATCTGATATAAGGATTGCCACTCCTGCTGTCTTCTGATGTCCATTAGCATGGTAAATTCTTTTCCATCCCCTCACTTTAAATCTGGAGGTGTCTTTGGGCTTAAAATGAGTTTCTTGGAGGCAACATATAGATGGGTTTTGTTTCTTTATCCATTCTGATACCCTGTGTCTTTTGATTGGGGCATTTAGCCCATTAACATTCAGGGTAACTATTGAGAGATATGAATTTAGTGCCATTGATTGCCTGTAAGGTGACTGTTACTGTATATTGTCTCTGTTCCTTTCTGATCTACCACTTGTAGGCTCTCTTTTTGCTTAGAGGACCCCTTTCAATATTTCCTGTAGAGCTGGTTTGGTGTTTGCAAATTCTTTCAGTTTTTGTTTGTCCTGGAAGCTTTTAATCTCTCCTTCTATTTTCAATGATAGCCTAGCTGGATATAGAATTCTTGGCTGCAAGTTTTTCTCATTTCGTGCTCTGAAAATATCATGCCAGCTCTTTCTGGCCTGCCAGGTCTCTGTGGATAAGTCAGCTGCCAATCTAATATTTTTACCATTGTATGTTACAGACTTCTTTTCCCGGGCTGCTTTCAGGATTTTCTCTTTGTCACTAAGACTTGTAAATTTTACTATTAGGTGGCGGGGTGAGGGCCTATTCTTATTGATTTTGAGGGGCGTTCTCTGAACCTCCTGAATTTTTATGCTCATTCCCTTTGCCATATTGGGGAAATTCTCCCCAATAATTCTCTCCAGTATATCTTCTGCTCCCCTCTCTCTTCTTCTTCTGGAATTGCAATTATTCTCATGTTGTTTCGTCTTATGGTGTCACTTATCTCTCGAATTCTCCCCTCGTGGTCCAGTAGCTGTTTGTCCCTTTTTTGCTCAGCTTCTTTATTCTCTGTCATTTGGTCTTCTATATCGCTAATTCTTTCTTTTGCCTCATTTATCCTAGCAGTGAGAGCCTCCATTTTTGATTGTACCTCATTAATAGCTTTTTTGATTTCAACTTGGTTAGATTTTAGTTCTTTTATTTCTCCAGAAAGGGCTTTTATATCTCCTGAGAGGGTTTCTCTAATATCTTCCATGCCTTTTTCGAGCCCGGCTAGAACCTTGAGAATTGTCATTCTGAACTCTAGATCTGACATATTACCAATGTCTGTATTGATTAGGTCCCTAGCCTTCAGTACTGCCTCTTGTTCTTTTTTTGGTGGTGAATTTTTCCACCTTGTCATTTTGTCCAGATAAGAGTATATAAAGGCGCAAGTAAAATACTAAAAGGGCGGCAACAACCCCAGGAAAATATGCTTTAACCAAATCAGAAGAGATCCCAAATCATGAATGGGGAGAAAGGGGATAAAAAGAGGTTCAAATAGAAAGAAAGAAAAAAAAAAGAATTAGAAAAAGAAAACAAATAAAGAAAAGTATAAAAATGAAAAAATATTTATATTAGATAAACTAGTTAAAAAAACGTTAAAAAAGAATAGGGTAAAAGTTAAAAAAAATTAGCAGAAGAATAGAAAAAAAAATGAAAAAGAAAAAAATTAAATTAACTGCAAGACTAAAAAATCACAGGGAGAAAGCCATGAGTTCCGTGCTTTGCTTTCTCCTCCTCTGGAATTCTGCTGCTCTCCTTGGTATTGAAACCGCACTTTTTGGTAGGTGAACTTGGTCTTGGCTGGATTTCTTATTGTTCTTCTGGGGGAGGAGCCTGGCGTAGTGATTCTCAAGTGTCTTTGCCCCAGGCGGAATTGCACCGCCCTTAACAGGGGCTGAGTAATCTGCTCGGGTTTGCTTTCAGGAGCTTTTGTTCCCTGAACGCTTTCTGTAGAGTTCCGGAGGATGGGAATACAAATGGCGGCCTCCTGGTCTCCAGCCGTCCGAGAGCCCGGGGCCCCACTCCTCAGTGCGCCCTCAGAGAACAGCGCCCAGTTACTCCTGTATGCCTGACCTCTGGCCGCGCTCCGAGCTCACCGAGCCTTCGACCCGTTAAAAGTAACTCCGAGCTGTGATCTCACTGTCGGCTCTGTCTCTGTAGCCGGTTTTCCCATTCCAATACCCGCAAGCTCTGCGACACTCAGACACCCCCGATCCTTCTGTGACCCTGCAGGACCTGAGGCCACACTGACCCCGCGTGGGCTTCGCCCCGGTTTAGGCTCTGCAGTGATGTCCCTCAGCGGAACAGACTTTTAAAAGTCCTGATTTTGTGCTCCGTTGCTCCGCCCCTTGCCGGGAGTTGGCCCCTCCCCCTGGGGTCTATATTCCCGTCGCTTTGGATTCACTTCTCCGCCAGTCCTACCTTTCAGAAAGTGGTTGTTTTTCTGTTTCTAGAATTGCTGTTCTTCTCTTCAATCTGTCGATGGATATGCAAGTGTTTGCAATCTTTAGATAAGCTATCTAGCTGATCTCTTGCTAGCTAAAGTAGTCTCAGCCTGCTACTTCGCCATCTTGACTCCTCCCCTGATCTTTAGTTTTTGATGTAGTGCTCCATGATTCATTGTTTGTGTATACCACCCAGTGTTCCATAACCATCCCTTTCATTTTTCCCTTCCTTCTCCTAATGTTTTCGAAGTTATTCCTTATGTTCCACAAATAAGTGAACCCATATGATAATTGACTTTTTCTGCTTGACTTATTTCACTCAGCATAATCTCCTCCAGTCCCATCCTTGTTGATGGGAAAATTGGGTATTCATCATTTCAGATGGCTGACTAGTATTCCATTGTGTATATGGACCACATCTTCCTTACTCATTCGTCTGTTGAAAGGCACCTTGGCTTTTTATATAGTTTGGCTATTGTGGACATTGCTGCTATGAAAATTGGAGTGCATGTGGCCCTTTCTTTTCACTACATCTGTAGTGGAAATACAAATTTTTTCCACTACATCTGTGGAAAATACCCAGTAGGAGCAATTGCTGGGTCATACGGTAGCTCTGTTTTTAATTTTTTGGAGGAACCTCCACACTGTTTTCCAAAGTGGCTGCACCAACTTCCATTCCCAAAGGTGTAGGAGGGTTCCCCTTTCTCCACAACCTCTTCAACCCTTCTTATTTCTTGCCTTGTCAATTTTTGACGTTCTAACTGGTGTAAGGTGGTATCTCAGTGTGGTTTTGATTTGCATTTCCCTGATGGCTAATGATAGTGAACAGTTTTCTATGTGTCTTTTAGCCATTTGTATGTCTCTTTTGAAAAGTGTTCACAAGTTCTTCCCATTTTTTGACTTGATTATTTTTTTGGGGGTATTCAGTTTGAGAAGTTCTTTTTCGATCTTGAATACCAGCCCTTTATCTGTGGTGTCATTTGCAAATATCTTCTCCCATTCTGAGGGTTGTCTCTTGGTTTTGTTGACTGTTTCCTTTGCTGTGCAAAAGCTTTTTATCTTTGTGAAGTCCCAAAGTTCGTTTTTGCTTTTGTTTCCCTTGCCTTGGAGACATGTCTTGAAAGAAGTTGCTATGGCTGATGTCGAAGAGGTTATTGCCTGTATTCTCCTCTAGGATTCTGATGGATTCCTGTCTCACATTGAGGTCTTTGATCCATTTTGAGTTTGTCTTTGTGTGTGTTATAAGAGAATGATCAAGTTTAATTCTTTTGTATATAGCTGTGGGACAAACATTTTTGTATATATATTGGAGTACTTACACAAGAATCTTGTAGAATAAATTTTGGAAATGAAATTGCTAGTAAAATATATAAATACTTAAAATGTCTGAGAGACACAGATATTCAGACCATAGCATTAGTCATTTGCATTTTTTCCTGTGAATTGCTTGCTTGTGTTCTGTTTTCTGTGGTTTGTTTATTATAAATTTGAAGGAGTTCTTTTGGATTAAGGCTGTCTTTTATTTCATATATGTGAAAACATTTTTAAGTTTTAGGAGAATAGGAATTTAACTTTTTAGAATAGCTCATTCCTACTCGTAGGATTCTGAAATGGTAACGTTACTTCCGTGGAAGAGGATAGTTCGTTATTAATTATGTCAGGCCTTTCATTCAACATTTGTTAAATTATGGTCCAGATAGACTTAACATAATAATTATTGATAAAATACTTCGGAGGACTCAGCATGCTTACTGGTGTATTAAAATACCTAAAAAGTCTTACAGTAAAGGAACTGATTTGATTTTGGTTAACACAATCATATTACAAGTATAACACAAGTAGCAATACGTTGTTGTTGAGGGTGCATATCAGAAATATGAATTAATATTTAGTGAGTGCCAGGTACTGTGATAAAGTATGTGTTGTCTTTCGTTTAATCCTCACAACATCTTTGAGTAGGAGTACTCTTACTATCTTCATTCCATGGGTAAGAAGACACATCCCATGGTAATATAGGCAGGCCTCATTTGTATAGTCTTGGTATGCATGAATTTCAGTTACCACAGTTTATCTAAATGACACCGTTTCCCTAAGGACATGGTACAAATTTTATGAAATTTGGTTATGGTATATGAACTGTGAGTCCTTACGTGAAGTACAAACTTAGCTTCTCTCTCTTCAGTTTACAAGTCACTGCATGAATAACAGATGATTGTCGTCATCAGTGACTATTCATGTCACTTTTAGATATTGTCAGTGATTGGCCACTGTGTATCTATCATTTATGCACACAGGGCAGAGTACGTAATTGTGTTGCTTCCTTGGCTCCCACTTATAAACCTATGTGATACTTTACAAAAGATAAAAGTGTAGCAGGGAAATGAGAAGTAATACTGCTGGAAATAAAATCCAAATCCTTCGTAAATAGAGTTAGAGAAGAAATTGCTGACAGGGGGATGTTGACACTGCTGCCGTTTGAGAGACCCTAGATGTGCTCTGCAGGTGCTTATGAAGGTGAACTCACTGACATATCATGAGAAAACTGGTTGTGATGAAAAGAATGAAGATGTCCCAGAGAAAGACCAGCAAAATACTTCATATGGAAATTCTTGGAGACATTTCATAACATTGAAAGTACAAAGGATAAAATGCTGGAATCTGATCCATGTTTAGAAAGGAAAATGACAGTTGGCCAAGCTGTCGAAAAAAAATGCTAGCTCCTAGAATTCAGCCAACTGCAAAGTTGCAGGGAATGGTTCCTAAGATTGGCCTCACTTCTGACACCAATTGCAAGTTCTAAGGTTCCCAAAAGCGCCCTCAGGATCAGTAATTTATTGGAAAGGCTCACAGAACTCACGGAAAACTGTTATACTCACAGTTACGATTTATTACAGTGAAAGGATACATCAACTAAGGGAAGAAGTGCACAGAGAAAAGTCCAGAAGAGGTACCAGAAGTGGTTTGTCTCTTCATGGGAGTCAGGATGCTCTCCTGGTCCCAGCGTGTGATGATCAGCCAGGGAAGTTCACTTGAGCCTCAGTATTCAGCCTTTACATTGGCACTCCATTATGGAGATCTGATTGATTGTCCAAGTTACTAATCTTAGTCTCTAATGTGTAGTCCTTCTGGGCATGATCCAAAGCCCCCACTCAGGTTCAGGAGTTCTAATTTAATCAATACAGTAAAACTTCAATATGAAAAAAACACTATAATACTATTTTTCGCCTTTCAAATATAGCACAGAAAATTTACAAATGAAGAAATTATTTCAAATATTATATTCCATGGAAATATCATGCTTGGTTTCTAGTGGATTTGAATATCTGAGAATTGTGTGTATACTCCTTTCTCTTCACTGTTAAAGTTGCCAAATCTATGTAATATTGCTAATACTGCAGGTTTCTTTTAGTTACAGTTTTAGGTTTACACAGTCATTATGTTACAGTTCAGGTTAGATATTTTGATTATAATTTGATCATTGCCATATTAGATGAATTTTTCAAGGTTTACCTTCCCCAATGATGACAGTTTTCTGGTTATAAAAATAACTAATAATTAATATGAAATACCTGGAAAATACTGAAAAGAATAAAGCCTAAAATAAAAATCACTTCCAATCTTACTCTGTAAGTTTTAAGTTACTCTGCAGACAAACTGCAGTCCTTAAGTATAGTAAGTAGGCAGTACTTAGGGTCTTTGTAGCAGAGGTTTGAGTACTTGTAATTACATAATTATTTATAATACCCATTTAATTATTTTTCCCTAGACTCTAAGTTCTATGAAGTCAGGAACTGTGTCTTGTTCCCTACTGTATCTGTCCTATTTGTTGACTGATACATTAGCTAGATTTCCTCATGCCATAACAAATTAGAAAACTAGCATTCTTCTCTATGCTTTGTCATCTGTCAACTGTCATTCCAGGAATGAGCCAAAGAAAACTGTCAGTTACTGTCAGATAAAACAGATGATCATCAGTTTTACAAAAACCTTTTGGGCTTAGGGGACAAAATTCAGATGAATTTCTTCAATAGATTATAAACTCAATTTCATTATGATGCTTTTTTTTTTTAAAGATTTATTGTTTGGAGGGGCCAAACAGATTACTAAAGTTTATGTACCATTTTACGTTCTCACCAGCAATGTATGAGAGATCTGCTTTCTTCAGATCCTTGTCAACATTTGGTATTGTCAATATACTTTGTTTAATTTTAGCTGTTCTAAATGTATAGTGATAAGTCACTGTGGTCTTAATTTGCATTTCCCTAATGGCTACTGATGCTGAACATCTTTTTGTGTGCTTATTTGCCATCTGTATATCCTCTTCAGTGAAATGTCTCTTCTTGTCTTTCCATTTTCTAGTTGGATTGTTTGGTTTTTTTACTGTTGAGTTTTGAGAATTCTTTATACTTCTAGGATTAATTTTTAAATTTTCTCCCAATACTTTATTATGTAAAATTCAAGCATGCAGGAAACTTGAAGAATTGTACCTGTATGGTTGCCACCTTTGTTCTACAGTTAGTGTTTTACTGGATTTGTCTATTTTCTGTCTGGGGGACACCGGAGTGGTTCAGTCCGTTAAAAGTTTGCCCTCAGCTCAGGTCATGATAACAGGGTCCTGTGATTGAGCCCCCCGTTGGGCTTCTTGCTCAGGGGATCCTGCTTCTCTCCCTCTGCCTGCCACTTTCCCTGCTTGTGTGTGCTTGCTCTCTCTATCAAATAAGTAAATAAAATCTTTTAAAAAATTTTTAAAAAAAATCTTTCCATTTACTAATCCATCAATGCATCATATTTTTCAAAATGCATCTCAGAGTAATTTGTAGATATTAGTATACTTTACCCATTAGCACCTTAGTCTGCCTGTCATTAGGGCTTAACATTTTAAAATTTTATTTTTTAAAATATTTTTGGGGGGGCACCTGGGTGGCTCAGTAGGTTAAAGCCTCTGCCTTCAGCTCGGGTTGTGATCCTGGGGTTCTGGGATGGAGCCCCACATCGGGCTTCTGCTCAGCAGGGAGCCTGCTTTCCCCCTCTCTCTCTGCCTGCCTCTCTGCCTACTTGTGATCTCTATCAAATAAATCAATAAAATCTTTAAAAAAATAAAATTTTTTTTTCTTTAGGTAACATTTACATACAATGAAGTGAGTAGATCTTAAATATATCATTTGATGAGTTTCGATACATTTATAACACAAACCCTTAGGATTTATTTTATAGCTAACATCTTAAGTACCCTATGGGATGTAGACCTATTCCAACGTAAACATTTTATATGAACCATAATGTACCTTCTTTTATGATAAAAGTGGATGATTGGTTTTTCTTTCTCTTAGAACTCTATTTCAGTGTGTAGTCCTGATACTGTGTGGATCAGAATCATTTGGGGGTAGTTGTTAAAAAAGGTTTGTGTACCCCATCCCATACCTGCTAAACCAGAATCTCTACAGGAAAATTTTAGAAATTAAATTTTAACAGATATTCTAAGTCATGCTTATATAATTTCCATTCCCTCAGGATTATTATGGGCAGGACAATCTCTTCCAGCTTTCTTGCATAGTGACACTAAGCCATGTGTTCTAATGTATCCCATCTCCATGGCTTTCTACTTGGGCTTTTGGAGTTCCTTTTGGTCAGCTACAATAGATATTTAGCAGTGACTTTGTTTTTAAGTTAATTTTACTACTCATTATAGTTGAAACTATGTAAGAAGCCTCACTCTAAGGAAGTGCTCAATCTTTTATTTTTCAGAATTTATTAAGCAACAGTATATCCCTTTTCTAATTTTCAGTCACCAGAAAACTAAATATATAATCTCATTCTCAGACTAGTTTGTAGAGATGCCTATGATTTAAAATTATGCTCTTGAGACTCCAGGATTTCTTGACTCAACACTGTTGACATTTTGAACTGCATAATTTATTGTGGGGGCCTGGCCTGAGCCTTGTGCAGTATTTAACAGTGTATCTGCCTGGAACCCACTAGGTGGCAGTAGCATCACCACTCATACCAGTTGTGACCACCAAAAATGTCTCTAGACTTGGCTAAAATGTCTCCTGGGAACAGAATCACGCAAGGCTGAAAATCACAGCTTTAAGAAATGGTTAGTGTAAGAAACTATATATAAATATAGTTTGTGTTACTAAAGAAACAACAACAAAAGCTATTGGTATTAGTATGTTCTATTACTTCTTAATACTTAAATGAATTTTTTAAAAAAGATTTTATTTATTTATTTGACAGAGAGGGAGACAGCAAGAGAGGGAACACAAGCAGGGGAGTGGGGAAAGGAGAAGCAGACTTCCCACCAACCAGGGAGCCTGATGCTTTAGTTTGAGATTAAAATTTTAAGGAACAGTAGTAAAATGAGACTAGGTGGTGAAATATGAATTGGAAATTAGGCTTGGAGGGTATTAGGCAGTTTCGTAGTCTAATTCTTATAGATAAAGATGGGATGATGAAATTTCTTGCATTTTAGGATTTTTATATTATGTTAGTATGTATTATATACTATATTTTTGTATAGTAGCATTGTTATCGCTATAATAGTGTGTGTATATATACACACACATATATGTATATATTATTGATAGTATATTGTAGGTAATGTTACATAGAACTGTTATCCTGGAAGATATTACATGGGAGAGGTAGGATTTGACTTCAGAGAGGAGATACACATAGTGGTTAAGATTATGACTGTAAAGTTGTCATCATTTACTAGCTGTGCAACTCTAGGTAAGATTCTTGATGTTTATAAACCTTAAATTAAATTTTCTTACCTGTAAAGTTTTAGTATTACCTGTTTCATAGGATTTGGGAGAATAAATAGTAGATAGAAAGCTCTTAGTTAGTACCTGGCCTATACTAAGTTCTCATTAACTGTTAGCTGTCATTTTTAACCTTTATTTAAAATAATTTGTAGATTAATGATACGATTTATAGAGCTTTAGTGTATTGGCTTGCATTTGAAGATGTGAATATGTATGTGTGTATTTATGTATACAGAATTTTAAAAGAAGACTATAACCCTAAATTTTTCACAGATTAATTTAAACTTAATGTTATCTTTTTAGTTGAGTCTCAAAATACTCTTTTTGTGACCAGTAACTTAAGATACAATTAAGTATTAACCATCTCACTGGAGCAAAGAATTCCAATAATAAAAAACATGGTGATTTGGGGAATATTTTACATATGTTTAAGATACAAGGTATTATTTCCATAGAATATCTGTTAGGTATAAAACTCAAAACGGAAAGAAATAATGTGATGAACATTTGTTACATGTCCTCTTAAAACACTTCCATAAAATGTTGACAATTAAGGCATTAGGATCTTAGTGTATATATCATCACACTTTGTGGTGCATCTTAGCATCAAAATGATTTATGTAAAAGATGAAGAATAACTTTTAAGCTGTACAGTAATGTCTTAATGTTCTTGCTTATGAAAATGGTTATAATGGACTCATTTTGTAGTCTTCCATCCGTCCGTAGTATATACTTTTAGAACTTAGTTTGGGATTTAGCTTATTTGGCTATAGAACTTATTTTGAGATTCGGCTCTCATTCCTGTTAGTGTCTCAAGGGATAGTAGACATTTGCCAGTATAGCATATTTCATTGTCTTAAGGAAAATAATAATATTCTTAAACAATCAGAGTTGAGTCGTAATTTTTTTTTTTTTTTAAGGTGTAAGACTTCAAGGAAAAAGATGAAAAGCATCATGTGTTAGCAATGCTATCCTTCTCCATTCTCTGTGGTTTTAGGTTTGATCCTGACTGATGTTGAGGATCCTCAGAGGGAGGGAAGTGACAGAGAATAAAAGAAGGATGGTAATTGAGCTCTTTGGGATTGAAACTGCTGACAGTCCCAGAAGATAAAGCACAAGTGGCATGGTCTTTTCTATCTAGGGCTTAAGCTAGAATTGCTTTTCTTCTTTAGAGCAAAGCTTAGAATTTTTTTGTTATTGTATCCTTTCGGATTTTCCCCCACTATTACGTTATTGCTTTCTTCCTCCTTTATTTTAAATTTTGGTTCCAATGCATATTATATGCATTAGTTTTATAGTTAACCTTGTGTAAGACGGGAGGTCTTTAATCAGTGTTGGAGAAGAGAATCAAGGCAAAACCTAAATTATGCATGTTAGTATTCAGTACTTTATTATATACAAAATATACCTTAAAACTTGTAAGTTCAATTAAACTGGTTTTTAAAATTAATTTATTTGGAGAGAGTGCACTTGTGCATGTATGTGTATGATTTGGGATGGTAGGGCTGGGGAGAGAGTCTTTTTTAACATTTTTAACATTTTTTTTTTTAAAGATTTTTTATTTATCTAGTTGATAGACAAGAGATCACAAGTAGGCAGAGAGGCAGACAGAGAGGGGGCGGGGGGAAGCAGGCTCTCCGCTCAGCGCTGAGCGGAGAGCCCGACGCGGGGCTCGATCCCAGGATCCTGAGATCATGACCTGAGCTGAAGGCAGAGGCTTAAACCACTGAGTCACCCAGGCGCCCCGAGAGAGAGAGTCTTAACTAGCCTCCACACTCAGTGCTGGTACAACCAGGTGCTCCATCTTCCACTCCTGAGATCAAGACCTGAGCTAAGATCAGGAGTCCAACACTTAGGGATGCCTGGGTGGCTCAGTCAGTTAAGTGTCCACCTTTGGCTCGGTTCATGATCCCAGCGGAGCTCCATGCCCAGGGGAGAGCCTACTTCTCCCCCTGCCTCCTGCTCCCCCTGCTTATGCTCCCGTGCTCTCTTTCTCTGAAAAAAAAGAAGAAGAAAAAAAAAAAGGTCCAGTGCATGACTGAGCCACTCTGACACCCCTTCAACTGGTTTTAAAACTTCAGTTAAACTAGTTTCAAACCTATGTTTTGTCTGGTTCCCAATTGATTATCTTGATCTTTGCATTCCTTAGCTAAAAACTTGAAAATTAGGATCCATATCTCTGGTAGTTGAGGTTTACATGAAATAAATGTGAAAGTGTATCTGGCAGTGTTAGGTTCTCTTCCCTTCCATTCTCCACTGAGCCATCTTATTCCTACTATTAAGAGTTTTTTTCCTTGTTGAAAGAAAAGTCCTAGAGTAGCCTTTAAAAGGTTTGTATTTAGGGTAAAATTAGAAGGAAAAATGAAGTAGAAGAGTGAAAAGACAAATAGACAAAGAGCTCTGATAAAATACTTTAGATAACACAGTTCTTCAAATTAGAAGAATTAAATTCTTCCTGCTATGTTACTGCTTTTGTAGGCTGCTAGTATGTTTAAAGAGAGGAGCAAAGGGAAGGACGCCTGGGTGGCTCAATCAGTTAAGCCCCTGCTTTCAGCTCAGGTCATGATCTCCGGGTCCTGGGATCCAGCCCCTTGTCTGGCTTCCTGCTCAGCAGGTAGTTTGCTTCTCCCTCTCCTTCTCCCTCCGCCCCTTTCCCTCACCCCCCTCAACTCCTGCTCATGCACATACATTGTCTCATCTAAATAGATAAATCTTTTTTTAAAAAGTGAGCATGTTTTATTTTAACTTTTATTTAAATAAACAATGAGCTATTGGCTCATCTGTGTAATTTTGCCTGTAAAAGTTTTCTTGGTCCTCTAATCATTCCTTTTGTGCTTAAATTGTCCATAAGTCTATAAAGGAATATGTAGCTATTTAAGCAGTAAACTAGGGGATGACTTATACATACTTCTGAGACAGTAATGGTTTTAATGGTAGAATGATGAGTTTGCTATACCATAACTTGACCCAGTGAACCTCCGAGGAGCTCTTTACATTGTTAGATGGCAACACAGAACTTTATGGCCATTGTCGATTATTTCATGCAGTATATTTTACCATTGCCATCGTGATACTATAGCTGTGGTAGTTTGGCAACTTCAGCATTGCTTGCTTTGGAAACTGTGGTTCTGATATCCGAGTCTGCCTTATTACATTTTTTCTGCCTGGTTATTTTTTATTTTATTTTTTTTAAAGATTTTATTTATTTATTTGACAGAGAGAGAGAGAGATCACAAATAGGCAGAGAGACAGACAGAGAGAGAGAGAGATGAGGAGAAGCAGGCTCCCTGCTGAGCAGAGAGCCCTATGCGGGACTCGAACCCAGGCCCCTGGGATCATGACCTGAGCCGAAGGTAGAGGCTTAACCCACTGAGCCACCCAGGCGCCCCAACTGCCTGGTTATTTTTGATGATGTGTGTGTTAGAACTTACTAAGAAGCACTATAGCCCTTTGATTTCAGGAAGGTTTTTTTTTTTCACTTATAAATCTTACAGTTGGAAAAGGGAAAGAAGACCCTTTAAAGTTTTGTCCTAAAATTAATGTTTGTGAAATTCTACCTGTGTAATTGTATTTATAAGTGTGTAATTTCCCTGTCAACCATTATATAATGAAATGAGTGGGCATTGAAAAAGGTAGGAAAAATGGGTATCCAGAAATTAGATTTCTTTCCCTTGGTTTGACCACTGATTTGCTGTGTGATTTTTGTGAAGTTTACTTTGTTTTAGTTTATTTTCTTATATAGCTTAAGAATTCTATGTCTCCCAGAAGGATTGTGTAGCTAGATATTATGTAGTATATAATAAAAATATACATACATTCAGGATGTTCATATATTGTATTCACTTCACTTTTTGGAAAATTACTAGAATACTCTTCCAGGAGATTTTTAAATCCACTACAGTGGGTTAGTTGTTTTCCCTTGTTTGCAGATTGTTTTTGGCATGTGAACTTCAAATGAAAGATTTGTTTTTATTACTTGAAGTCAGTTTTCATTACAATACATTATATATTTGGGGGATTATATTACAAAAAATTTTTGCATTTCTCTTAAGGTGTTAAAATTATTTGCAGAAAAATTGTGTGCATGATGTTTTGTCTGTTTTCAGGTCCAATGATGCATCAGCAGCCTCCTTCTCAACAATACAATATGCCACAGGGAGGTGGGCAGCATTATCAAGGCCAGCAGCCCCCTATGGGAATGATGGGTCAAGTTAACCAAGGCAATCATATGATGGGTCAGAGACAGATTCCTCCTTATAGACCACCTCAGCAGGGTAAGATGACATTTGGGAGATTTCCTGCTTAATATAAATAACAGTAGTTGAAAGTCTTTATTTTAATAAACTTTGCAGGTAGGCAAAATCAGGGCTTTTTGTTTCTTGATTTTTATGATTATATATTCTTTTCTAAAAGGTAGTATATATAGTAGGTACAAAGGGTCATGAAGTGGTTAGGAACTTCCTGTTACACAGCTTTCTTTTATCTGTTCTTTTCTGGGAAAAGGTTATATCATTAAATTTTATATCAAAAGCTCACTAATATATAGCAGAATATACTATATACTATATAGCAGAAGATACTATTTTAATTTTGAGAAGTTACTTATATGGTCAGAAACAAACCCTAGTTTATTCCAAACTGCTCTAATATCAAAAAGAAAATTAATTTTGTACTAGTTTGAACTTCTTTTTAAGAAGTTAGTATTTTTTTTTTTTAAGATGGTTTTGTTAGACAGTGCTTGTATGGTCATAACAATTTTTGTGAAATGTGATGTGTGGTGTTGCTCTGTGTTTGTGTATCTGTGTGTGTGTATAAGAATAGTTAAATGTATCTCAAATGCCAGAGCATGGGAGGGGAATCTACAGGTGAGAAGTGATCTCTTATGATATCAGATTAGAAAGAAAGCCTTTGATGACCTAGAGAACAAATTATTTACCTCTTGACTGGTTGTGGTTTTTCAGGCCCACCACAGCAGTACTCAGGCCAGGAAGACTATTATGGGGACCAATACAGTCATGGTGGACAAGGTCCTCCAGAAGGCATGAACCAGCAATATTACCCTGATGGTAATCTCTCCTAATGTTAATCTTCCCATTTTCTGTCCCTGCCCAAGATTAATGTAGATAGCTGTTCAAAATATTTTAATGAGGGTGAAGAAACTAACAATACGTTTCTTCTAAAAGGAAACACTTTAATAATCAAAAGCACCAGTCAATGCTTTAGTTTTATAATCCATTTCAAAGTATGTTTTGTTTAGATAGTTCATGTTAGTACCATCATGAATCACATTCTGTCACTGGAATCCCTTCTTCTATAAAAGGATCCTTTTATGTTTGGAATTGTTCATTTGAACCAAAGCAAGTGTTACTTACTTTTTTAATAACCACTTTATTGAGATAATTCACATACTATAAGATTCACCCATTGGTTTACTTTTATTCATGGTATAAATACATAGAACATCTGGTTCTTGAGTATTTTTCCAGGTTTTATCATTTTAGTCAATGTTAAGTATTTCTCAAAGAACTGTGTTTTATATACGTTAGCATTTGCATCCGAAAAATTTTGGAAGCTAAATTATATCCATGATGTAGCTGTGTATAGAGTTGATAGGGTAGGAAAAGCATTTGGAAACAGATTTTAATTATTTAGTTTAATGATTTTTTTTTTTGGTGGGAAGGTGGTTTGTGAAAAAGCGTTCACTAAAGGTGTACTGCACTTGGTAATGACGCAACCAAAGTGGGCTTCCACTGTACAGAACTTTCAGGTTTTCTGTATGTTTGAAAATTTTTTGATACACTGTTGAGGAAAAAATAATCTAAACATATAAAATTGTGATAAATTAGAGGTAGCTGTTCAGATTACAATACGATTTGTCTTGTTATGAAAGGATTTGTCAAAATCTTCATTTATCTAGTAAGCTCCCTTGGTATATTTAAGGTAAACTCTTTGGCAGAGAAACTTGGACAAACTAAAAATTAAAAGCTGAAGTGTTGGGACTGTCGACTCAAAGCTAGTGTGGACTAGTAAGAAGATACAATTTGTTGTATTTAAAAAATCATTTAGCTTGCCATTTTTTGGTTAATGGATAAAGCATAAAAGTTGTATCGGTATGAGGACTTTGGTTTTTTACTGAAGAGGCCCTGCCAATATGGGCAGAGCACTCACTCATCTGTAGAATTTCACATATAATGATTATTCGTTAGTAATAGTGATACGTATGGGTATTTCTTGTTGGAAAGTGATGTCTTTTTTTAAATCTCACGTTTTCTTGCCCTGAATTATTCAACATGTTGGAGTTTTTTGTTGTTGTTTTTCTTTCATATGTAGACATTATATTAAGATTTTTTTTTTAATGAGAAACTTCAGTATGTTTGTAGACTGTGGATATTTTAAAGAAGTGAAATCTAGTTTGTCAGATTTTATGTATTAGGAAGTTTGAAAGTAAATGCTGAAAGTGAACAATTGTTTTATTTTTAAAATGGATTTTATATAATTGAAATGAATTTGACATTGTTATTTTGGTCCTGAGTATTTCCTGAAATGTGAAGTGTATATTGTTGCAAATATGACCTTTCTACTCAAGCAGATAGATATGTTATTTTTGTGTATATCAGATCTTTAAGGTTACGTAAATCATTTATTACATCAGGGGATTTAAAAATCTAACTGGTGTCATTTTTGCATTGGTGTATATTAATTTACCTAGAGTATTCCATTTATAACAACAATTTTCCTAAATGGCATTGGATATTTTCTTATCATTCAGATATTTATGCCAGTAAATATGTAGGTTAGGAGTAGGCAAACTTTTTTCAGTAAAGAGCCAGAGAGTAAATATTTTAGTCTTTGCAGGCCATATGGTCTTGGTCTCAATTACTGAACCCTTGTCATAGCATGAAAACAGGTAGAGAAAATGTGAGTGGGAATGCCTGTGTTCCAGTAAAACTTTATTTACAAAAAACAGGCCGCTGGCCATATTTATATTGCAGGCCATAGTTTGCCAGCCCTTAATGTGGATATTTATGAGGTGGTTTGGGTACGTTAGAATCCTAGAACACTGAATATAACATTTATTCATAACTGTATTCCTCTTCTTAATTAGGTATTCTTTTAAAATTTAGTTTAGATTTTAGCTAATCTGAAGCGTTATTTCCTGTGTTCTCAGTGCAACTTAATTCAAAGAACTAAACTATTGATTTTCATTAAAGTCCAGTCATAAAATTTATTGAACCTTAAAACTAAAGGTGTACCCTAGCACTTGACTCAGTATAAGTTTTTGAAGTGTATGTTTTTGATACTCAAGAAATAATTTCTAAAGGCTTCTAGGAATGGCAGCATTAAGCAATAATATTATTGCATCTGAAAATGCTTTATAAGATATGTATACTTTATGCAAGTAAATAGAATGTGAAAAATTTATTTCAGTTTCTTTCAGGGGAAAAAAACTTATGGAGCTTTTTTACATTTTTTATATTTTGCATGTTTTAGCATATGCTGTGGAATTGGCGACCAGCAGAACAGGTGTTTGACAAAATATGATAATTGTTTCCTTTGTTCATCCTAATTTAATTCAAGTTATTTACATGTAAAAGGCCTAAATGCTTTCATCTCTCTTCTTTTAAAAAAATTGAAGATAAAGTTTTTTCCCCTCTTGGTGAGGATTATCAGTTAAGACTAAGTGTAATGTTTCTAGAACTACTGTTTTTTGCTTTTAAGAAATTTGCACGTTATCTCAATATGAAAACAATCACATTGGTAAATATTTGGCTAATGCAATTGAAATTATTTTTTATGTATTTCCATTTCTTTTTCTTTTTTTCAATTTTATCTGAAAGTTTAAATATATTTAGGGTTTTCACTCAGTGGCCATTAACGTTTCTTCCTGTCTCTTGTCGAATTGATGTAGGTCATAATGATTACGGTTATCAGCAACCGTCGTATCCTGAACAAGGCTACGATAGGCCTTATGAGGATTCCTCACAACATTACTACGAAGGAGGTATCTATATACCTTCACACACATACACATATATATCCCCTTCTACAGGAATGCAAATTCTTGCATAAGACATCTTCTACCCATGCAAAGCTCTTGTAGAATATTAGTTGCTGGCTGTCTTGAAAGTTACAGGGAGCCCAGAACAATCAAAATAATTTCCTTACAAATATTTAAAAATGTATAACCGTGACTTGCCATTTCTAACAACAATAAAAAGACTAAAACATTTACAAATAATTTTTTCCTCAGTGGAAATTTTCTATTTGAACATAAATCCATCGATTCAATTTTTTTTTTTCTTGTGTGTGTTTACATATGTATAATTTTACATATAAGTATAGTGCCTTTAGGAAACAGCTTGCTGATCTTGTGTAGCTAGTGTGTGCTCTTGTAGCTGTCTTTAATTTTGTCTTTTTTTATTTTATTTAGCATAGTCATGATCTTATGACTGTGATGTTCCAGTAAATGTAATGCTCGTATGGCAGAGACGCTGAAAATGCTGCAGTTCAACCTTGCAAAATTGGCTTTAACTGCAGTTTGTTTGGCCGAAATCCTTCTGTTTGGTTTGAGTTTTTTCTTTGTTTTGTTAACTTTCAAAAATCAATATGGCATTTCATTTTGTTCTTGTGTTGTTGGCTATGCATCTTAGAGTAAAAAAGTTAATTAAGCGAACTTCTCAGTTTCTTCTTTCTCTTCTCCAATTATCCTGTAGGAAATTCACAGTATGGCCAACAGCAAGATGCCTACCAGGGACCCCCTCCCCAACAGGGGTACCCGCCCCAGCAGCAGCAGTACCCGGGGCAGCAAGGCTACCCAGGGCAGCAGCAGGCCTATGGTAATAGCTTGGTGCAGTTTATTTTTGTCACAAGAAATATGATGGTTGCTGTTTTGAAATATTCAAGTGAATATTTAATGTTTATTTTTCCTAGAATTCTTTACCTCAGTCTGTTACTGGAGTATTTCTTTAAAATGTTTTCCTCAGATAAACTAGTAATCCATTTAAAAAGAAACATAAACTAGAGATGGTTCATTGACCAAAGGTAAGGTATGTAATCGATTTAAAATGGGTTCTTAAATGAATTCTTAAACCTCTTTGGCATTCATGACCACCCAGCAGCTTTGTATGTGCTTAGAAAACTGATGAATTGGGTGATTATTAACCACATCTATATAATCTGCTTAGCAAATTTATTTCTAAAACTAATGACTGTTACTATGAAAAATAACATTGATTTTTCTAGTACAAATGAGATGTATTTGGAATGCATGAAGAAAATGCTTTTGTCATTCTTTGGTTCAGTAGCAATATACTCATCCATAGAGGTGTATTTATTGCTGTTATGTATATTACAGAGTTTGGGGGAACTGTGGCCATATTTTCTTATTATATATTCACTGTGAGAGCTAGTAGCTGGGTATCTCGCTTTCAGTAACTTCATTAGATAGGGAGTGGGGAATGATAAAGACCTGATCTTATTCTTAAATTTTAAGCTACTGTCACTACTTTATATACAGGAAAATATGGTTCTAATGTTAGAGAAGTAACTGCTTATTAATCTGATATCTTCTCTTGCTAACAGTGGTCTCTTTTTTATATCAGTAATATCTTACTCTTTTCATCCATTAGTTTAAGCTCTGCGATTACTATGGGCACATCTCTCTACCCATCATTGCACATCTAAGAACAGGATCAGGCTGAAATTCTCTTGTGCCTTCAACATAAGCATTGAAATTAAGTCAGGTGTTGGGAGCCAGGCATTTCCCCCAACTGATAAGTTCTGGTTCCTTGAGATATGACTTTAGAAATATTCCTTGGATTTCTTGTTTTTACAAGGGGACTTTCTTGCTGCTCTCAAATGGCAGTTTTCCTTTCGTGACCATTGAATGTCTGTATTTTGAATAAGTAGAGTATTCTGATTTTATTGTGGTTATAGGAAAAAAATTATGGTGTGGTTACTTCAAGTGAATTCATTGATACAAATATTTTAAATGGGAAGAAAGAGTAAATGAAACTGAATATTTTCAGTTTAAGTAGTTAAATGCCGTTTTGATAGAAATTGAGAATCCCAATGAAGTTCCCATTTTGCTTATTCATAGGCTTCTATTGTACTTTCTTCTGATAGAAAATTTAGAGTTTTAATAGTTGGGTGTATAATAATTAAGTAAATAATAGAGTGATGGGATTTATTTAAGCTTGGAAATATATTCTCTTGTGACACTTTCTTCCACCATCAGTGTGTGTTTTTTTTTTTTTTAAATGGCAGGTTTTGAATGGCAATGATAGAAAACATGAAAGTGTCAAAGCTTTTCAGCTTATGCTTTAAAAAGCATCCTTTACAATAGGCAGTAGTGGAATTTATGAAACAGACATATTTGTTTGGCAAGCCAGATTAGTCCCTTGCCGTCTCTGGAATTGGAAATCATTCATTTTTATGGGTTAGGTATTAAAGGTGATTGGTACACAGAACATAACTTTTGAATCAGGTTTTTTCACATGCAACCTGTGGCTTTTCAACTCTTCTTTAGTTTTGGTTTGAAAATATTGTGATAGTAAGTTTACCAATGCAGAGCATAAAGCATTCTTTTGGTGATTGCAAATATTAATCTAGAATTTACATGGAAAATTATTCTTTGTGATTCTTTGGTGATTGCAAGTGTGACTCCAGAGTCATACTGCTATAAATATCATTGATTCTCAAACTTTATTCAAAAATTATTTCAGTATTTTAATTTGAATCTGCTTCTTGCTTCTTCTTTTATCTGTTGCTTATACTGGTTACTTTCTAGTGGAGCTACAGATGAATTTTCTTAATGTCATAGAATTAACCTGAGTCTCTTTTACTCATTGAAAACTCCTGAATCTCTTTTACTCATTAAAAAAAATTTTTTTTGATGGCTAACACATAGCTTATTAGCTATACCGAATCAAAACATCTTGTATGTGGTGGCAGTATTACAGTATTATAATATTTTCACTCTTACAACCTGTGGAATTTATTTTAAAATGTATTTGAGAAGATCAGGATACCAAACTATCCTTTTTTATTTAGATATAAAAACGTAATAACATCTAGTTCTAAACCCTTTTGAGAGTTCTGTTTTTATCTGGGTTTTTGTTTGTGTTAATTATTTTGCAGGTCCTTCACAGGGTGGTCCAGGTCCTCAGTATCCTAACTACCCTCAAGGACAAGGTCAGCAATATGGGGGTTATAGACCAACACAGCCTGGACCACCACAGCCGCCACAGCAGAGGCCTTATGGATATGACCAGGTAAGTTATTTGGCCAACTGTGTGATTGCCCCATTGTTTGTTCACTCTTCATTAGGGTGTTTTTGACTTGAAGGCTCATTTTTTCCCTCCTCTTGTTTATAGCATATGAGTTAACAAAAAAGAAATTTACTTATAAGTCTTTTTCAGAGAATGCTCGCACAGTTGATCGTAGTTACTTACAGTAACATGTAAAACATGCCTAATCTCTGGGTACCAGCATTCATTCATACTCATTCATAGTTTCTCTCTCCCTCTGGTCTTTCCCCAGGCAGACTTCCTGGAGGTATTACAAACACCATTCTCTAACCTAAGGCCCCTGTTTTCTCTGATCTCCCTCATGTTTACTGCCCTGTGGAGATGTGGAGTCCATCTGTGTCAGTGCTCTTTGTAGCTCTCATCTTGACTTCAGCTTCCCCACTGCACTTCATCCACATCCCTGTTGTCCTTCCTCTCTCAATTCCTATTTACCTCCTGTCTCTGATGCCTCCTTTCATATACCTGTCCATTATCTCAAGTACTAATAATCTTTATCTCCTATTCTCTTTCCTTCTATTTTCATATATGTAGAGATGTATCTCATTCTAAGATGACTGTTCTCTTGAACCTAGGATTTACTTAAGTTCCTTCTTTTTGTCAGTAAACTTTTCAGACTTAATCTGTGCAGCAATGAATCTTGTTATAGGTACTCTAAATTATAATGAAAATGGTTTATGAAGTTATCAGTTTCTTTAGATTGATTTCAGTATTGTCTAATGACTTTCTAGTGAGGATAATCTTCTCTGCTCACTACTTAAGTTCTTTAAAATAGGTTATTTTTTTTTTTTTTTTTTTTGGTAAGTTAGGCTTCTAAGACCAGTGTAGACGATCTGATTTGAGGAACAACTCAGTACCATACTAATTAGAACTTGAGACGTGAGCAGTTCTTCTCTCCATGCTCTCTGAAGCCTACTGCCCCTTGTCCTGACATTTCCTATTTCAGAGGTAAAGGTAAAAGAGATAGAAGAGACTTAAACTAAAAGGGTAAGGACAAAAGAGTAATATTTTTTAAAAATCCCTAATATGAAGCCAAAGAATTAGATTGAAATTTTACTTACATTTTAAAAGTGAAATAAGGGGGCGCCTGGGTGGCTCAGTTGGTTAGGCAGCTGCCTTTGGCTCAGGTCATGATCCTGGAGTCCCGGGATTGAGTCTTACATCGGGCTCCCTGCTTGGCAAGGAGTCTGCTTCTCCCTCTGACCCTCCTCCTTCTCATGCTTGCTCTCTCTCAAATAAATAAATAAAATCTTAATAGATAAATAAATAAAAATGAAATAAGTCGTGGCTAATGACTCAGGGCAAAATTCCTGAGGACAAGATTTAGGCTCTTTTTAGACAAGTTAACTTTTTAAAAAGTGAGCTTCTGATCTTTTGTCCCCTCAATCAGCAAATATTTATTAATTTTTTGTGTGCTGGACACTATGTTAGGTCCTGAAGGAGTAAAACAGACATGGTTCTTATGGCTGGTGGAGCAATCTTTTTAAAAAAGATTTTATTTATTTATTTATTTGGAGTGAAGGGAGGGGCAGAGGGGGAGAGAGAGAGACTGTCCAGTAGACTCTGCTGAGCGTGGAGTCTGATGCAGGGCTCAAGCCCACAAGTCCGACATCATGATCTGAGCTGAAATCAGGTGTCAGGTGCTTGACTGACTGAGCCACCCAGGCACCCTTCTGTACCAGTGAAGTATCTTGGTCTTTCTTGACTTTACTTTTGATATATTTGACGTGTGTTCCTATTTTCATTCTTGAATGGTTTTGTTTAACTTCTAACTACTGTGCTTTTTAAAATTTAACACTTCCAGTAATTCCTTCTTTATTTTTTTCATTTGTTTCTCATCTTTTATCCAAATATCAATCCTTGGCTTGGTGTTTTTCTTGGTCTCTCTATTCATCCCATCTTATATTTTCAGTACCCTCAGACTACCCTTCAGCTCCATTTTTTTCAGCTGTGTATGGAACATCTCTCTTTGGATGTCTTGCTATTTCCATCAACTTGAGCATGTCATGGACTAAACTAGCCATATTCTCTCTAAATGATGTGTTTCTAAATCCCTGAAGCTTGTTAGTCATTAAGTAAATGTTTCTTGAGAAATATTTGTATGCCAAATACCTAAAATTGGGGTACATTGGGAAATAAGATAAACATAAGTTCTGTCTTTGTGAACTTAAGTCTAGACAAATAAACAAATGTTATAATATAGTATGAGAGGTACTTGGGTGAAGAAAGGCAAGATTTTTGTGGAAGTGAGCTCCTAATGTAGATGATAGAAAAAATGTTCTTTGGGAAGTATTGTATTAGTGTGAGGGCCCAGGGATGAATAGGTATTAGATAAGTAGACATAGAGGAGGGAAGGATATTCTAGTCAGAATGAAGTGCATTCCTAAAGGACTAGCATTGAGATGTGTGGTAGAATAAAACAGAAGCATGGGGAGGGAGAGGCAAGATTGGAGAGAAAAGTTAAGGATTAGATTAGAAAGACTCTTACAAGCCATATTAGGGGACTTGGACTTTATCCTGACATCATTTGGAGCCTATAAAAGGTTTTAAATGATGTGTATAAAATATTAGCTATGTGTGGTACTTGGTACACATATATGATATTATGTGTGGTATGTAGTATATATGATAGACATATGATATACTACCATTTTTATTATAATTAGTCCACCCCCTGAACTACTTGGGAATTTGGGATGGTACTGTAGATAAAGACCCATGGTGTTTAGGTAGATGCCAGCCACATTTCCTTTCCCACTAGAAAAGGCTATGAGGGGGCACCTGGATGGCTCAGTGGGTTAAAGCCTCTGCCTTCAGCTCAGGGCATGATCCCAGGGTCCTGGGATCAAGCCCTGCATCAGGCTTTCTGCTCAGCAGGGAGCCTGCTTCCCCTCCTCTCTCTCCCTGTCTGCCTCTCTGCCTACTTGTGATCTCTCTGTCAAATAAATGAATAAAATCTTAAAAAAAAAAAAAAAAAAAAGTCTATGAGGAGGGACCAACTTAGCTACTCTAGTGTTAGTCTGTCCACATTTATCAAGGGTTTTTACCTTATCTATATCCCCCAACCCAAACACTTGTTGGTCTCTTCATTTTAGGGGAGGTATTAGATAGTGTTAGTATTAGACAGATAGACTTATTAGATAGATAGAAGCATTAGATATTAGATAGTATCTTCAAGATAGTGAAGGATTAGAAAACTGATACAGATTCTTAAATCCAATAGTAATATAATTATTGTGGTGGTTTAGGCAGATGATTCTTAGAGCAGTGTGCATGATGAACTAAAAGAGGGGAAAAATTGAGAGAGAAATCATTGCTAGAGGCTGTTGCTTCTCCATTATTTTTTTCTATCTCAGAAATAGCTGCTTGATTCTTTCAGTTCCATAGTCTAAAAAGCTCGAGTCATCCTGGCTCCCCTCTTTTTTGTAAATCAAGTATCTTGTCAACCAGCAATTCTCATCACCTTTTCCTTCAGAATTTATCCAGTATCTAGCTGTTTTTTACAACCTCTTGCTCTTACCCAAGTCAAAGTTATAACTGTCACTCACTTGGACTATTGCAATTATCTTCCTTCTTGGTCTTCCTGCTTTCATTGTAGCTCCGCTATAGAATATGCTCCACATAGGACCCAGAATGATCTTTTAAAAACATTTTAAAATATTTAAAATTTTAAAAATGATCTTTTTTAAAAAAAGATGCTTTTAAAAAAATTTATTTATTTGATGGAGAGAAAGAGCAAAGGGCCATAAGCAGGGAGAGTGGCAGCAGTAGAGGGAGAAGCAGGCTTCCCCCCCCCGCCCCCGGAACAGGGAGCCCAATGTAGGACTCAATCCCAGGAGCCTGGGATCATGACCTGAGTTGAAGGCAATTGCTTAACTAATTGAGCCACCCAGGCATCCCAAAAACATTAGTTGCTTTTTTTTTTTTTTTTTTAAAGATTTTACTTATTTATTTGACAGAGATCACAAGTAGGCAGAGAGGCAGGCAGAGAGAGAGAGGGGGAAGCAGGCTCCCTGTGGAGCAGGGAGCCTGATGCGGGGCTCGATCCCAGGACCCTGGGAATCATGACTGAGCCGAAGGCAGAGGCTTTAACCCACTGAGCCACCTAGGTGCCCCTTTTAAAGCCACAGCTCAAAGCCCTGTGGTGACTTCAGTCTTATAGTGAAAGCTAGATCTTTTTTTTTTTTTTTTTTTAAGATTTTATTTATTTATTTGAGAGGAGAGAGACAGTGAGAGAGAGAGCATGAGCGAGGAGAAGGTCAGAGGGAGAAGCAGACTCCCCATGGAGCTGGGAGCCCGATGCGGGACTCCATCCCGGGACTCCGGGATCATGACCTGAGCCGAAGGCAGTCGTCCAACCAACTGAGCCACCCAGGCATCCCGTGAAAGCTAGATCTTATAATGACCTACAGAGCCCTACATGCCTTGTGCCCCCCTCACCTGTCCCACCACCTCATCTCTGTTTATAGCTGCCCTCATTTAGTTTGCTTCAGTCACCGTGGCTTGTTTGCTGTTCCCATACAGATCAATTATATTTCTCCCTGTTCACTGCACCCTTTATTGCCCAAACTCTTCCCCAATAACTTGCAATGTGTGGGTTCCTCACTTACTTCCAGTTTCTGCTCTGATGTCTCACCATGTCATATCAAGAAGTCCTTCACAGTCTACCTATTTAAAATAGTAACATCCTTGGACCCCTTGGTGGCTCAGTCGGTTGAACGTCCGATTCTTGATTTCAGCTCAGGTTATGATCTCAGGGTTGTGAGATCAAGCCCCACGTCGAGCACCTAGCTGGTGCCCTCTCTCTAAAATAAATAAATAAATATTTAAAAATAGTAACATCCTCCATTGCCTTGCTTTGCAGTAGGCCCCCCCTTACCCACAAAGGATACATTCTAGTTCCCTCAGTAAATACCCAAAACTACAGTTCCCTCAGTAAATACCCAAAACTACTCTGTATATACCATGTTTTTCTTATGTATATATATTTATGATAAAATTTGATTTATGAATTAAGTATAGTAAGAAATTAGCAGCAATAAAGAATAATAAAAACAATTATAACAATATACTATAATAAAAGTTATACAAATGTGGTCTTTCTCAAAATATTTTTTACTGTATTGTATTCACCTTTCTTATGATGATGTGGGCTGATAAAATGCCTACGTGCTAAGGTGAAGTGAGGGGAGTGACATAGACATTATGTTGTAGTGTTCGGCTGCTCTTGACCTTCTGAAGATGTGTCAGGAAGATCTTCTACTATTGGACCACAGCTGACCACTGGTAAATGAAACTACAGAAAGCAAAAGCAAAACCATGGATAAGGAGGGGACTATTGTATTTCGCCACCCTTCTGTATTTAGACAACTTTATTGAAGTGTTATTGATGTGCCAGAAAATGCACATATTAAAAGTGTACTATTTGATATTTTTTGATGGGTCAGTCTTTTCAGTTTTACCTATTTCTAACAACGATGTATAATGATAGGTCATTATGCTTTTCATTTTTACGTCCCAAAGGACAGGTGATAGTGACTTATCATGTACTTCTTTTCCATCTGTATATCTTTTCTGAAATGTCTGATCAAATCTTTTGCTTATTTTAAAATTCAGTTCCTTATTTTCTTGCTGTTGAGTATTGAGAGGTCTTTCTATATTGTACATACAGGTCCTTTATCAGGTATATAGTGTGCAAATATTTTTATCCAATATATAGCTTCTCTTTTCATTCTTTCAGCATTTTCTTTTGAAGAGAGGAACTTTAAAATTTTTATGAAGTCCTATTTATCAACTTTTTCTTTTGTAGATCATGCTTTTGATATTATATGTAGGAAATCTTTACCTAATTCAGAGTCACAAAGATTTTCTCCTCATTCTTTATTTTAGAAGCATTATATTTTTAACTTTACATTTAAATCTATAATCATTTTAAGTTAATTTTTGTAGGAAGCATAAATTGGAGTTTGTATTTTTGTTTTCAAATGGATAGCTGATTTTCTGAGCACCATTTGTTGAAAAGACTGTCCTTTCTCTACTGAATTGCCTTTGAACCTTTGCTGAAAATCATAAATATGTCCGTTTCTGGATTGATCTATTTATTAGTCTTTATGTCAATACCTCTTTATTACTATAGTTTTATAGTAAGTTGTGAAATTAGGTGTTGTTAGTTTTCCAACTTTGTTCTTTTTCAGAGTTGTTTAGGCATATTTTTTTTTAAGATTTTTTTTGTTGTTATTTGAACAGAGAACACAAGTAGGCAGAGGGGTAGGCAGAGAGAGAGAGAGGAGGAGCAGGTTCCCTGCTGAGCAGAGACCCCGATGTGGGGCTCGATCCCAGGATCCTGGGATCATGACCTTAGCCAAAGGCAGAGGCTTTAACCCACTGGGCCACCCAGGTGCCCCACTACTGTAAATTAATTTCAATTTATAGTTGTTAATTGCTATATATAAAAGTGTACTTATTTTTATTTTTTAAAAGATTTTATTTATTTGAGAGAGAATGAGAGAGAGTGAGCATGAGAGGGGGAAGTTCAGAGGGAGAAGCAGACCTCCTGCTGAGCAGGGAACCTGATCTGGGACTTGATCCCAGGACCCTGGGATCATGACCGGAGCCTAAGGCAGACACTTAACTCACTGAGCCACCTAGGCATCCTTTTTGAAGGAGCCTTCTTCAGTTTTCTTGAAGGATTTGTGTAAAGTTGTTATTATTCCTTTTAAAATGTTTGGTACTATTTATCAGTGAAGCTATTTGAGCCTGGATTTTCTTTGCAGGAAGGTCTTGTTTTTTGTTTTTTTTTAAAATTTTTATTTTTTATATTTTTATTTTTTATAAACATATAATATATTTTTATTTTTTATAAAATAAATAATTTTTTATAAAATATTATATTTTTTATTTTTTATAAACATATATTTTTATCCCCAGGGGTACAGGTCTGTGAATCTGTAGGAAGATTTTTAATTACAAATTTATTTTCTTTATTAGACATAGGCATATTCAGGTTATCTGTTTTTTCTTGAGGAGATATTTGTATTTTTTTTAAAGATTTATTTATTTGAATGAGAGATACAGAGAGAGCACAAAAGGCAGAGTGGCAGGGAGAGGGAGAAGCAGGCTCCCCAATGAGCAGGGAGGCTGATGTGGGGCTCAATCCCAGGACCCTGGGATCATGACCTGAGCTGAAGGCAGCTGCTTAATCGACTGAGCCACCAGGTGCCCCTGTATTTTTTTTTTTTTAAGATTTTATTTATTTATTTATTTGAGAGAAAGAGAGAAAGAGAAAGAGCATGAGAGGTAGAAGGTCAGAGGAAGAAGCAGACTCCCTGCTGAGCAGGGAGCCCAATGTGATACTTGATTCAGGGACTCTGGGATCATGACCTGAGCTGAAGGCAGTTGCTTAACCAACTGAGCCACTGAGGTGCCTGAGATATTTGTATTTATTAAGGGATTTATCCATTTCATTTGTTGTGTTGAATGATTCCCTTTTTATCCTTTTTAGTATCTCTAGTATCAATAGTGATCTCTCTTCCATTTCTGATATTGGTAATGTGTATCCACTCTCTCTTTTTTTTTTCCTCCCAAGTAATTTGGCTGCCTGTTTTATGTACTTCCATTGGTCTTCTCAGAGAGCCAGCTTTTTTTTTTTTTTATAGATTTCCCCCCTCCCCCTGCCCCACCTCTGTTTTTCTTTTTTTCCTTGATTTCTGCCCTCTTCATTATTATTTCTTTTCTCCTGCTTGCTTTGGGTTTCATTTGTTCTTCTTTTCCGATTTCCTAAGGGTAATAGCTGAATTCCCATTCATAAAAGAACCACCCTCCTTCGTAATTTAGGTGTTGATTGCTGTAAGTTCCCCTCTATGTACTTCTTTTAACTGTTTAGTGCACAGATTTTTTTATGTTGTATTTTTATTAACAGTCAGTTGAAAATATTTTCTGATTTTGCTTTTGATTTCTTCTTTGATCCAAGTGTTATTTAGAAGTATATGATTTAGTTTTTAAATATTAGGAGATTTTCCAGATATTTTGCTCTCACTGATTTCTCATTTAATTCCATCATCATAATTCTATCAACATACGTTTATTGAGACTTATTACTTTATGGCCCACAATATGGTCTGTGAGGATGTTCTGTAAACGTTAGATCAAGTTGGTTGATAGTGTTCAAGTCTCCTATATCTTAGCTGATTTTCTTTCTGCTCTATTAGTTATTTAAAAAAACACATTAGATCTCTGGCTATAATTGTGTGTTTGTCTATTTTTCCTTGCAGTTCTGTCCATTTTTGCTTCATGAATCTTAGTGCTACCTTTTTAAGGTTTTTACATTTTTAGGAATTTTATGTCTTAATTTATTCCTTTACTATTATGAAATAACTTCCTTTTCCATGATAATATTCTTTGCTCTGCGATCCTTTTGGTGTTAATATAGCCACACCAACTTTCTTTGGATTATTGATAGAACTACATATCTTTTTTTACCCTTTTATTACTAGTTTTTTTAAGATTTTAGTTTTAAGTAATCTGCATCCAACGTGGGGCTCATATGTACAACCCCAAAATCAAGAGTTTCAACTTGATTACCAACTGAGCCAGGCAGGTACCCCTTATCCCTTTATTTTTAACATATTGGTGTTTTCTTATGTTTAAATTGTATTTCATGAAGGCAGCATTTGTGAAGTCTTGCTTTTTTATCCAGTATGACAATCTGCCTTTTAATGGAGGGGCTTTGAACATTATGTTTTTTTATGTGATTGTGGATTTGACTGAATCTATCATCTTGATTTTTACCCCTTTTTTGTACGTTATTTTCTTTTTCTGTCTTATTTTGAACTTTTCTCCTCCTTAAAACAAACTACATTTACTGATAAAATTCACATGCCATTCAATTAACTCAGCCATTTTAGAGTATACCATTCATTGGGATTTTTTTTTTTTTAAGTTTGTTCATTTTTCTCTAAACATCCAGCCCTAGGAAACAAGTAGTTTACTTTCAGTCTGTATAGATTTTCTTACTCTGGATATTTGAGATAC